>NC_090437.1:852046172-852351867 GCF_031143425.1 Pleurodeles waltl
CTCATACGCTCCCCTCCGCACCATTGTTCATTCACCCCACTCAACCCAGGCATTGCCCACAAAGCATGGTCCCAGTGTACTAACCTGTTGGTCTGGAGGACCGTAGAGTAGCGCATACTGGGGGAGGACCCCATCAACGAGTTTCTCCAATTCTTCAGAAGTGAAGGCAGGGGCCCTTTCCCCAGTCGCAGCAGCCATTGTCTCTTCCAGACCGAGGTCACAGCAGCACTTGCAGTATAGGTCCTCTCCTGTGGATGATCAGGTCTCGAGTGATTAAGCTGATAGAAAATGGCGGTCACGCCCGTGGCGGTGCGTACCGCGGCGGTGCGTACCGCGACCGCCGGCGCACTTCGTCATTGGCTCCTGAAACCCATAGGGTTCTATGTTAACCAATGCGGCTTTGCACCGCGGTCTCCGACCGCGTACCGCCACGGTGTGCCACGCCAGCGCATTGACCTCTCATCCCATTGTCACACTTCACAGGTCAGGCAGCTGCCATTTCAAGGGCCCACATGGCTTAATTTCTACTACGTCACACAGGCCTAGGCCTTGCATTGCCACTCATACAAGCCATTCAATGCATAGCGAATCCTGTACTGTGCAAGCTGTGGGAACGTACCTGTGGTTTGCTTGACTCTGTGCTCCATGTTGTCCTTCCTAGGCACCGTCCGCTGGGACTTGCGAGGAGATGGAGGAATGTTCCTGTGTACAGACTGCTGGTGGACCTGTCGACAATGGAAGAAAGACATGTCATACTGACATACAGACTTGACCGAGCCATTATACAGGAACTGTGTGCCCAGCTGGAGCCAGACCTGATGTCACCCATTCGCCAACCCACAGGGATTCCCCCTCTGGTGCAGGTTCTGTCAGTACTCCATTTTTTGGCAAGTGGATCATTCCAAACAACAGTGGCCATTTCATCAGGGATGTCTCAGCCTATGTTTTCTAAGGTTTTGTCCAGAGTGTTGTCTGCCCTGATGAAATACATGCGGAGCTACATTGTTTTCCCTGAGGTGGGCGATTTGGCTACAGTGAAGGGTGATTTCTATGGCCTTGGACATATTCCCAACATCATTGGTGCCATTGATGGGACCCATGTGGATTTGGTTCCCCCCAGTGAAAGTGAACAGGTGTACAGGAACAGAAAAAGTTATCATTCGATGAATGTCCAGGTGGTCTGTTTCGCTGACCAGTACATCTCCCATGTAAATGCCAAGTTCCCTGGGTCAGTGCATGACGCGTACATCATGCGAAATAGCAGCATCCCTTATGTGATGGAACAGCTACAGAGACACCGTGTGTGGCTAATTGGTGACTCTGGTTACCCCAACCTGTCGTGGCTACTGACCCCAGTGAGGAATCCCCGGACCAGGGCAGAGGAACGGTACAATGAGGCCCATGGGCGGACTAGGAGGGTGATTGAGCGGACCTTCGGCCTCCTGAAGGCCAGGTTTAGGTGCATGCATATGACAGGTGGATCCCTAATGTACTCACCGAAGAAGGTGTGCCAGATCATCGTGGCCTGCTGTATGCTTCACAACCTGGCTTTGCGACGCCAGGTGCCTTTCCTGCAGGAGGATGGTCCAGAGGGTGGTGTTGTGGCAGCTGTGGAGCCTGTGGAGAGTGAAGAGGAGGAAGACGACGGGGACGACACAGACAACAGGGACACAGTGATACAACAGTATTTTCAATAACACACAGGTACGAATCAACACCGCCATTTTACATGTACTTACAGTCTCCTGCCTCTCTACTGTCTGAGTTTCCCCCCAGTTTATGTTAACTGAGTTGTGACTTTCCCTTCCGTTTTCAGAGATGTGGGCCCCACTGCGTGACCTCTGCTTTGTTTGCCCATGGACTACAGCTGTGTGACAGTGGTATGTTGTCATCACAATGTAACTGAACATTTTGGCACCGTTATGTCTAATACATTTGTTCAAAATACAAGCAGACTCCAGATAATTTTAGTGCAATAAGTGATTTTATTTAAGTGCTAAATTTAGGGACATGGTTGAAAATCGGTGATGGGTGATGGTGGAGTAATGTCCATGGCAGAGTCCAGATTTTCAGTCTCACAGGTGCATTGTCCATATGCCTGTGGAAGGATGGAGCAGGGGAGGTTTAAGGTTGGACAGGGTGACAATGTGGGACAGTGGGATGACATCAGGGGGTATCCTTTGCTGGCGGGGGTCTTGGCATCCTACTCTGTCTTCTTCCGAGATCTCAGGCCCCGCTTGCGGGGTGGTTCTTCTTCTGCAGGAGGTGGGCTTCTGGTGGCCTGTTGTTGTGTGGGGGCCTCCTGTCCACTAGCGCCGGCAGATGGTGGTAGCCTGTTCTTGGTCCATGCTAGTGACAGGGGCCCTTTGTGGTGCCACATGGTCCTGCAATGTGGTGACAATCTGATTAAGAGACACGACGATGGTCCCCATTGCGGAAGCAATGGTTCGGAGTTCTTGCCTGAACCCCATGTACTGTTCCTCCTGCGGTACCTGGATCTCCTGGAACCTGGCCAGTACCATAGCCATCGTCTCCTGGGAGTGATGGTCTGCTCCCATGATGGAGGAGAGGGCCTCGTGGAGAGTGGGTTCCCTGGGCCTGTCCCCCCCCTGTCGCACAGCAGCCCTCCCAGTTCCCCTGTTTCACTGGGCCTCTGTCCCCTGGACCGTGTGCCCACTACCACTGCCCCCAGGTCCCTGTTGTTGTTGGGGTGGTGGGTCAACCTGGGTGCCCTGTAGTGGTGGCCACACCGCTGATTGACGTGTCCTGGAGACAGAGGCATGGGCCCGCTGGGTGGGAGCTGTGCTGGTGTTCCCAGAGGGGGGTAGGTCTGCTGTGGCCTGTGGCTGTGTGAGGGGAACCGACTGTCCCGAGGTCCCCGATGGGCCGGGCTGGTCATCTGGGTCCAGGGAGACAGAGCTGCTGTCATCACTGGGGGCCTCTTCTGGGGGTGGGATGGACATTTCTGGACCCTCCTGGGCGGTGTGGTGGCGTTCGGGTCCTGCAGAGGTATAAGAGTATGGTTATTGCTTCTGTGTGTGCCATAGCATGCAATGGGTGGGTGGCCGTGTACCCCAGTGCTGGCATTCCCTTGTGGGGGCTGTTGTGACGGTGGCTTGTGGGGGAGATGGGTATGTGCAGTGGGCATGCTTTGGTGATGGGTGTCCATGCTTTGTGGACGCATGCAAGGCTAGGTGTTGGGATGGGTGGGTTGTGATGGTGAGCCATTTCCAAGGAGTTGGTGTGATGGGGGTGGGGGTGAGGGTGGGGGTATGATTTGGCATGCAGGTGGGGTGGGGGGAATGAAGTAGTGAAGATTTGACTTACCAGAGTCCATTCCTCCAGCTACTCCTGCGAGGCCCTCAGGATGCAGGATGTGCAAGACTTGCTCCTCCCATGCTGTAAATTCTGGGGGAGTAGGTGGGGGTCCGCCGCCAGTCTTCTGCACCGCGATGTTGTGCCTTGATACCATGGAACGCACCTTCCCCCGTAGGTCGTTCCACCGCTTCCTGATATCGTCCCGATTTCGTGGATGCTGTCCCACAGCGTTGACCCTGTCCACTATTCTTTGCCATAGCTCCATCTTCCTGGCAATGGTGGTGTGCTGCACCTGTGTCCCGAAGAGCTGGGGCTCTACCCGAACTATTTCCTCCACCATGACCCTGAGTTCTGCGTCAGAAAACCTGGGGTGTCTTTGGGGTGCCATGGGGTTGTGTGGATGAGGTGTGGGGTGGTGTATGTGTTTTAGAGTGTGGTGGTGTGTGGTGTTTTGTGCGTGGATATTGTGTGGGTGATGTTGTGATTTGCCTCTGTGTGATGGTGTACTCTATTCTGTGCTGTCTCTCTCTGGCCTTCAGTCGCAATTGTGGTCGTAAGGGTTTGTGGGTGATGTGGGTCTGTTTTTTATATTGTATTGGGTGTGTGGGAGTGTTGTGTGTATGTGTCTCAGTTGTGTGTATTTTGAATTGTCCAATGTGGCTTTGTTTTGTAAAGGTGTGTGTATTTTGAGCGCGGCGGTGTGTACCGCCAATGGAATACCACGGTTGAAAGACCGCTGCGGGGATTTGTGGGTCGGAATGGCATGGGCGTATTTCTGTTGGCGTGACGGTGGAGGTTTGGTCATCCCCAGTTATTTCGCTGGCCGTTGGTGTGGCAGACTTTTGTTGATGTCGGGTTTTTGGCGGTTTGCCAGTTGCGGGTCAGAATGACCGCGGCGGTTTACCGCGACCGCGGCGGTGTTATGGCGGTCTTCTGACCGGCGGTAAGCGCCTTTTACCGCCGAGGTCAGAATGAGGGCCTTAATGTCATACATTTTGTGATGTCATTGTGAACCATATCATGGGTAACCATTCTTTACTCATTATTGGATTAAGCTTTTGGTGTTAAGAGGTGTTCTCTTGGAGAAAAAACAGGCCCTTTTTCTAGACAGTTTGTCTTGCTGCTTTGCATTGCATAACTTCTTAGTAAAGCTGTTCCCTTTATTTTTTTAATTCCACAGCATGTTTTCAGACTGCAAGATGTTCTTCATATTAAGGAAATCTGGTGACAGTCCACCTGAGCATCTTTCGCCATTTGTTCTCAGTTAAAAAAAAATTAAGTTTAAAGCTGTATGCTTTGTTTGCTCAGGTTTATTCCCTCTCTAATTACATTTCTGTATAATAGTAATAGACTTTATTTGGTTATACACAGTAGAATAACTCTAAAAGAGCCACAAAAACAGATACAGGAAAATGTTTAAATCAGCACAAAACAAGAAACATTGCTAAAATCCATTTAAAAAGAGAATAATCTACAATAAATCTATATGGCTCAATCAGATCCAGACTTGCTGGAGCATAGAATAGCTCTTTGACAGTTTAAAACAACAAATAGAATGAATTAATTTGGTAGCATCTGAAGATAAATAAGTGTGGGCGCACCTGTGTAAAGCTCAACCTCTTCAATACTGGGACCAGGACAGCTTCCTAGGATGACTAAAGTAATGACAAAATGTAGCAAAGTGCAATGTGTCCTGCGAAGACCTATTGTTCCAGCCCCAGGGCAACAAAGAACTGTGGCTTACCCACCCTTTGGGTGAATCCGGTAAGTGGTGCAACAGGTTAAACCTGAACCTGGTCAAAACAAACATATCTCTCCTATAAGGAACCTTAATTAAATGGTTTCATACTGTCCACAATTTTCAATAGAATATATTTCCTAACTGTGGGCTTGGCCAGCTCATCCTGCTCCCTGGTGAGCCTGACATGCTCCAGAGATTTCACCCTCTTTGGTCCAGAAGAGACAGAAAGTTCCATTCAGTAAAAAAGTCTGCATGCCCTATAATGGTCGCAAGTTTTTTTAACATATATCAGCCATGGAATTTTAATCAGCCTTTTCGAGGGCTAGACAATCCTGAACAATTGCTCTGTTGAGGGTTAAGCCTTCCCTCGTCCAGATCCCAATCCAGCATAGAAGAGGGCTGAGTCGCTCTGTCCACTAGGCTTGAGGCCCTAATTCGTCAAGCACCATAAAGGCGGGAGAGCTTTGTGGAGCCTGAACTAGACGTTTAAAAAACTGATGTTTGTACCTCTGAAGGTTATCGAGTCTCCCGCAACCCTAAACCTCAGACCCAAAAAGCGTCTGTGGCACACACTTGGCCTGATAAATTTTGAGAAGGTTATGTGGTGCCCAGGAACCCACCTCTGAGCGAAACTGGTTACTCCATCTGTGGACCTTAAAAGCCCAGACCATTTACCATCATGCAACGGTTTCCATTTATTGGAAACATCAAATAGTACCCCCAAATACGGAAAAGCTGAGACTTTAGACAGAGTATGAACACCAACCTTAAGCGTCTTAGACTGAGTGGTGGCGGGCCAACTACCTGTAAAAAAGACTTGGTAAAATTTGTGTCCAACTTAAAAAAATCTAAACACTGCAAACGTATCCAAAAAAAGCAGCACCCCTACTGCCGTGTGTGCCATAAGGACAGCATCATCACTGTAGAGCAGAACCGGCAGGGATCTCGCACCAACGGTCTGCCTGAGCTGAAACAAGAGCTTTCTCCAGGTCACTCCAGGCCACTTATACATAGGGTGAACAAAAAGGGCACAAGGATGCACCCTAGTCGGACACTCCTGCATGTAGGAAAAGGTCGCGAATGACCAACCACGGAGATGAACCACACCGATGCTGTAGTGCCCGTGTGCAGGTCAGCCAGGAGGCCCACAAGATTGGGATCAACACCTAACTCTATAAGCAAACCCCACAACTTAGCCCGATTTACTCTATTGAAAAGTGGATGTAAGGTCCATAAAGGCCACATGTAATGATTCCTTCCAAACAACTGTGTATTTATTCAATATCAAATGAAAATTCAGGCACTGGTCCACAGTCGGCCGACCTTCCCCAAGACCATTCTGAACCTCAGTGAGGATATTATTAGCTTTAATCCAGTCCATCAGCCTATTTAGAATTACTTTTCCCACTTTGGCAACTGCATCGGTTAATGAGATTGTCCAGTAGCACTGGGGGTTATTTTTTTTAATACTGGCACAATCAGTGAGGAAGACCAAGAAGGCTGCACCCCAACTTGTGCCACCACATTCAACACCAAAGTTAATATAGGGCCCCAGTGTAGAAGTGTGCTTCTGAAATCCAGGCCCAATCAAATACAGAAACCATCCAGCTATGGTAAGAGAATAATGTATTACTGTGACACAGAAGAGCTGGCTCTCAAGACCAAATGCCCAAATTGCAGAACCATAACATGATCTTTTATTCCTTCAAACCACAAAGGGTGGTCCCATTAATTGTCCTCTCAGCATTTAGGACATAATCATTTCCCAGCAGTCCTACATGCACAAATCACATGCCCAGTTATCTCCAGGCAAGATTTCATAACATTTATATATAATATACAGTCAGATCACAGAGAAATACTGCATTATAAGCAAATACATAAAAATAATCATGTGTTTCCCGCAACATCAGTTGGTGACTTTTTAGAATTAAGAAATATGTTAGGCAACCACAGTGTCTTGATTCAATAACAACACATTAGTGCCGAGCTAGCATACTGTCGTGCTGCACAAGTGCTGTCTCTTCAGCAAGCAGCCTTGCATCAAATTGCAAAGACAATGGTTCTTTAAGATCATCTGCTTCAACAACAGGCAGTGTCATTACCACTGAGTTTCGTATGACTGTCCAAAACAAAATGGATTTCATACCATATAAAATTGGGATTCTCCACCAGATCTTAAGCTCATCCAACAATAAATCTGGAGAGTATCCTATCGGCACCCGGTGCCTTGTCTTGATAGTGTCATAATGCCCTGGGAAACTTCTTCAAGGGAAAAAACACACACTACCCCGACATGTCTATACAAATACGTACCATGTATGCAAAGAGCTGAAATTTCTATTTGGAAACCTACTTTTACTTCCCCTATAACATGTGCTCAACTTGGGGAAAGACATGTCTTGATCCAGGTAGCTTGTAACTAAAATCTCTCCTCCAAAAGATCTGCATGCTATGACTGATCTTAAAAAAAAAATTAAGGATTTAAAAATGTAAGGACTACTTTAGAGTTTGCCAGATAGGTTACTGTCCACCAAATTCTCTGTCCATCCACTCTGCTTGAGTTGGGCAAAATGCCAGTTTCCAGCAGCAGTACTCGCACTGCCCACGGAAAACTTACACTGATGGCTGATGGAGCAGAAACGTTTGAAAAAAGGTCATCTGACCGCCTGCCCTTTTTAGAGCAGGTGTCCTGGTGTCCTTTTTAGGTCGAGCGTTAGCGTTCGGCCTGCTGTATATTAAAGTATACAATAGACTGAGTTTCAACGTTCTGATTTGTTAGTTGCAGTGTCCTTCAAAAATCCTTGGTTGCTAGTGGTCAGTTCTGCCTCTTTGTCCTGCCTTTTTTCACTTTGGGAGCAGCACAAAGTATTGTGTAATTACGCTATGTCCTGCTTATCTCTTCTGTAAGAGACTTTTTTTAGCATTTGCCTGTTTCACCTCAACACCGTGGGTGCTTGTTCAGTCCCTCCCCCACCAGCTCCCTATGTAAACATAAACCACAGCAGAGGGGGGCTTTTCCAGGGCCAGCTACCCTCGCTCTCTTCCTTTTGTTATTTTCAGTCTGTCTGGCAATAAATGTCCAGTCAGTAATTTACTATGAGTTCTAACTGGAGCAAACACAGGACTATTGCATTCCAAATGCTTGCTTTTACGGCTTCCATGGCCCTGCACCTCCACCCCCTGTGCTCAGCTGAGGGTGCAGCCTCGAAGCTGCCATATTTAAACAGCTGGTGCGTCCCTCACAAAAGGCTGCAGGAAGTAGACAATGCCCCCGAATACAAGCCATGCTGTTTGTTGCACTGTGCAACCGGGATGCCTCGGCGAACGCTGTACTTGTTATTGGAGTCAAACATGCCAGCCAGAATTGTTGCAGGTGTGATGGTTTATTTTGAGGCAGAAACAATGGGTCAAACAAACAAAATGGCAGTGAGGATGACTTTAGTCTCTTGGTGGTAGGCAAAGCGTGCATCGTGTATGTCCGTTTCATATGCAGGTCTGGTGCGAGCCTGCTTAATACCACACTTGTTTCAAAGCGCGGTGAATAACAGACATTACTCTTCGCCGGTTTAAAGGTCTAAAGCTTCGTAACTGTGTCGGTCCTCTCAGTTAGAAATCCTGACACTTCATATTTCAGCGACGGGCACGACTAACTCGCGGAGCCATCCCGCAACCCACCGACCTCCTTGGGTCACCCTTTTCCACCGTTTCTTTGCTGAATCTGCGTGGAAAGGATACGGCTGGAACCTACAGACAACTCTTTTAAACCCCCGCTTATTTTATGTTTCTTGGGCCAGGATTCCTGCGACCAGGAGTAGCGAGGAGTTCTGAAGGGCAAGCAAGGTGTAGCAGGCTCTCCCCTTATGGACGTATATGGTGCACACGTTAACCCGGGACTGGTCCTAAAGGGTGGAGACGAGGTCGCGCGTCGAGTTCAGCATAGAGTGGTCTGAGCTTTTGGGAAGCAGTATGTAAATACTTCAGAGGCTTTTGTGTGTTTTGAAAATGAGGCGCATGTACTTCAGTTTAATTCATGGCTGCCCTGGGAGCCAGCGGTAGCGTGTCCCAGCTTCGGTAACGTGATTCCTCCTAACCTGCACAGCAGAAAAAACAAAATTACAACGTTTTATTATTTAAAGCTAACTTTTTTTTACTTTAAGTCGTCTTTTCACAGTCGCCATTTTTTCTTTTTTTTTTGTGCTCGTGGGCGCTGTTGTCAAATGATGACAATTAACTTGTTTTTAAGTGGTACCCTGCGGTCACTGTGTGGTTCTTTTTCAGGGTACTGCCTTTGCCGTTCAACATTGAGGAAGCGTTTCACTTTTGTGAGTGAGCAAACCTCTTAACAGGACAGTCAGAGAGAAGTATCAGTGAATGTTTGGTAGCGAGTTGAAGGAATCAGCACTCATTTATCTTTTGCAGATTTATATAGCGTGAACTTAATCCGAAGGTATTGCAGCTCTTACATAAGACCCACATTGAACAAGGTCACATTCAGTTTTTGTCCGCACAACAAGATTAAACGATTTTCACAGTGAATTACACTAAATTGAGTCAGGTGTGAATCGTTGTCAGTCATCAAGCGGGCTTTGAAAATCGAAATGCAGTTCTAAGAAGCCACTCTGCGAGTTGGGGGGCCAAGTGCTACTTGTTACCATAGAAACGTCAAGGTATGTCAAAATGGACTAAAACATAGTAATGCTGGTGAAAGGGCTCACGGAGTTAGCAGTCTGTCAAAAGTTCATGGATTACTTAGCCTTCCATCCTTCTGAGGTTGGGAAATCGAGTATCACTAAAAATGACTAATGGTACCAGTCCACCCTAGAGTGGTTCTGAATGCGAGTCATGCTTGCTTAGAAACAATAGGCATACCGCCGATTCCTGTGGAGATGAGTGGGACGTTTAACAGTTTGTGAAAAGTGTCATAGGGACTTTAGTCATATTTAACACTGAGGTTGAATTACCAATACGTAAACATGTCAGTTTATAACAGAAATTGTACTGGATAATGCTCTATTTTTCCACCAATATTTAAACACTTTATCGGGGTTAGGAATACCATGCCCCCCGAACTCCCTGTTTGTTACACTTTGGCCAAACTTCGTAAACTAATCTTATGCCCCACTGTTTTCAAATTTCACCAACTGCCACTGGTCTAAAGTGTGCACCAGTACTGTCCTGAAGGTGTACCGTCATAGCACAAAGTCGGTCTCCTTGTACCTTGTTCATGGACTGATCATAATCCAGCCATCCTTGTTTTCCTTTTTTAAGGTAGGCACATTTTTGCGCTTTTACCTTCGTACGTTTGTACTTAAAAGTTGGTTCAAAACATCCAGAGTATAAAATGTTGTTTTAAAAATGACCAGGCCTCCTTAAATATGAGTCACACTAAACTATTGTGGGTCTGAGGGCATATACCTGGATCACCAAAACTTCCACTGTAACCCTGCGATCCAACGTTCCATTGTCCCACTATACCTCATTAATGACCGTGAAGACCACTGAAAGAACATACTAATTTGTTAATGCCTTATAAATTGTGCCCCTCTTCAAGACTTGTTCACTGCATGGTAGAGCACCAGCCTATCCTGTGAAACGTACTGTTTTGGGTACACATGCACCTGAACCCTCCTTCTTCAAGCATTGCATTTATAAACTCGAATACATATAAACAATAAGGTGTTATTTTACCAGCACCACAGCCCCATGCGCAGAACTTGAAGTTAAAATGCCTGCTTAGAGTCACAATTGTAGCCGTTCTGTCTCTGAGAGATAAAGGTAATCTGCGTGCAACCTCAATGCTAAACTCTGGTGCACGTTTTCAGCGGTCTACATGGTGGACTCCGAGGAAAGCTGGCCTGGGAAATGTGTTTATACCTAATGTACCTAGTGAGTGATACAAATTTGTGAAACGTTCCCAGGTAGATTTGTGGGGCCAGTTATATAGATGCATATAAGAAAATTATGTGTATTCAATGAGACCTGTGTGCCATGCTGAATAACTATTGATCCATCCAGCCCTAAAAGTAGAAGCCTGTTTCTCAATTTGATGGGGTTTTCATATAGCGGTCCACCCTTGGCAGTCTCTGAGGTTGTTGTGAGAGTGTTTTGGGTAGGGCTTGACTTCGCGTAATTCCACATGATCTTTCTGTCAAATTGTGTTGGCTGCTACCTCCATGCTACCCAGACTATCCTCACCAGAGACGTCGTTGTGCAGCACATGAAACTGCAGATCTGAGATGAGACCAAGCTCAGTGCCAGGGAGAGGAGGCCAAGTTGCCCGAGATCCAGATTGTATCCCTAGCATTCTGAAGCTGGGCAATCATGCACTGGTCAGAAACACCTTTCCAATTGGCTGTAATATTTAGTCCGGGTGAAACTTGACTGCTATAGTTAACAATAATGAGAAATTTGCTGTGTGCTGATTTGCCTTACTTATGAGATTTCCTGCTCATGCAGATGGTAGCGTGCCAGATATTCAGATGTGTTCCCACTTGCCAGATGTTGGGATTATCCAGCAGCTTCTAAAACACCAACCTTCAGATGTCACCCCGTGCCCCAGGTGCTCTGACTACACAGTAGTTTCTATAACACTTCCCCATTTTAAGGCAACACCCTGACCTTACAATTTACTAGCCCCCAACAGGTCAAGGATTACCAAGCAGTTTCTAAAAAACACACTCCCTTAGTTGGAAATCCTGAGTGCATTCAAATGTAAACAGTCATCACAGGGGCTGTGGTTACCTAGAAGTTTCTGAAACACAGGTCTCCACAGTCTCTGGGCATTATAATATTAGGAGTAGCTGTTCAGTGAGCTGGCAACCATACATACATCCTTCCATCAATCACCTTGTCTCACATCCACCCATTTCCAACCTATCCATCCATCTCCTCGCTCCTCTTAACCATCCAACGTCCACCTCCTCACCCATCATCTCTGTCCTCTCATTCATTCAATGTCTGCAGTAGGTACACACCAAATGATCACGTCCCCTGCAGTTGTAGCGTAATATTATTGCCCATCTATGTATCTGTGTTTGTCCTTGTCCCACTGTGACCAAATACCTTCATAGCTGCACAACTAATTATCAGTCACTGCACAGAAAACAACTTAAAATAATCACAGCCAAATCTCAGCATATATCATGTGCTATGCAGCCAACATTGAACACAGATCGAGCCCCCAGATGGTTATATCCTTGCTCCTGCACTATACAAAGAAAAAAACCCTTCAATTTCACTAGGTAGCCTCCGGGAAAGCTACACCTTCCTGCGTTCCACTTTAAAACACTGAGGGCTGTATCATGAAGCTTTGAGTTTGAGCAGGGCACCGATGTATGACTGTCTTTTTGTGACTGTATTTTCTTAAGCACGTACATTTGACTCAGAATTTCTACAGAAATGTAACACTGACGCCCGTATTTATACTTTTTTTAGCACCGCATTTGCGCCGCTTTTTGATGCAAAACGGCGCAAACCTACAAAATACAGGCCCGTATTTATACTTTTTTTGCGCCGCATTTGCGTCGTTTTATGATGCAAACACGGCGCAAACTTGCAAAATACCATTGTATTTTGTAGGTTTGCACCGTTTTGCGTCAAAAAGCGGCGCAAATGCGGCGCTAAAAAAAGTATAAATACGGGCCACAATGGTATTTTGCAAGTTTGCTCCATTTTTGCATCAAAAAACGACGCAAATGCGGCGCAAAAAAAGTATAAATACGGGCCTGAGTTTACCTGTTTCCTGTTCTGTTCTAGGACCGGTAAACAAAGCTTGGAGGTTTGCACTAGCGACGAAGCTGAAACATCGGAAAGAGTTTGTGGTAGCTCTTTGTAGATTAACCCAGCCCAGCAGAGTCACAAAATGTCTTGGCTCTGATTCAGAGCTGAGTCAAAGGAATATGTCTCAGTTTCTGATATCATACACACATCACATCATGACCACCACATGTATGAAAAGGAGCCCACAACAGTTCTGCATGCAGGGCATTTTCTTCTATTTCTCAAATCATCTTGTGCCTTACATAGGGTTTCCTGTAAGACATTAGTATTCAATCTTAATTTATTTGTTTGAATTTTGCTTTCCTGGATAATATCTTGCATGCGAGAAGTACCCTCGGTCTCTTGGCATCTTCCATGAGTACCACAAAGTCTAATTACCATTTTTACCTCAATTTCTCCATGGACTTAAGTGTGGTGGAAATGCATGGTATGCAATTTAAATATGAGTCACACTCCTTTTCCTAATTAGGGTCGAGTTCACTATTAATATATGCAACTCTCGTTCTTTAGGAAATGCTACCCAGGCTTTGTGTAGTCTAGTTGCTATGTATCTGGTTCAATGTGAAATTTATACAACACAAACCAAGTCGATAGGCAGCCAAACCCTGCAGGATCAAGACAAGGATACAGTCAATGAATGATTGGACGGGAAGCAAAGTTCCCTGAGTTATAGCAGGGTTCTCCTACGGTGTATGGTGCAGGCAGCAGAGCTCAGAAACAGAGAAGCAACTGTTTCTGAGCTGTTCTGTCTGAAGCACAGTAACTAAATCAACGAAAAGGGTACAGTCAATTAATGATTTGAGAGTAAGCAGAGTTCTCCAAGTGGAGGTGGGCTGCTACGTCCTTATGTGTCTATTAGAGAAGTGTGTCTTCAGCTCTTTCCTAAATTGGAACAGGGTTTGGGCAGTCCTGATGAATATAGGGATAGTGTTACTAATCCTGGGTACACAGATGGCGAATACTTGTTGAACTTTTTGCTTTTGTACTTCTTTGTCTTCAGTCTGATGTCTGATGGAGTCCTAGTTGCCGGATAGCCATTGATGAGGAGAACTTATAATCCAAATAAGCACACATGTGCTGGTTGTGATGACTTTGTATAAATTGGTTTTGAAGATGGTGCTGCCTTGCAAGAGGAGCTAGTGGAATTCCACCAGGGTAGTGATCATGTTTCTCCAGTTCCTTAAGGTGATATTTTGTGGTATGTATGATGCCCTTAAGGGTAATCAGTGTGTTGTATTGGAAGCTATGGAACAGGCAATTGTCACCATGTAGATGCAAGGTGCCATGGCTTGAACTCCAGTTCAGAATTTGCTTTATGGGGAGAACAGTATCACTTCCTACACTAGAAAGAGAGTGTACCAGACTGTAGCAAATGTGTTCCACCCATTTAATCTCCCTGGATTTTTAACAATTGACTAATTTCTTTTTAATTTTACTCTGAGTCTCACCACCTGAGAATGAACTGAACGATCTAGTAGATATTATCCACCTTTTAAGGTAAGGCCACTGGGGTGCAGCTAAGGTATGATGCTTTGGGGTGGTTACCTGTGAACATTTGAGCGCATCCATGTGTGCACTTGTGTGAGCTGTACGTGTGAGACTACCAACTTGAGCATCCCATATCTGCGTACAGGTCACTTGTCGCAGTAGGTTCTCTTCAAGAATTGGTACTGAACTGGAGTAGGCCTTATAATGTGAGTGGCATTCATAATGTAGGTCTGTAGTGCTTACTAAAAGTATGTGACTCTAAAAATGCATTTTAGGGGAAATCTGCACTGAAGTACAGTTTTGCTTCACTTAGGCCCAAGGTTCCAGTGAGGTATCAAGCTAGGGGTAAACATGCTTCCCGAGTGTAAATCCACAGTCCCTGATATCATACCTACACTTCTTATGGCACTTTAAAGATTGTCATATTTTCCTGGCTCAGCTCATAAGTGAATTTAAGGCCTTTAATCCCTCTCCCACTTTGTCAAGTTAATTACACTGCTCTACAGTAGAAGGATCGAAGGCCTTACCAGACAATAGAACATTTAACAGTGCTTGACCTAGTTCCTGGGAAAGGAAGGGGTGAGGAAGAAACTTACATCTATTAATTGGCTTGACACACTGCTTCTGGTCTAGGTCAGCTCAGGCCACCAGAAACAAAGAAAGAGAGCCAGACCTCTGGAGCCAAACATGGCAGTGGCTCGTCTGTGAAGATTTAGTGGGAAGGAATCGAGCAGTTGTGTCAGCTAGGGGAAGAGCGGATGCTCCCAGGCAAGCTCTTCCTGCAGACAACTTGAAGAATCCATATTGAAATGCCTGAGAAAGCAGTTGGGCGTGGGGTGGAGTGATAATGTTGCACTCTTGGTTTGGCTAGGGTGGCCTGGCTTTTAGAAGTTTCCACTCACGCTCATTAACCCCTGCACAAGGGAGAGGCAAATGAGAAGACACTGAACCTGGGAGCAATGGACCTTCCCCCTCTTTGTAAATGTGCTCCCACTTAATGAATCAGTACAAATTTCAAAACCCTAAGAGTGAGCTGAACATGTTATATGTCTGCCATAGTACCTGCATAGTTAATGTTAGATCGGAATTGGCATTGAAAAGTATGTTATGTGCAGATCCATAAAACAGGGACAAAAGAAAGGGGAGGTTGGGTCTTTATAGTGACATTTTCTATTTTCCCTTCCATAGGAGTCTTTGTTCCTCGATACAGAAAAAACAGCAGAATTAGTTTAAACCAAACTTGGCATATAATTAGACCTTTACTTAAAGGGATATTTAAATCAAACTTGGCATATAAGTAGAACCTTACTAAAAAGAGCCCCTTTGTTTGGTTTGGTTTAAGTGTCTGCAGTAATTTTCAAAGAACTATAGTTTTAAAAATGCGTTTCAGTCTCACATTAAGAGGTTAAATTTAAGAGTTAACTGAATTGCTAGTCCTGGAAAGTCTGCAAATCTGTGTGAAAAGAGCCAGAAACTATTTCAACCTGATTGGACAAGGGACCTTTTCTCCCAGTGGCCATTTCACTTCCATAAACTCCAAAATCAGGTTCACAGACTGAAGCTCTCTAGTTGGCTCTCTGCAGAGATACACCTCTCTTACTGCTGCCACTGTAGGACTCCACATTTTGGTCCCAGAGTCCAGAAAATAGAATCAAAAGAGCCAGAAGGGGTCACTGGTGGCACCCCTGACACTCAGGCTCAGAGGAGAAGGTCCTAAAATGAACCCCCAAAGGAAACATTTAAAAAGAGTATATTTTGTTTGTTGCTATTTTGTTGCTACAGCCACAGAAGGCTTTGTTGGTCTCACCATGGCCTCTGCGGCCAATGAAACTTGGCCCATATGTTGGATAATATTGGGAACCAAAAGACCTGACAAATTTTTCAAACCAACCACAATAGTGCATGTAGCAAGCAAAGCAGGTGGGCCTCACCAAGTTTTGAAAAAAATCCAAATATGTTGCATTTACAATATATTTTTATTTACAGAACCACCTTCAGTCACTGAATGGATGGATGGAGATCAGTATGGCTCAAGAATAAATAATTGGATTGTGGATTAATCATTTCAAGAATGGGTGATAATGAATAAAGACTCTTAGCTATGTGGGGGCAATTTTAACTTCTGCATTAAAACATCGTCCTGCCAACATATATTCACCAACGCTGATGTAACTAACCTAGCAAGTAATTAACAGAGTGCACTGATTTAGTACCTCAAATAATTAAACACAACCCATGAAGATTTGATCTAAAATGGGTTAATGAGTTTTAGTTGCTGAATTGCACAATGTGAAACCAGGAAGCCTTGCATCAGCTTGGCTTCCACTTCGCAACATTGTGCAATCCTAGGTAATTTCTTTTTTACAGTAACTCCTTTTCATTCATCATCACATGAGAGCATCTTGAAATACATCAGTTTGGGATGTGTGCTACACAAAGGCTATAATTTTACTTAATCTATAAAAGCACCCGAGGCCACGTACAGAGGGCAAAAGGCAGCTGACTTTCTTCTTGGGTAACTACTAGCATCATCAGGACAGTGATGCTGGGGGTATTAATATTTCTAAGTTCATGATTAGAATCTGTTAATTCAAACAACTGCCATAAATTTAATGTTATGATGATTTAATATACTAAATGGAAATGTTTTGCAAAGATCACATTATAAAGAAACGTTATCATATATGTCTGGAGTCTCTGACCAAAGCAAGAGCTGATGCTGCCCAACACCTCAAACGCTCTGATAGTCAGCACTGCTTGTGGTGTCCCTGCAGAAAACAGGAACTACCTAAATTGAAAAACAAATGGCTTTCAAGCATACTTTAAATCCATCTGTTTTCCATTGTCCGCAGCAAACAAACTGATCCCAACTAACAGCGTAGCCAACCCTCACTCTGCCAGCCGACAGGGAAATAAATGGGTGTATAAGAAGTCCATGCATGGCCATATGTCGCCAAACCTATTGCAATTGATCAGGGTCCTTTGCTGGACCCCCTGAAAGCTTGCACTTTGTAGATTGTCCACCTCCAGAACATTAGGGGCAGGGACCATGAGGCATAGCTGAAGGGTAGGCCCTATAGTTGACCTCTGCTGTGCTGGATAAAGGTCATGTGTAGCTGGTATTGGTCACTTGTCGAGGGTTGGGTTCAGAGCCTTGCCAGAGGACACACACACTGAACAACCCTGTTGCACACACCTGGGGGTTAACACTGCTGAAGGTTGTAAATTGAAGGTGGGGTCCTAAAAACAGCTCCTTTCAGATTATAGTCAAGAAAACGCCAGTTGTGGCTCTGTAACCTAACAATAACGTGGACCCCGATCATGCACTGTTTATGACCTTGCATAATGCATCATTCATGACGTTAAATGACATCATTGATAACATCACTGATGACATCTCAAGTAACCAGCATTACAGGAAAATGCTGGAAGTCAAGCTTTCGGAGTTCAGCAATGAGTTCTGGCAGTTTTGTAAGGATATGCCTAGCATCAAAAGGGCTTCAGGTTTCTAGCTGTTGGTTGGAGCAAGTAGGGTGGTCAGTGTTAGTAACAATTTCAGAAGTATACAGAGCAGAGATACACATTTTGTTGGCAATCTGTAGAGCTGATGCTCATCGTTTTAATTCAGTGCCTTTCTCATATCAAGTGACTATAAAGGTTTGTGGAGGGGTGATATTATGGTGATCTGTAAAAGTGTTTATTTTTTTCATTGCCTTGTGTGTGGAGAACCATTGGAATTTCATAGATATGATGGTTGATTCAGAAAAGTTTTTGACACAACGCTTAGCATGCAGAGATGTTATTACTGATTGTGTTGTTTCTTTACTTTGGTGTTTTTTGCAGTATTACAGAATTTTAGCTTTCTTGATGTTATGGGAAAATATTTTCTTAGGGTTATTTCATATTGTATGAATTTAAGTACTATAGAGATGCTCTTATTTTTTTTTTAATTGGACTACACTGTGAAGCATATCGTTTTAGAAAGGTTATAAAATGTCATCGTGGCTAGTGTGAATTAGTTAGGTGATGTAAATATTGCTAATCTGTGCATAGGTGTAACTCCTCTGTGATAAGGTGTTTATGACTGGCAGCTTGTCAGTGAGTGTATGCCTTAAATATGTAGAGGGTATGTTGTTTTGGAGGCTTGGGCATTTTTTTCATTTTTTAAATATTTTGCTTTTGCATCTGATGGTGGGCTGTGAGAGGGATTATGGTATGAAAAACACGAACAAAGTATGCCACAGGCTAAAAACATGAAGGATGCTGTTAGTTGAGTGCCAGGAGGCAAGGTCAAGTGGCCAAGTGAATCATTGGAGACCAAAAGAATGATGATGTACGATGTTGGTCAGTGTGGATGAAATGTTGGTGTGTCCTGTGGGGATGGGATGCATGTGTGGAGTTTGTCTTTATGCTCTATGTGGTTGGGATGTACAGTAGTGGTGGTGATGAATGTCCTTTGCGAATATTTGTAGCTCTGTTATGTGACGGAAGTCTGTGTATCTTTTGATCAGTCAGTGCACGATTTTACACTTAATATATTCATGTATTTAGCTTTTTGATTCCTTTTTGCACTTTTAGTTTTCGATTTTATGTGTTGGTATTTTCAGCAGTGTCCTGTCACTGAATGGAGGTGTGTAGTAAGTTGAAGTGTGATCCTGTGTTTGCTCGTTTTGCAGCGCCGACATGAATTTAATCTGTCAGTGAGTCTACTATGATGTGAGCTACTGTAGTGCATTAGTGATTGCAGCCAGTTTATATCAACGGCTGAGCTGAATATGATCTTCAGCTTCTGATGGGGGCTATGTATTGATATCTAAACCCATTCCTTCATAACTCAAATTTTCGGTTTCTTATTTCTTATACCTTTTCAGCATGTCAAATTAAGGGCAAAGCACCAGCCGCTGTATCTTTTGAGGAGGCCATGGTAGAGGGAATAATTTTCCATGATAAGCATCATGTAGCTCACGGCTGAATGTGAAATCATAAAATGAAAAGCGTGAGCAAACGACAATTTAGAAATGTTGTAGGCAAAAGAAGTAATTGCACAATTAATTCATACTTTTGGTACACAGAGGAGTGTATCACATTCAATCTACTGCTGCCCCCCCTTGCATTACCACATGCAATAAGACTGAAACACAAAGAGAAGCCCACTTGTATGGGTAAAACACAAATGCAGGCCCAATTTGAGGAGAGCACGGAAATACATTTGATGATGCCTATATAAAAATGATGTTTCAACATAGCATCACATCAGTATATTCAACAGGTAGATTTCTTAATTTGAAATCCTAAACCAGTAAATTAGTGGATTCTGCTTATAGAAACAATGTAGTAGACCTTGTGAGATTACACTGCCTTTTTTGTCCATGGCCCGACTTAAGTGTTGCTGCGCATCAAAAATGGACGTAAATGATGTATAAAGGTCTCCTGCTTATAGACATTTCCTCAGCTTGCGGCGGTAAGCGGTAAACACCACATTGTTTTTGACAGCTCGACTGATGCGTCTTCCTCTTAGGAGGCCCGCCTTTCTTTTTCTGTTTTCTCTGCTTGCATTTACAGTCTTCAGACTACAGTGTGCAGCGCATTAACAGAAGTGCCAAAACCTTCATATTTGACCTCACTTTTGGGGAATTTCTCTTTTCTTATATCTCTCACAATATATTTTTTGACATGGTGGCATTTATTTAACTATGAAGGGAAAACCCAAGGCAACCTTGATAAGTACAAGTGGATTCAACACTGCCTGACTGACAGCTGTGCATAACTTCACTTATATTTCCGCATTGAATACCATGTATGCCAAGCCTCTATGCAGTTATTTCTCCATCTCATACCTTTCACCAGCATGTAATACAGCTTTCTGTTTTTGAGGAAATGTTTTTTCTAATCATTTATGGAACTACTTGTTTTTTAATTTTCTAGCACTGGCTATTGCTGATAATTCTTTCATTTTGCATATCTACTCAAAAAAATAATTTCTGCACTATAAGTGGCATTGAGAGACTGAGTTTTATCACTGTATTTACACTTATGCGTTGCCTTTCAAGCTACAATATGTCTTTTAGAGGCAATATTTGCATCATGTTAATTTGTTAATAGCAGCAAATCAAGTTAAGAGGAGAGAGACAGGAAGTTATTTTCACTCTGTTATTTGAGTTGATAGGGGAAACAAAGTCTCTCAGATACAACTCTTCCACTTTAGCATCACAAACAGGTCTGCGACTCTGTTGGACTACAACCAATTCTCGATTTTACAAGAAGACATGGAGGACTTAGAGTGCAATAACCCAACTTCCTACTTAGGAACCTCAGCATCAAATATTCCTCTTCCATCTGCCAAGCTATCTTCTGAATCACATGCTTTACAGCACTCTCATCAAATAAAAGGGTCACAAAAAGATCCACCATCACCTGCTAAATCTCCTTAGCCAGATTCTATGCAGTTCCTTTTGGAGGAAATATGAGCTCTCAAGCCATGTGTGGAAGAAACAAACAGACACTTACAAAACTTGGATGACAGATGGTCTGTTATTGATAATAAAGTTGTGCAAGTGGAACAAAAGGTGGAGTCAATTCAAGTTATCACTCAACAACTTCCTCCCTGGCAAACGGAGATGGCTCATCTTAAAAAACAAGTGGAGGATCTTGAAAACCGCAATAGGCATAATCATTTATGCATTCATGGTTTAGCAAAGTGTTAGGAAGCATTCAATCCTATTTCTTTTTTTCAATCCTTCCCCCCGAAAGCCCTGGATCTTCCTGACAGGCCAGTTTTGAACATCCAATGAACATCCAAGGAGCACAGAGACTGGGTCATAGTCCACGGGTTGCATCTTCCCCATTCTCTACTTTTTGCAATATACTGATTTATTGAAAGTCTCACAGGCAACTAAATTAAAGTGTTGAGTACTATGGCAAGGGTCTACGTTGTTGTTTTCCCAATACTATGCCAAATTTCAGGTGGCTATGTGAAAGAAATTTCTTGATAAGTAACCTACAGAAATAGGAGAACGGCCTATGAGGTGATGTCTTCTTGTTTGGTCATCCCTTGTCTGTTTGGATGGTGTTGTGTGTTAGTTAATTCTTGGTTTATAGAATGTGGAGGCCGATGACACATTAGGATTCTAGCGTCCCTGATGCTGGAATTCTCCTGGAGTCAGTTGAGCCTGGATGCGTTGAGGAGGCGGACCTGATCCCTTGTTACCGTACTGGCAACCTAATAAAGAAGAAGATTCACTTACCGATGACTCTGATTTAATCCTTCCACACCCACTTCAATCTGGCGACGAGGGTGGTGGAAGCACTGACTGTGTTGCTTCAGCTTCCACTTTCCATTGGGATCCTTATTTTCATTCAAGTCCAGGATCAGCACCACTATAGGAGCGGCGACACTCAGGTCAATTTTGCCTGTATTCATTTTATTTTAAATTTATTTTTATTATTGTTCCGGGTACATACTCGGCGGTAGTGCGCGCGTGCGCAAACCGTTAATTGACCTGTTGTGCGTGTTTCCGCTCGCGCGTCGTCTCCTAGGTAACGGAGACGCGTCTATTCGATCGTCCAGCTGATGTGTGTTTACACTTGAGTGTCGTCTCCTAGGTAACGGAGACGCGTCAATACGCGCTAGTGCAAATTCGGGATGCGCGTTGTCTACTTGGCAACAGAGACTCTCAAGGTATCGTAGAGACGCGCTACACAAGTTACATATTTTACACGTTTTTACGTGCAACATTATTTGGTGACTGGTTATAGAGGTTATGGCGTTCAGGAAACCCCAATCCAAACAGCATTACTGACAATTTTTTTTTTTTTGAATAACAGAAATAAAGAATACAACAGAATTAGAAATATATACAATTATTTTCTCATCAAACAAGGGAACAGGTCAAGGAGATCCTCAGTGTGCGTGACATGGCGCAGCCTAATTTTACGATTGTTCCGCCACAAGCATTTTGGGCTGCTGGGAATAATCCACCTGTAAAATGGTCAGAATGGAAAGATTATTTCATGAACTACGTAGGGGCTATAGATCTTGATGACAGGATGCCTGCAGAACAAAAGAAAATACTTTTACTACATTCATTGGGACCTATGGGTTTGAAAACGTACAACAAAATGCAGAAGAGCCCCATAAGTGGAGATGTGTGTGTTTTTGGTGTTGCAATGCACGACCTGGATAAATATTTTGCACCCAAAGTTTGCATTGGAATTATTCGCTACAAGTTTTTTCAAAGAAAGCAGGAGAAGGGTGAATCTGTTGATGACTATGTGGCAGATTTAAAGAAATTGGCCCTTGATTGTAAGTTTGGTTCAATACAAGATGATTTGATAAGGGATCAAGTGGTCATGCACAACAACAATCAATCCATTCAAGAGAGATTATGGATTAATGGTGACTCTTCATTGGAGGAAATTGTGGCTATTGTAAGGAAAGCAGAGATTTCTGAACGGTGTGTTTCAGAATTAAAATCGACTGACAGAAGTGTTGACAACATCTGCAAGATAAATAATCGTAGAACATTGAAGGAACAGAAAACACCACAAAGTAACAATGGTGAAAAATATGTTATAGATGTGACAGCAAGGAACATTTAGCGTATGCTAAATCATGCCCAGCTATGAAATTGAAATGTAGTAAATGTGGCATTGTGGGACATTTTGCGAAGGTATGTAGGAATAAAAAGAAAATGGTTAAATGCATATTAAATGGCAATGCTCACGTAGGAATTGAGCACCAAGAATATGATGACTTGGAATCTAAAGAGGATACTGTAGATGGGAACTTTATTTTGAACATAACAGATGCTGAAACAAAAGGGAAACCAATGTGTGATATGGAAATAGGTGGAATTCCAATCACTATGTACGCAGACTCTGGCTCACCTTTCACTATAGTGAATGAGGATATATGGAATAAGACATTCGTGAATAAATTAGGTGGAAAACTTTTGCAACCTGATGTGCGACCTGAAAGCTACACAGGAGACAAGGTTGATCTCGTTGGTTTTAGATGGTTAAAATTCACGTTTAAAAATAGGTGTGCCAGAGGAAAATTGTATGTGTCAAAAAGGGGGCCATCAGTTCTGGGATGGAAGGATCAAGGACAGCTTCACATGATCTTAGATCCTAACAGCAAGGAAAAGGTGTTGATAGTAAATGAGGAGCATACCCTGTCTATGGAAATGGAGAAAAGATTCCCCAAGGTCTTTGGGAAACTTTTAGGAAAATTGATTGGTTTTAAGCATAAAATTGTATTAAAAATGAACGCTGTACCAAAAATCCATAAGGTGAGACCAGTGCCCTTGATGATAAGGGATGAAGTTTCAAAAGAATTGGAAAAGCTGGTAGGGATGGATGTGATTGAACCTATAGAAAGCGCGGAATGGTTATCACCAGTGGTTATTGCTCGACGCAGCAATGGGAAAATTCGCTTATGTGTCGATTTATGATATGTAAATGACAATATTGTCATCGACCGCTTTCCATTACCTAAAATCAATGAAATGGTTTCAAGTCTTAAGGGTGCAAGTTGGTTTTCAACAATTGACTTATCAGCAGCCTATCATCAGATTCCATTAGGAACGGAATCAAGGAATTTGACAGCGTTCATCACACCTTTCGGTTGTTACCAGTACAAAAGGATGCCATTTGGACTAGCGTCTGCAGCTGCAGTTTTTCAAAGACTCATGTATAAGTTATTTGGAAAATCTTTGGGAGTTATGTGTTTTCAGGACGACATTTTGGTGTTTGGGTGTGATCGGAAAATGCATGATGAGCGATTGGAACATGTTTTAGGGGTGTTGGAAAGTAAGGGGTTGACTGTCGAATTGAGCAAATGCAAGTTGGCCAGGAGAAGTGTAGAATATTTGGGGTATGAAATCAGTGGTGAGGGAGTGAAACCGAAAGCATCATTGGTTACTGCCATTGTTAATGCAGCAACTCCAACTTCTAAGGAAGATGTAAGATCATTTTTGGGAATGGCTGAATTTTGTGCGAAATTTATTCCAAATTTTGCAGGAAAGGTTTATAATTTAAGACTACTGCTGAAAAAGAATACTCAATTTATATGGAATGATGTATGCGAAAGGGAATTTTTGAGTGTTAAGGATAATTTGAGCAAAGTAATGAATTTAGAGAGTTTTGATCCTGACTTGGATACTGTTGTGACTACGGATGCTAGCAATAAAGGTCTAGGTGCTGTATTGTCCCAGAAAGGGAAAGATGGAAGGGAGAGGATTATTTTATTCGCATCTAGATCACTCTCGCCTTCAGAGGAGAAGTACTCAGTCATTGAAAAGGAGGCGTTAGCTTCTGCTTGGGCTTTAGAACACTTTCGTACATTTATTTGGGGCAAGAACATCACTATCCAGTGTGATCATAAACCTCTGATTAAGCTTCTCACATCAGAAGGTAGTGTAATGGCTTCTGCAAGAATTTTAAGACTATCTATGCGTATGAAGGATTTTATATACAATATTGTGTATGTTCCTGGTAAAAATAATCTGATGGCAGATTGTTTATCCAGGCTTCCGTGCCCTTTAGAAGGTTGTGTGGATGATCCTTGGGAAGACTATAGTGTTGCTCTGATACATGATACTGGAAATTCTTCTTTTGATAAGGACTTGTGGTGTAAGGAAATGGAAGAAGATTTAGATTTGCAAATGGTGCGGAAGTTTGTCTTGGAAGGTTGGCCTAAGAAAGATCTACTTACGGAGCAAAGTAGACACTTCTGGGAAGTTAGGCATGAACTTTCTGTTGAGAACAGTTTCATACTGAGAGGGAATAAAGTAATTCCACCACATGGAATGAGAAATATTGTTTTGGATCTGTGCCATGAGGGTCATTTTGGTGTTGTTCGCACTAAGTCAGTGGTTAAAGATTTGTTTTGGTGGCCGGGAGTGGATAAAGCAGTTGAAAGGTTTGTAAGGTCATGTGAAGTGTGTTCTTCAGCAGACAAAACTTTGTGTACTTTAAAACCTCCTATGGATCAGAAATTATTACCAAAGCAACCATGGGAATGTGTGGCTGTTGATTTGTTTGGTCCTGTTGGGGATGAGCAAGAATATGTGGTAGTCCTTATTGACCTATTTTCTAAATGGCCAGAAATTGGTATAGTAGAGAGGGGAGACACAGTTTCTGTATTGGAATTTATGGACAAGGTGTTTCTGTTGGAGGGAATTCCTACGAAATTGTTGAGTGATAACGGTGTGCAATTTGTTTCTAGTACTGCTAAGATGTATTTTGGAAAACTGGGCATCAAACACAAAACTACGTCTTTGTACAACCCCAGTGGAAATGGTACTGTTGAGAGATTCAATAGGGTCATTAAGAGTGTTATTCAAAGCTCTATGAATAATTGTTATTGGCACATAGCTGTGTTCAAAGCGATGTGGGCTTACAGGATTACTGAGAATCCAACTACAGGTTTGAGTCCTTTCGTCATTATGAGAGGTAGAAAACCCAGGGGTAAGCATAATCCAGCGTGGTTGTTTGGTGCTGGTGTGGAGAATTGGTCGATGGAATTGGTAAGAAATAATTTGGACAAATCCCAAGAAAAAAATAAGATGTACTATGACCACTCTCATCATGTGAAACCTGTCAAAATTGTTGTGGGTGATTGGGTACGTGTTAGGAAGCCTTTTAAAGTAAGGAAGAATGAGAGCCAATATTTTGAACCTGAACAAGTGAGGGAAGTGTTGCATAATGCGGTTAGATTGAGTGATGGTCGGGTCTGGAATCTTAAAAGTATTGCTGTATTCAATAATAAGTATTGTATTGGGCAAGATGGTATGGGTTTTAGGAAGGAAGAAGGAAGGTCTGACTGGTTAGATGATGAGTTGATTGACACCTCTTCACCTTCTGAAGTTTCAGAGGGTGTTTGCTTAGACACCTCTTCACCTTCTGGAATTTCGGAAGAAGGTTGTTCTCTTCTTCCTGATGATGATTGTGAGGGAGATGTGAGACCTAAGGAGAAGAGGAAAGTAACCCATCCAAGTTGGTTGAAGGATTATGTGTTAGGGTATATCTCTGCCTCATACACGGACTCTGGATGATTTTTAATGGGAATTTCCTCTTCTTATGTATCTTCTTATGTTATCACTATATGTTTGTGTGTTGCTATTTTAATTTATTGTTCCAAATTATTTATTTGAATTTACGGAAGGGTATGTGTTGTGTGTTAGTTAATTCTTGGTTTATAGAATGTGGAGGCCGATGACACATTAGGATTCTAGCGTCCCTGATGCTGGAATTCTCCTGGAGTCAGTTGAGCCTGGATGCGTTGAGGAGGCGGACCTGTTCCCTTGTTACCGTACTGGCAACCTAATAAAGAAGAAGATTCACTTACTGATGACTCTGATTTAATCCTTCCACACCCACTTCAGATGGTCTGCCCTCATTCCCACCCCAATCTGGAGCTTGTACCAGTAGTGCTGTCCTCCCATTGTTGCATCACCACCCTCGATTTATGTTTGTGTTTTTGGTATGCCATTTTGTTTATTCTTTCTATGTATGTTATATCTTTCTTTTGCTTCTTTTTCTCCCTTTTCTTCTTTCTCTCTCTCTTTTCTCTTTTATGTCCTTTCATCTATTATTTACTATCTTTCTTTCTTTGCAGAGTGTGTTTTTGCATGTTATATTGTAGTTTGAATCCATCATAGCACCTCTAATATGCATTAACCAGCTATGATTCCTTGTTAAATGGCATTACGTATTATCTCTTGGAATGTAAAAGATTGGGTTCACCAATTAAATGGCAAAGAGTTCCCTCCGATTTATTAAAACTTACAGCAGACATAGCACTTTTGCAAGAAACTAGTGGTTAATTCAGAAGTTGAAAAACTTAAACAATGATGGGCAGGAAATATAATAATTTTTCTTCTCCTGGCTCTGAGAAAAGAAATGAAGTTATTATTTTCTGCCACAAAAACTTTGCATTCCACTCCTTTCCCAGTAGTCAGATGGTGATGGAAGATGGATGATTACACATCTTCTGATTAACAATGTTTGTGTCTCCCTGTTTAACGTATATGCACCCACTAAAATTGATTATTGTGTTTTGGCCTACTATTTCTGTGAAACACATGTCTATATCAGCAGAGTATGTAATATTTGGTGGTGATCGTAACATAGTTTCAGATCCTTATACTGATTGCAACTTTAAGACAACTTTTGTCCCAACTGCTAAGCATCAACAATTCATTATAAAGATCTCTTGTTAGTTCATGGAAAATATGTAATCCACTATTACGAGAATACACGTTTTTCTCCCCTACACATCTATCCCAATCTCAAACTGATTACTTATTTGTCTCCACGCCTTTGGCGAAACACATCATACATGCAGACATTGGTTCTATATTGATTTCAGATCACACACCAGTAATGTTAGATTTATAAATAATTCCCCTTGTTGATGGTAGTAGAAGATGGCGTTTTAATACCTCATTTTGCTTTCACACTGGCTTAAAATAAAGTTTAGAATAAAAATAGCTTCATAGGCCATGGCCTACTATAGTCCACCGTTATTCCCGATACATAACTTAACATTTAGATGCCAAGGTTTCTAAAGCGTCTGCTTCATAATGTTAGAATAATACAAATATTAAAAAGCTCTTAAAACAATATAAGGTGGTTTCAGATTCAAATTTCCCAGGTGATACCATCATCAAGATGAATGCAAACTATCCGACCCAAGATTTAAAGATTTAGAGTGCTAAGTCGATGTTACATGGTGATACAGTTTCTTGATAGTTTAGATGGCATACTTTAACAAGGAGAGCCTACTACCGGCACAATCGTATAGGCAAATTTAAGCACTGTCAAGTCATTAAAGACACAGGCACAGTGTGATAAGAAGCTTATTGAATAACTTAAAATGGTTATCGGATTGATGTTAAAATGGCACGAATACCAGACAGGTGCATAAAAATAACTCTTTGCGGCTAACACTAGTGATATAATAGCAGAAACACAGGATGATTACCTACATAATGTCTAAGAAAAATCTATTCCAAAGCCCTGTCCAAACCACATGGTCAATAATTCATCATCATCATCAACTTTGTTCGATCAATGACCATAAAAGCACATAAAACAAGATAATAAATAATTATTAAGTGAATAAATAAATACACATCTATAAATTGGTGTAAAAACATTAAAACAATAACTTGAATTGCACATATGACTCCAAAACTTATCTATAAAAGAGATGAGACCTTAAATTACTTTTTGGAGATGGCATCGTATGCGCCAAGCTGTTGCTAAGTACATGCTTACTGAAAGAATTACGTCAGCTGAATTTTTGGCTTTTTAGGACCCGTAGAGCCAAAGAGCAGTTCTTGAATCCCAGGTCCCTGCAAATGTTGCGGATCCATTTTAATCGCGGAATCGCATAGGCTGGGCAGAAGAACATGAAATGCTCAATGGTTTCGAAAATACTGCCACAGGCAGGACATAAATCGGGAAGATTAATCGACCCCCACCTATGAATAAATGACATCAGGGGCAGAGAGCCAAAACGAAACCTTGCATATAGGCTCTTGCCCTGCAAATCCGGTATAACATCCAAATAGGATTCAAACTTTGGGGACCATTTAATATCAATGAAGGAATTAGTTAAGCGACCATGGGATTTGTGGGTTATGTAGTTATCCTTAACATAAGACCAATAAGTTGACTTTAAAACGTTTTTATGCCGTCTCTCTAGTTTATGGGGGTTTTCCCAATAGTCACCCAGACCCAATAGCCGGAGCCAATGGGCCACATGGCGAATCCAGGGAAGAGTATTAGCATTTTGGCATTTCAATAGATCGAGTAATGCGGTCTTATATATATCTAGTTCGGGGGTTATCCATAACCTGATCCAATAAAGGAGAGGTCTTAGAGTGGCTAGATCTGCTACTCGGCTTAACCCCAGATCTAGAAATAATGGAAGCAAGGGTGTGGTGCGTGGACATGCAGTTAAAGCTCTTGCAAAATTGTTTTCCCCCACACTAATCTTGTTACAATTAGCGTAACCCCATACCTCCGCTCCGTACAGGGCTGCACTTTGAGCCTTGGCTGTGTAAATTTTTATTGCTGGGGAAACAACTTTTGTAAAGGTGCTTTGATAGAAGCGCAATATAGATGAGGCTCTGTGTTGTAGGAGCCCTGCACTTTTTGTAATCTGCTCTTCCCATAATAGTTTGCTGGTTAACCTAACTCCCAGGTAATCTATAGAGCTTACTTCCTTCAACGGTACTCCCTCAATATGAATGGAACATTTTTTCCTAGGTCCCTTGGATAACACCATCAGTTTGGTTTTGTTAATATTAACCTCCAACCCATGATCGCTACAAAATTGGTTAAACCGGTCAACAAGGGTTTTCAGCCCCATTGGTGTCTTAGAAATGAGGAGTGAATCATTGGCAAAGAGCAGGATGGGGATTTTTTGTGTATTCAGGGAAGGGGCATCATTCTGGCCTATGGACACAACCTTTACTACTTCGTTGATAAATATGGTAAACAGTAGGGGGGCTAGCACACAACCTTGGCGAACTCCTCTTCTAATTGGGATCCGCTCTGTCAGTTCGCCATGTTCACCCACCTCACTTGGGCATAAGTGTTCTCATGTAATCGTTTTAACAGGAGTAATAGATCCTCTGGGATTCCCAATCTACCCAGCACTTCCCATAATTTGGCTCTTGGGACCAGATCAAAAGCCGATCGCAGGTCTATAAATACCACATACAGGCATTGTTTGGCCACAAGAACATATTTCCAATGCAATATGGCCAATCGAAAGACCTGGTCTATCGTGCTAGTTTTTGCTCGAAACCCTGCCTGTAAATGGGAAAGGATTTGGTACTCCTCAACCCAATTGATTAGCCTCTGGAAAATGTGTTTAGCAAAGATCTTTTGTAGGTTGTCTATAAGGCTAATTGGCCTATAGTTAGCTGGAAGATTAGCATTTCCTTTTTTATAAATGGGTATGATCTCTGCCCCCTTCCATGGCCCTGGAATTTGCCCCCCTGCAGCTATACTATTTGAGATGGCATTAATATACCAGGACCAGATATATGGTTCCGATCTATAAAGATCTCTAGGAAGCTTGTCTGGTCCGGGTGCTTTGCCAGGTTTTAGGCTATTTATAGCCTCAAGGGTCTCTTCTACTTTAAAGATGAGGCAACCCTCCGGGACACACTGGGTCTCCACTTGGAGGGTCATGCTGGAATTTGATTCCAACAGTTTTGTTGGAGAGTGGACCACATTGGTGTCCATTGGGCCCTCTGGTAGGGCATAAAGAGTAGTAAAATGCTCTACCCAGCTTTCTGGTTGAATATGGTTGCTGGGACAGCTCCTACCTCCATTTTCTCTTTTAGAAAGAAGTTCCCAGAAACGCTTGTTATTCTTCTCTCTGGAAGCATCTAATAATTCCTGCCACAGGGAATCCTCCCACCGCTTTTTTGTGTTAGACAAAGTTACTTTGTATAGGGACCTAGCTTGTTTAATTTCCCCCTGGGAACCAGACATTACTGCTGCTCTTAACCCAGACTTAGCCTTTGAGCACCTCTCATCAAACCATCCCTTGTGTGCCCCTTTCCCTTCATGTGGCTTTGACCGCCTTGTTTTATAAAAGAACCCCCGTAGCTGAGTAGTCATGCTGTCATGTATTTTGAGAATCGGAATATTCCCCACAGCCTGATCTTCGTACTCAGCCAAACTATTTAAGAAAATCTGATATATTGCTCTAATATGGTGAGGGTTGGATATCACTTTTGGCCATGTAATCTTGGTGAATTTGTTGTTCCAGCAAGGTGGCGGAATTATTGTAGCATGGTTGTTAAGTGTTCTCCTGAACATTTCTCCAGAAAGGGTAAGGAGCAAGGGGAAATGGTCACTATCACATCTCACTTCTACTTTCATATCTACCAAATGGGGCCACAACCTAACATCGACCAAGAAGTAATCAATAGTGCTTATCGACATGCCCCTTTTAAAAGTAGGTGCGCTGTTCATATCGGATGGAGTTCTACCATTACAGGCCCTAAGGCCATGGTTTAAACATAATGCGGCTAATTGCATGGCCACCCGAGATTTTTTGCAAGGCCGGGTAATAGATAATTGTGGGATCCCCCACTGCTCATCTTCTTCATTAGTTAAACCACTTGTGAGAATAGAAGGCTCGAAGGTACAGTTAAAATCTCCAGCTATGATTAGAATAGTTGAGGGGTGGAGGCTTCCCACAAATTCGGACAGAATAGCCAGGGTATGGGACTCGGAGCCATGTGGGACCGATCGTATATAAGCATTAACAATAACAATTGATAATCTTCTGTTGAACGTAATACACATGGCTTTTAGATCTACCGAATCAATTTCCAAAAGCTTATAGTCACACTGCAGATTCTTGTTAACAAGTAATAAGAGCCCACCTTTTGCCCGGCCCCTCCCCTTCTCTGGAGGTATAGCAGGTGCACTAAATGAGAGAAATCCATCTATATTAGTAGCATCCTCCGCCCAAGTTTCCTGAAACAAACATATGTCTATTTTTTTAATAAAAGAGGCCCATTCACCATCATCTAATTTCTTTGCCAGGCCGGCAACGTTCCATGACATAAGTTCTAAGGTACATTTATCTTGGTTTATCACCACGATTGTGCATCCAGCATCTACCGCGCTCGGGTCATTACTACAAATGTTTGAAGATGATGCTTTATCATCCCCCGTCAAATGTGAGGCCTTGGAGCGGGCCGTCACATTAGTTACTAGATCAGTAGTCAGTCATACAGGATTAGGCAGCGGCCTGGGATTAGCTTCCTTCCGTGCAGCACCTCCACGGGAATTAATTAAACCATCGAATCCTGCCGGTCCCATGGCTGGTCCAGAATTTTGTGGGTGTGACATGAGTCTGATTCCCCCCCTGGTTGTTGCGTTATCCAAGTGGGTACGGCAATCAAAGTCCATTAATTGCGTCACCACATGCTTGTCTTCAAAATAAATAGTTATTGTGTCAAAATTGGTCCCTGTGATGCTGCTTCTCTTGGCCGATATTATGTCAGAACGAATAACAGAGAGACAACTTCGTCGGGAACGTATCCAGTGTATGACTTTGTTGATCAAGGAAGCTTGGTTCTCAGCTAACCCTGACGATAGTTTTGGAACATTTGTTTGTTCCCTGACTTATAAGCAGGTCCTGTTCTTTATTAACTGTACTCTCAATATTGTATCGAGAGAGAGTGCTGTTATTATAGGGGATCTTGTGTGTAAAACTGGAATCTTGGACAGTTTCTGGTGGGTCGGGTCTACTGGTCCTACCTCTAGTTCTGTCACTGGTTAGGTTACTTGAGCAACTACCTTGACGGTCTCCGTGTCTAGGTACATTTGTAGACCTCCTTCTGGGCCTCATATTGTCAATATTGGGATCACAGCGGTAATCTTCCCTCCCTTGAAGAGCTGTCCCCCCTCTAATGGGGAGACAAAAATTGTCCCTTAACTCCGTCCCCTTTGTTGGGGCAGATAATGGGAAAGCTTCTTCCCCCCTGACCTCCCCACAAACTTTACAAATCCCTGCACAAGCACGGTTGCTCTTCATAAGATCTATTAGTACTAAAACCAGTCCCTTAACTTCATCGACTCTCTGAAGGACTGTAGCCAGGTTGTCTCTACTAGCTGCTGATTCTTTGCCTTCCGACTCGAACTGGGGGATTGGTAAGATAACACTAGGATTGGGTGTTCCAACTACTGGCTTGCACTTGGGCACACTCGTGGGCACGGGCGAATCCTCTATTGCTAATAGAGGTTCAAAGCGATTAGTACAGAATAAGCTAGGGACCACCTTGATCACCGGAGTCAGTGGTGGGAGAGTTAGTGTATGTGGTACATGTGGGAGACCCCACTGGGATACTGGAGGACTCGCTATGTTATTAGGGGGTTTTGGGAGGGTGCCCCTACAATTATGCGGGCCCCCATCTCCATCAACCCCTGTTATAGTGTCTATAGAATCCCTTGACCCCTTCTTTTTAAATAACTCTGGGATTTTCCTATCCTTAGGGGGGTCTCTCTTTAAATTATTTGCCCCTATAGTTGTTTGTGTACCTAACATAGACTCAGCTTCTTTAACTAGGAGATCTATTTCATCCAATGGGTTAGACCCATTGGGTATACCTAGATTCAAAGGTCTACTTGGGCGTTTTTTGCGATTTTAGTACCCTTGGATTGTGCTAGTAAATCTATAGCCTTTCTTTTCCCCATATTGGGAAAATGCCCGTAACACAAAATACAGTGGTAAAAGAAAAAAGAAAGGGAAGACAGCTCCCTTTCTTATGAGTTCAGTGTCCTGCCACTGGAGTAACTGGCCCTGCCTCCGTTCTCAGGACGGGCGCAAACAAAGTTTAAGGGCTCCGGCCCTGTCTGCTCCTCCCCTCGAATGACGTGCTTCTATAAACTTATTTAGTGGAACCCCCCGAATTACGTCCCGAATTACGTCTAAACTGCAGTTACGGTGGGATAATTTAGAGGAGGGACTAATGAAGGAAGGGCTGAGTAAAGAATAAGCTTCTTAATTTAGTAAATGTAGAATAGTGCTATAATCTATACACTCTTGAATAACAAGTAGATCTCTTACTGCAGGTGAAAGAGAGGGGGCCCAGCCCAGCCTCCTCCGGTCTCTGACGGGCTAAGGACAGGCCCGCCCTTGGCCCGGGCTTGGCCCGGGTGCCGCCCGCGCGCATCCCGCGACGGCGGGAGCGCAACAAATGTTTAAAGGGCTCCTTGCCCTGCAGCACCTCCTCCCGGCTCCTATGCGCTTCCCGCGACGGCGGGAGCGCGACGAATGTTTAAAGGGCTCCTTGCCCTGCAGCACCTCCTCCCGGCTCCTATGCGCTTCCCGCGACGGCGGGAGCGCAACAATGGCGTTTTAATACCTCCTTATTGCTATGGCGTTTTAATACCTCCTTATTGCTAGATCCAGTTTGTAACTCCAAATTTGAGTCCATAACTTCTGAATTTTTCCTTTCTTAACACATCCTCAAGTATCCCTCATCATCATGTTGCTTGGGACTCATTTAAAGCACCAGCTAGATATTTTATCATCTCCTATGTCTCCAAATCGAAAAAATTAAACTCTCAGAAAGCGCTTGATCTTATGAAATGTAGTAAACATTTGGACACTGTAAACAACCACTAATTCCACTATCCATAACCTGATTGTAGAAAAATGTAAATACAATTAACACTTCTAAAAGGAAGTTCTAGGTGCTATGGAGGACAAAATAAAGCAGGTAAATTACTCACGAATTACCTTACAATAAAATATTGAATCCATCCTCAAATCAAATTCCCATCCTGTTTTTAAAGGTGCAGAAATTCTAGACTACTTTAACGATTTTTATACTACTCTCTATACCCCTGAATCGATTCCAGATGCTTTACAACAATTTCTATCCTCTATTCAGACACATGTCGGCCCCATTATAGATGTTTCCTCATTGCAAATGGATATATCTCTTAAAGATATCTTTCAAGCAATTAGAATAATTAAAACTGGAAAAGCTGCTGAACCAGATGGTTTTCGTATTGGCCTCTATTCATATTTGTCCAAACTTCTACTTCCAAAGCTTCATGATCTTTTCTCTTGCTTTATCTCTTCCAAAGGCTTCATTGGTACCCTTCAGGAGGCACTTATTTGCCTCATCCCTAAAAACGGATGAGACCTATGCTTATGTAAAAATGATAGACTGATTTCACTAATGAATTCTGAGTATAACATTTTTGCTAAATTCCCTGCCCTCCATGTAGATGCTATTTTATCACTTCTTATTGGTAGAGAACAATCTGGTTTTATCAAAAGTAGGCATATTCTTATAATGCTAGAACGTTTTTCAGTATACTAAGTAAGTCCTATAAATAGCCACACTCATTGTCAGCTATTTGCCTAGAGGCAGAATGAGCTTTTGATCGCATTGATTGGCCTTTTATCTTTCGCACACTTTCCTGGTTTGTTTTGGCTCCAAATTTAACTCTTATACATCCTTATTTTAAACAGCATCAAAAACATTTGTTTTTGTAAATGGTCTCATTCCGACTTTTTCTGTACAAAGAGGTGGACGATAAGGAAGTCCCCTTCCCCCATGTCTTTTTCTTCTTGCACTAGAACCATTTCTTGCAAATATTAGACAACTCTGTAGCATTTTTGGCTACCAAAATGGAAATAGGCATACTAAATTATGACCACACCATATTTACAAAGTGACGCAATGCCTGCATTTTTGCCACGTTGTAACCCCTTGCGCCACATTATGCCTGCACCAGGCATAATGTATGCCAGGGGGCGTTACAGAGCTAGGGTGAACAGAAAAATTGTCACAAATCTAAGAGATATCTTTGCACCATTTTCAGAGCATGAATTAAAGGGAGGCTACCATTGCTTTCTGTGGGCCTCTGGGTGCTTGGCAGGATACTAATCTTACAAAGCACGAGACTAGTGTAAAAAATTATGACACTAGTACCCCTGACTACCACCATGGTGTGCTTTATTTTAAATATGGCACACACATGGTGGTATTGGGGGGGCGCTAAGGGGTGCAAGCAAAGTGCACTAGGTGCAGCGCCACTTTTCATAAATCTGCCCCTATATGTCTATGCTGACAATATCCATCTGTTCTTATACAAGCCTGAATCCTCCCTCCCACCTTTTCTGGCAAAAGCTGATTCCTTTTCTATTCTTTCTGGTTATAAACTGAATCGTGATAAGTGCAAAAGTCTCCCTCTCAATAGTTTATTTTTTTTAAATAAGACTTTTCTCAATACAACTTTACCTGGAACCCTCATAAAATTAAATATCTGGGATTATGGTTTTCATCTTCTATTAAAGACACTTTGGGCCTCATTATGAGTCTGGCGGTCACAGGACCACCGTGTTGGTGGTCGTACCACCAACAGGCTGGCAGAGAAGACCGCCAAATTATGACCATGGTGGTATTCACAACAGAATACCTACAAACCCCGACAGTGCGGTCAAGCTGCCATGGATGATGGTAGCCACCAGTAGGCCGGTAGAGACCATGTTTTCCCTGGGCAGATTACGAGGTTGTGCATTGTCAATGTTTCTGCCATGGTCGCACCACGATGTTAAACCCAGGTTGTAAACCAACTGTATAAAAGGAGACACTCATCCGGAGCCGCCAGGGACCAAAATTACATGTCTTCCCGCTGCTCCTACTTTCCCAATGACTACGGAATCAGTGATGACGACGACAACAACAGCTACTGTGAGTACACACACTTACCTGTCACTGTTGTAAAATGTCAAAGTACCTACTCACACACCACAAACCAATCAAGAATGGGGGCAAGGGTGACACACACACATAACCACACATTGACATGCACACTCACAGAAACACAGCATAGTCACACACAACAACACATACCACCACCAAACAACACCACAACATCCAACCACAACACCATCAAAGCATTGGCAAGCACCCACAAGAGACACTACCAATTGACAAATCACACATACAACACAAAGTAGCACCAACAAGGAACGAACAAACACTATCTATCACCCAACTATACAATGCAGCATTCAACATACCCCGACAAACACAATCCAACGTATCTGACATACCATTCACCACACTCGCTCATGCACACAGTCCAAGCACACAAATGCACACAACACTGCAACAAACACAAGTCAACACAAACACCACACAATATAATCACAACACTGTAGGAGGCTGGACTGGCTTGTAGTGAGTACCAAGGGGTACTTGCACCTTGCACCAGGCCCAGTTATCCCTTATTAGTGTATAGGGTGTCTAGCAGCTTAGGCTGATAGATAATGGTAGCTTAGCAGAGCAGCTTAGGCTGAACTAGGAGACGTGTGAAGCTACCACAGTACCACTTAGTGTCATATGCACAATATCATAAGAAAACACAATACACAGTTATACTAAAAATAAAGGTACTTTATTTTTATGACAATATGCCAAAGTATCTTAGAGTGTACCCTCAGTGAGAGGATAGGAAATATACACAAGATATATATACACAATAGCAAAAATATGCAGTATAGTCTTAGAAAACAGTGCAAACAATGTATAGTTACAATAGGATGCAATGGGGAAACATAGGGATAGGGGCAACACAAACCATATACTCCAAAAGTGGAATGCGAACCACGAATGGACCCCAAACCTATGTGACCTTGTAGAGGGTCGCTGGGACTATTAGAAAATAGTGAGAGTTAGAAAAATAACCCTCCCCAAGACCCTGAAAAGTGAGTGCAAAGTGCACTAAAGTTCCCCTAAGGACAAAGTAGTCGTGTTAGAGGAATAATGCAGGAAAGACACAAACCAGCAATGCAACAACTGTGGATTTCCAATCTAGGGTACCTGTGTAACAAGGGGACCAAGTCCAAAAGTCACAAGCAAGTCGGAGATGGGCAGATGCCCAGGAAATGCCAGCTGCGGGTGCAAAGAAGCTTCTACTGGACAGAAGAAGCTGAGGTTTCTGCAGGAACGAAAAGGGCTAGAGACTTCCCCTTTGACGGACTGATCCCTCTTGCATTGTAGAGTCGTGCATTTGCTAGTCGCAAATTGTGCGTTTGGCGTTTTTGGACGCTGCCAGGGCCCAGGAGGGACCAGGAGGTCGCAAATTGGACCTGAAGAGAGAGGAGACGTCGAGCAAGACAAAGAGCCCTCACTGAAGCAGGTAGCACCCGGAGAAGTGCCAGAAACAGGCACTACGAGGATGCGTGAAACGGTGCTCGCCGAAGTTGCACAAAGGAGTCCCACGTCGCCGGAGACCAACTTAGAAAGTCGTGCAATGCAGGTTAGAGTGCCGTGGACCCAGGCTTGGCTGTGCACAAAGGATTTCCGCCGGAAGTGCACAGGGGCCGGAGTAGCTGCAAAGTCGCGGTTCCCAGCAATGCAGCCCAGCGAGGTGAGGCAAGGACTTACCTCCACCAAACTTGGGCTGAAGAGTCACTGGACTGTGGGGGTCACTTGGACAGAGTCTCTGGATTCGAGGGACCTCGCTCGTCGTGCTGAGAGGAGACCCAAGGGACCGGTAATGCAGGTTTTTGGTGCCTGCGGTTGCAGGGGGAAGATTCCGTCGACCCACTGGAGATTTCTTCGGAGCTTCTGGTGCAGAGAGGAGGCAGACTACCCCCACAGCATGCACAAGCAGGAAAACAGTCGAGAAGGCGGCAGGATCAGCGTTACAGAGTTGCAGTAGTCGTCTTTGCTACTATGTTGCAGGTTTGCAGGCTTCCAGCGCGGTCAGCGGTCGTTTCCTTATCAGAAGGTGAAGAGAGAGATGCAGAGGAACTCGGATGAGCTCTTGCATTCGTTATCTAAAGTTTCCCCAGAGACAGAGACCCTAAATAGCCAGAAAAGAGGGTTTGGCTACCTAGGAGAGAGGATAGGCTACTAACACCTGAAGGAGCCTATCAGCAGGAGTCTCTGACGTCACCTGGTGGCACTGGCCACTCAGAGCAGTCCAGTGTGCCAGCAGCACCTCTGTTTCCAAGATGGCAGAGGTCTGGAGCACACTGGAGGAGCTCTGGACACCTCCCAGGGGAGGTGCAGGTCAGGGGAGTGGTCACTCCCCTTTCCTTTGTCCAGTTTCGCGCCAGAGCAGGGGCTAAGGGGTCCCTGAACCGGTGTAGACTGGCTTATGCAGAATTGGGCACCTCTGTGCCCAACAAAGCATTTCCAGAGGCTGGGGGAGGCTACTCCTCCCCTGCCTTCACACCATTTTCCAAAGGGAGAGGGTGTCACACCCTCTCTCAGAGGAAGTTCTTTGTCCTGCCATCCTGGGCCAGGCCTGGCTGGACCCCAGGAGGGCAGCTGCCTGTCTGAGGGGTTGGCAGCAGCAGCAGCTGCAGTGAAACCCCAGGAAGGGCAGTTTGGCAGTACCAGGGTCTGTGCTACAGACCACTGGGATCATGGTATTGTGCCAACTATGGCAGGATGGCATAGAGGGGGCAATTCCATGATCATAGACATGTTACATGGCCATATTCGGAGTTACCATTGTGAAGCTACATATAGGTAGTGACCTATATGTAGTGCACGCGTGTAATGGTGTCCCCGCACTCACAAAGTTCAGGGAATTGGCTCTGAACAATGTGGGGGCACCTTGGCTAGTGCCAGGGTGCCCTCACACTAAGTAACTTTGCACCTAACCTTTACCAGGTAAAGGTTAGACATATAGGTGACTTATAAGTTACTTAAGTGCAGTGTAAAATGGCTGTGAAATAACGTGGACGTTATTTCACTCAGGCTGCAGTGGCAGGCCTGTGTAAGAATTGTCAGAGCTCCCTATGGGTGGCAAAAGAAATGCTGCAGCCCATAGGGATCTCCTGGAACCCCAATACCCTGGGTACCTCAGTACCATATACTAGGGAATTATAAGGGTGTTCCAGTAAGCCAATGTAAATTGGTAAAATTGGTCACTAGCCTGTTAGTGACAATTTGAAATAAATGAGAGAGCATAACCACTGAGGTTCTGGTTAGCAGAGCCTCAGTGAGACAGTTAGGCATCACACAGGGAACATATACATGCACACCTATGAGCACTGGGGCCCTGTGTGACAGGGTCCCAGTGACACATACATATAGGCCACAAACCTATGAGCACTGGGGTCCTGACCAGCAGGATCCCAGTGACACATAACAAACATACTGAAAACATAGTGTTTTCACTATGAGCACTGAGGCCTGGCTATCAGGATCCCAGTGAGACAGTGAAAACAGTGACAAACACCCTAACATACACTCACAAACAGGCCAAAAGTGGGGGTAACAAGGCTAGAAAGAGGCTACCTTCTCACAAACACCATGTCTCTAGTATACACATGCCCATCACACAACACACACCCATCACTGGGGACAAATGCACTGAACACAACCTCATTTGCTGCCCAGACAAAACAGGTAGCACAACCACCACTTACACACAAATACACACAAACAATGTCAGGCAGGAACAAATATGGCCTAAGAAAATAAATTCCGGTCAAAGATGTAACTTTAAAATCAACACCTGGTTGGCCCAATTATATTATTCAGGAATGAATAATTTAAAAATGTCCAAGGCCAGAAGCCAGTCCAAAAATACAATGTGCAACATTCACACAATGCACATGTGTGTGCCCCCAACTTGACTCCTGACTGCCATGTAACCTCCACAGGTAGGGGCATCAAGGGGGCAGGCAGGTACCTCAGGGATTGGGGGACCATGGGGTTTGGGCTTTGGTTTGGGACGGGGACCTTTGGGAGGAGGGTTTAGGCCTTCGCTTATGGGAGGGTTGGGTACTCTTGAGAGGGGTAGACTTCTTGGCAGAGTAGGGACATGGGTACTTGCAGGGGGGGCAGGGGAGATCAAGGAGGTGGAAGGGATGGGCCTGGGGAGGGAAACAGAGTGTTTAGGGGTCTTGGGAGGGAAAGAGGAATAGGGAAAAGGTCAAAACATGAAATTAACACTTTTTAGACACACAGGGATGGTCATCAGAAGGGGGCTTGGGAATGGAGGGTGAGGGAGTGGTTGCCTGACTGGTCAGTGTGGGTATCGTGGGTGTGTGTGTGTTTGAGGTATGTTTGTGGGTGGTGGGTGTCTGTTGGGGTTGAGTGACACTGTTTGTGTACGGAACTGAGGAGGGGTGGAGGTGCTGGGGATGCCGTGGTGGGTAGGTGTCTGTCTGTTGGAGTGGTGACTGCAGGTGTGGTGGATGTGCTTGTTGCAGGTGTGTCAGTGGTTGTGGTGTCTGTGGACGTAGTGACTGGGGTGGATGTCTGAGGGTCTTCTGTTGTGCTGTCTGTGGGTAAAATAGGTATAGTGGCTGGATCCGTGAATGAATGTGTGGTGTCTTCAGGTGTGTCTGGTGTACTGTCTGTGATGCTGGGGCTGGTGGGAGTGCCAGGGAAGGTTGTGACTGTTGCTGTATCTGCAGATGTATGTTGCTTGTGTAAATGCTAATGTTGTGTCTTGTGGTGCTTGTGTTTGTCTGAGCTATCCTTGGATGTTGAGGTGGATGTATGCTTGTCTGTTGTGTGCTTTGGCTGGGTAGGGGAAGAGGGGTTTGGGATTTGGGATTTGGAAGAGGAAGGGGGATGGAAGACAAAGGGTGAGTGGCTGCCGTCAGTGTGGAGGCCAGAGCCTGAAAGGATCTCTGTAAGCTAGCCTGTGTGCCGTGAATGCCCTCTAGGAACACATTACGCTGATGGACTTGAATTGCAAGTCCCTGGATGGCATTCATGATGGTCGACTAACTCATAGAGATCAACCTCAGGAGGTCAATAGCCTCCTCACTGAGGGCAGCAGGACTGACTGGGTCAGGGTTAGAGATGCCTGCGGCAAAGGAAATGCCCACTGTCTTGGGTGATCGGGCACGGCCAACTGAGGAAGGAGCTACAGGGAGGGTGGTTGTAGAAAGGGGGTAGCAGTCAAAGATGGTGCTGGGGTGGTCCCAGAAGGGTCCACCACTACCAGGGAGTGTCCACTGGGGGAGGATTCCGAGGATGATGATGTTGATCCTGTCTCCCCCCAGGCACTCCTGTTGCCCTCTGGGCGGCTTAGCCACTCACCTGTGCCCCATCTTCTTCACCTGCTGATGCTGATTCACACAAACAGAGCGAAAAATCATGCACAGGAGGAGGAGGGCCTTAAATAATGGCACTAAACAGGCTTAGCGCCATTATTTAAGGCCCGCCTCCTCCTGTGCATGATTTTTGCATGGGAGGATAAATAAGGCGCAAAGGCCTTAGAGTCATTTTTTTGCCTGGGAATGCCTACCTTGCCTCTCATTGCTGCAAGGTAGGTTTCCACTGTAAAAGAATTACGTTAATTTCAATATTTTGATGCTAGACAGGTCTAGCATCAAAATATAAATATGGAGTTAAGTTTATGCCGGATTTGAGTAAAAAAAAAATGACGCAAATTTGGCGCAAACAGAATATAAATCTGGGCCGTACTGTACAAATATTTTAGGACACAGGATTACATGGCCCTGTAACTCATCTGTCAGACCCAAAGTTGCACATAAAGCACAGCTTGTAAAATAGGAGTGGTCAGATACCTTAGAGCAACATGACTCACCATTTGGATGAATGGGCTTGGAGACACTAGGTGGGAAGGATGACAGAGCAGGGAAGATTTATATATGGCTGACTAGAGTCACACATATGACTCAGTCATGTGCATCTCCACAAGCAGTCATACAATTTGCTATACAGGTGATCAACATGTTTCCATGGATATTACAATGGCCACATCAGTGTCTGCTTATTGGCTGCTTGAGTACCATGTATGCCCAGTAGTCAACATACCTGTAGCATCTCCAACATCTTCACACCTGAAATACTTAGACAGCATACAGTAAACTATGAGAGGAAAGTACATGGATTCACTAAGTACTTACACCCTTCTGTTTGCTATGCTGCTCTCAAATACCCATCCACCTCAGAGTAGGCAACCTCCAAAATGCAGGCCATTAAGGGGGTCAAGGTCCGATGTTCTCCCGTCATAGGGAGAACATCCTCAGCTGGTCCTCTGTGGTCTTCCGGGCCCAGTGTCTCAGGTCCTCTCTCTGTTTCTTACAGTGGGTGGTCTGCCAGCTGTGGACCCCCAGAGTCTGCACTTGCTTGGGGATGGCACATCAGATTCCCTTCTTCTGATGAACATTGACATGCATGGATGACATAGACAAAAAGAGAATGTCATGTCCACATGCACCATACCAATAGGCAGAACACATCAGTAACAGCAAATAGACACACATTCCCATCGTCTCAGCTCACTCTCCTTCAAAAAATACCATCAGCATGCATCAACACTTTCATTGGTCTACATAAACGGTACACGTTCATTCACAACACCTATCACACATTGGTATGACATTGGACTCAACTGTTCCTCTGGTGCACCATATATCTGTTCATACAGGCGTATGACCTTCTCCACTAGCTTCTCCAGATCTTCAGGGGTGAAGACAGGGTCCCTAGCACCTGCAGGACCTGGCATGATAGCTTCCAGAGGCAGTACATAGCAGCTCAAATTATGGAGTACTTGCTGGCAGCAGTGTCAGAAGTCAAGTGAGCAATGATGCAGAAAATGACGGTCACGCTTGCCACATACATGACTGTCACCGCTGGCGGACATCGCCACTGGCCCAAGTGTTCCAAAGGCAGTGATGTGTTCCAATGGCAAATTACACGGTGGTTGTGACCGCCTACCATCATTATGACTTCCGCCGGAGGACTTAGGTCACTTCCACATGTCCAGTACAGAAGGTCAGAAGGCTGCCATTTTAAACTCATTTCATGTATGGAAGTGTAAAATGATCTGTGTCATTAACTATGCCCCATATTGTACAGTACATCTATTGGTCCTGTCTAGGTAACTTTTTGTGCATCTGTGCTGTTAATGCAGTGTTGTTGGAGGACATGCGGTTTAAGTAACTACTTAGAGGTTTCTATGTGTTTTCGAAATCGTCCATAATGTCCCAAAATGCATGTGACACATGTCTAGATGATTTGTCTTACAAACGCGCATAGTAACAGATGAATTATTAAGTGTAATCCATATTTAGTTGAGGCAATGTGGACCAAGGAAGGTGTCATTGGAGGCATAGCTATATACTGCACTCTATATGTCAGAGGTAGTAGCCTTCTTCGACTGTTATGTGTGAGTAATTTATTAAACTGTAACTTGATGTGAGAATGCTGCATGTCAAATACTATTTTTACATGTTTTGACATAGGTACACTGCTATGAGGAAAGGAAGATGCCAACCAGTGTACCGTCCACTAGCAGACCTGCACACCATGGAGGAAGGACATTGTATTCAGACATATCGTTTGAATCGTCCTACTATCATGGATCTTTGTAAACAGTTGGAGCTAGATCTGTTGTCTGCCATTTGCGATCCCTATAGTATGCCTCCCATTGTTCATCTTGTCAGTACTACACTTTCTGGCCACTTGCTCCTTGCAGAATAGAGTGGCTTTCACTGCAGGGATCTCTCAGCCCATGTTCAGTCTGGTTTTGAAGAATGTACTGTGTGCATTGTTGAAACACATGGACAGCTACATCAGGTTTTCCCAAAGAGCGGATTTGGCCTATGTGAAGGCATATTTTTATGCAATGGGACACATTCCACATGTGATTGGAGCCATTGATGGCACCCATGTAGCCTGGGTTCCCCCCAGTGCCAATAAACAGGTGTATAGAAACAGGAAAAACTATCACTCCATCAACATTCAGGTGGTGTCTCGCCGATCAGTACATTTCACAAGTCACAGCAAAGTATCCAGGATCAGTCCATGATTCCTTCATCATGCGGAATAGCTATGTCCCACTGCTAATGACACAACTCTTCACAGAGAGGGCCTGGCTAGTAGGTAAGTTACAATTGGAATGCCGTTACAATGTTGCATGTCTCACATACATGTTTGTGTTGTTCTACCATTTTGTGCACAGGTGACTCTGGCTGTCCAAACCGTGCTTGGCCGTTGACACTAGTGAGGTACCCAAACCTGTGAGGGGAAGTCCGCTACAATGAGGCCCACGGGAGGACAAGGTGCTTGGACTTATCAGGAGGAGGCCTCCTTTATTTACTCATCCACCAAGGTATGTCAAATTATAGTTGCCTGCTGCATGATCCACAATCTTGCCCTGAGATGTCAGATCCCATCAATACCAGTTGAGGGGAAGGCAGCAGTACCTGAAATGGAAATGCAGAAATGCCAAGTGATAAAGAGCCAGAGTAGGATGAAGCAGGAGAATCTAGAGCGATCTCATCAATCAGTACTTCAACTAATGGGTATGTGAAGCTGACATATTGGCCGTCATTATGACATTGGTGGTAAAAACTGCCTACCGCCGCATTGATGGCCGCCAACATACCACCACCGCGGCTTCCATTCGTCCACCATATTATGAGCACTGCCTGACTTCTGCCACAAGAAGGGCGGAAATCCAGCAGTGATCGTACTGGTGGATCGTGGTAAGCTGACGCTGCTACCACCGGCACCGCCACACCGGTAGAAACCCGCCAGCCATATTATGTCCAGTAATACAGCCTGGCGGTGTTATGCTGGTGGGGTGCTGCTGGCAGTGCCCCTTCCCAGCCGGAAGACCTTCTTGACCAAGATAAGTTGGACTTCCTACAGGGAAGGGGGGCGGGAGGGTGGGAGGTGGTGTGTTTGTGTGTCTGAGTGTGCACATGAATGTGTGTGTGTGTGTGTGTGTGAATGCGTCTGCGTGTGTTGTGTTGCTTGCATGGATGTATGTGTGTGAGTGAATGTGTGTAAGAATGGTGAAGTTAGTGCTTGTCTGCATGTTAATGTAATTGTGTGTAAGAGTGTGTGTGAGTATGTCTGGAAGTATGCATGAATGAATGCGTGTATGCAAGTGTGAGTGACTGGGTGTATGCGTGGTGCGTGTCTGAGGGTGTGTGCATGTATGGGGGTGAGTGTGAGGATCGGAGAGGGTGGGGGGAGTGTGTGAGGATTGGAGGGGGTGTGGGTGGGGGTGGGGGTGAGGGTGAGGATTGGAGGAGGTGAGAGGGAATTTGGATAGATGGGGGTGTCAGGTGTGTGTTGGGGGACGGGGGAGCCACATACTGGTGACAGGGAAGGAATTCCCTGTCACCGGTAGGGCCTACTGCCATGGTATTTGTGGCATTGCTAATGCCACAAAAACCAGGGTGGTAGGCAGGCTGATAATGCTGCCGGAGTTACTATGCCGGCCGCCGGGCTAGAGATAGACATATCCGTCCTGGCAGCTCATACCACCATGGCGGTACGATTGGAGAAGTAGAGGGTTGGCTGTAGCAAACCCGCCAATCTCATAATGTGTTGGTATGTACCGCCAGCCTGTTGGTGGTATTGCCACCACATTACCACTCACCGCCGGGGTCATAATGACCCCCATTGTTCTGATGTAATTGTGCAAGCAGATGTTTATTGCTAGCATGTCACCTACATTCTTGCATCATCTGTGGGGTTGTAGTGAGCTCCAATTCCTATGAATGAGCTGTGATTGCAGACTGAAAGTTTGCATTGTGTACAGGACAGAGTGGTCTACTTTATCATGTAAATATCACCGGAAAGGGTGTATTCTTAAGGGAGAAATGGCGCACCAAGTATTATAAATTCTATTTGTAAGACAACTATATCCACAACGGTGCACTGCAGTGGGGAATACACCCTCAAAACCCCTACATTGATTTGACTAGTCAATCAATTAAAATCTACAACAATAGTGAGGCACTCGTTAATCTAATATCAGTTATCAACAATACTCACACCAGTTTCTTCAATATCAAGTTCTGTACAATAGTTCATCGTTAGTAAAACCAAAGAAAGGCACTAACAATGATATTTCAAAGAAGAAACTGATGTTAGTATTGTTGATAACTGATATTAGATCAACGAGTGCATCAGTATTGTTGTATACTTTATCATATATTTTAACAGCAGATGCAAATTTCCCCTTCTGGACATGCCTTCTCTGATGTGAGGATTGTATTGTGTTTTGCCTTATCCCTTTTCCCTCTTACTCACAGATTGCCCTAGCTCCTGTTTGACTATGAAACCTTGTCAGAAGCAGATGGGAATTGCTGACTGATAGAAAATGGGTTATTGGTAAGGGCAGGTAAGTACCTGACTTAGCAATAGGCCACTAACCTCCACTTAGGTTTAGTTAGGTCTCAACAAATTAAACCTAGCTCAACCCTTGGCAGCTTGACAACGAGCGACAAGGCTTAACTTAGAAGACAATGGGACACCTGCAAAGTGTAAAACGTTCAAATATCACAAAACAGTAATTACATAAAACACAGGTAACAGTTTAAAAATCCAAAACCAATTTATAAAAATATGAAATATTTTTAGCTTTAAAATGACACCAAAACAAATAAAATCTGATAAAGGGAACCATATAGATGAATTTTTAAAGAATTAATGCTTTTTAGCGCTTAGAAACGAATAGATTTTCTTCAGTGGGACCAAGTCACCAGTCCAATCCGGCCTCCTGGAATTCTTCCTAGGATACGTGTCACAGGAGTCCTCATGGAGATTTTTACCTTGGGACATAGTAGTTTTTTTCGAGATGAAAATCCTTCGACCGGGGCAAACATGAATCTTGATCATATGTCCCTGGATGCCCTAACTGGGAGGTACCGTTCAACTTTCTACGTTCGGACGTAGTCACTTTTTGGGAGATTTTCTTCACCAGGATGAACCTGCAAGTCAGGCCGGGTCACGGTTGAAGCAAGCCGGCATGAGTTGCCACAGCGGGTCGGTCCCTTAATGGAGCTTTTATCCAAAAGTTCTCCAAACTTCTCCAAACTTCTGGATCTTCTTCCAGATGTTCTTTTAAGGTTCTTTTGGTGTCCACTGCTCACCCCAAGGTTCCAGAAGCTCTGGGATGCTTCTTGTGGGAGTAGACTACAACTCCCAGAATGCAACTGATGCAAACTCCAAATTAGCTACTGGATAGTGGTCAGCTGGTCAGTTTCTTCAGGTGTTGGTGCAGGAGACTCGGTTAGGAAATTTCTACCTGTAGCCAACAGGGAGTCCCTCCTTGAACCCGTTGAAGCTAGGCAAAGTACTCTTTGTGGTGAAGCCCAAGTGTGCAGCTGGTACAGTCCCGCAATGTCCAGCTGCAGGCCAGGGGTCCAGCAGGGCAGTCCTTCTCCTTCTGTAGTTCTTCCTTGTTGAAATCTGGCAGGGGGCGGAGGTGTGGGTGCAGGTCTGCCAGTTTTATCCTTGCACCTGGGTGAAAAACATAGGAGTCCTGGTTCCCCAATCACTTTCAGGTTCCTTCCCCCTGTGATGACCACTTCCTGGGAAGTGTCACAAAAATCAATCCCAGGGAGCAATATTCCTCAAAAATCCATCATGGCTGAAAATGATTTTCGGAAGTTACATCTGGCTGAGCCCACCCACTGGTGTGGCTAAAAATCGTAAACACATCCCTATCCTGCCCTCTCCTAATCTAATCAAGGGGGCACCTAATTGTCTGTGTTTGCAGGATGTGAGGGAGGTGCTGTTTTTTTCAAATGTCCTTCCCTGCCTTTGAAGACCAGTATGGCAGCCCTTCCCTCTTCCTGCTTCCCCATCTGCTGAGGGAAGATCTCCTCCCTCAGGCATATCTATTTGTGTTGAGCCCGGGACACTTCACACCTCATCAAGGCAGCCAATCAGAGCAAAGCAGCAACACACTACAAGGCTGAAGTTAGCAATTTTTTAGGTAAAGTTTAAAACTCTTTACCTGAACAAGTTAGATTAAATCCAACAATTGTAAGTTGTGGGATTTATTATAACAATTAGTTTGATACCAAGCCTGAGGTATCTATTACTTAGGGGACTTTATAAATTAAAATAAAGTCTCCCCATTCTAGCTTATGGAGGCCATTCACTACAATGAGGGGAAAACGAATTTGGCTGTTTTACCTCACCAGGGCTTATAAAACTATTTTTATAAGGTCCCTGCTTATAGTTACATGGCAACCCTGGGGGCACATAGCGCACACCTTTGGGATGACTTATATGTAAAAATAAGGTAGTTTAAGACTGGAAGTACTTTCAATTCCAAAGTCAAATTTGCATGTAACTTTAATTTAAAAGCAGCCAACAAGGCAGGCCTGTCTTTAAAATGACACTGGGCACCTCAGCAGTGCACCTATGGGTGCACTACCTATGCTGGGGTCCCTACACCTACATGCCCTACCATATACTAGGGACTTATAGGTAGGTTAATATTGACAATTATAACTAGCTAAATTTGCATATCCACTTTACACAGAGCACTGGCCCTGGGACTGGTAAGCAGTACACAGGGCACAGCCAAAAGTCAGTAACCACCAGTATCTGTCCAAAACGTTTGGGGGTGACCAGGGAAAAAAGGAGGGCTTTCTTGCACTGACAGACATGAGAAGTGGACACGACTGAAAACAGGTGATATTTGTGTTGTGTAAGTGGGGTGTAACCGAGATTGTTAGACTTTCTGGACACAGGGGTGGAAAAGTGTTTTCTCATTTTTTTCACCTGTTGGGTACAGGAGATTGTCAAATGCTTTATATTGTGTGTGGAGATGTGTCTGCCTCATGTGTAAATGTTAGAACATGGGCTCTTGCATCACAATGGGTTTAGTTGTTTGTGAACTACATTGTCATTGTGTTCATACTTTGCAGACCAAGGTGCATGTCACTGTAGACTGACATAGGTGAGTGAAAATCCTACAGGTATTGGACCAATGTAAGTGAAAGGTTTCAGGACTGGGTACTTCAGTAAACATATATGTATGTTCCATGGGATATGTGAATTTGAAGCTATGGTATAGGTATGTGATGAGGCCATACCAGTTGATACAGAACACCTATCAGTGTGTCTCCTGCCTTGTATTAAGTGTACCATGACCCTGACTTCTGTATCCTGTGTTTTTGCAATGTTTGACACTTTAGCATACATGCTAATGCTACTCTCAGTCATGCTCTATGCACAGTTTGCTATTCTACCTATAATTGTGTGTAGAACTAAATATCAATGTATTAGAAATCTGTCCTGTTAAATTTCTGTTGAAATTAGTCTCCTGCTGATGGAGTCCCCACTTGATGTCCATCCCAATGGAAGTACAACACAGAAGCACATAATCAGACCAGAGTTGGCATGCATGACTATTATACATGGATGATAAAAGACACATTCACAGGACCTGTGTTTAAGTTGGATTTTTCATGCATATCAAAAGGATATCTGTGACTATAAAAGGAACGTAATGAAAAATATGTGATGGGTGAAGTTATGGTGGATGGCATCAATCTTATCATACTACAATTCTACTTAAACTTCCAAATGTCTTTCACAGTCTTCTATGGAATTTTCTCCCCTTTTGAAAGATATTGAATTAAACTTTTATCCCCTTTTTCATTCAAATAATTCCTCTCTTTTTCTCAAAATCACGCTTTCTCTCATCCTCTATTCACAACCTACTTAGAAACTACTCATGCCACTAATTTTCTCACATCTTTCTGATAGAGAACATATCCTTCACTCTTCTATTTGGCACAATAATCTTAAAAAAATCAATAATAGACCTATTTTTTGGAAACCATGGAGGGGTAAAGGTTTACTTTGGGTTCATCAATTATATTCAAACAACTCTTTCATTACGTTTCCACAAGCATGATTAGGATATAATCTTCCAACCTCGTATTGTAGTAAATTGAACACTTGAATTCAATCCATTTCCCGCACCGTCACATCATTAACATTACATACTTCAGCACCAACATCTGACAGTCATCTTTTTTCTTTACTATCCATGCATCCCAATGCCTCACCAGTTTACAAAATACTTACCAAAATTCCAGAATATAGAGTTAAATCAGAAGTTGAATTGCAATGGGAATGAGATTGCCAGATCTCATGGCCTATCACGCTTTGTGATGAACTGTGGTTGACAATATGCAAAACATCAAGACCTGCTAATAGTACTCAAACTTTCTTTTTAATATATAACAAGCTCATGTTTGCCCCAACTAATTTACATAAATTTGATCCAGAAGCCTTGTCAAATTGTTGGTCATGTAATGCTACCTATGCAGATTTATCATGTACTTTTTTTCCTTCCTATATACCCAACAATTTTGGCTTCAATTGTGGTCCCAAATTAATGCTGATTTTTATACAAACATTCAATTTTAATTTTCAACTATTTTTCTAGGAAGCCTCTCTGATGTTTGGCAAATACTACTTCTAAAATTGTTGAACTAGATCTATTAATTGCGGTTGCTTTTCAGCAGATTACTAAGAATTGGAAACAGTCTTCACAAATTTATTTTCAAGCCTGGTGGTATAGTGTTTGTTAAAATCACCAGTTACCTAAAGCATGGGCTACCCCATTTTCACTTGTCATTAAGAGAGCTATTATTTGGTCAGCTGTTACTATCTTTTTAGATACTTGCACTTAAACCTTTGCTTGTCACCAACCTCTCCTGTAAGAGGTCCACAAACCTCCATGAACTGTACTATTATATTTCTTGTTGACATTTCCTTTTATGAACTTTTATTGTTGACAAGTTATTAATGACTCCATACTTACACACTCCTTTTCACTCTCCTCTTGTGTTCATTTTCATGGACATCATGTATATCACATTCAATTTTCTTTCTTTCTTTCTCCCTCTCTTTCTCTCTCTCTTTTTCTCTTTTTCTTAGTATGCTATAAAATACTCCTATGTGCAACCTTTTTCTTGCCAGTAACATAATATAGCTACTTATAAAATATGATGTTCTTAATTTCTATGTTTTACATCTTTAATGTAATTGTAAACTGTGTTGCAATCTTCTTCAATACATTTTCTTTAAACTAAAAATCACTTTGCACCAAGAGTGTGCTACTGGGGTTGGATCAGCACAAACACCTATATATTTTGACATGAAGTCCAACCTACTAGGGTAGCATGACTGGACTTTGCTTAAAAAATGAATTCCTAGTTTGTTGCGTAGGCTCTCATTACTCTAATGAGACTACTGGATTTTGAGTGGCAGAATCGCCCGCGGTGTGGGAGACTAAGTCCAACCCACTGCAGGTGACGCCTGTCACTCTAATCAGGGTTTTGCTCCTGCCAACTAGCAGTGCCTCATCCCTACCAACAGATAGCGATGACGGAAGTCGTGGTCACTCAGGTCTCATCCGGTTCTCTCATTTACAATTCAGTCTCATATATAAATGACAAACAGAATCAGGATATGTTTCAATAATGAGTTTAATAAAACAACTGCATCTTAGATAGCAAAGCGTGAGCTGCAATAACCAGGACAAAAGAACATGACAGTATTAGAATTGAGACCAGAAGAGTGAAGCATAAAAACAACACTATCATGTTGTCACTATAATCAGTGGACTAATTCCTACCTAAGCTATGATAAAGCACAGCATATTAAGCTCTAATTCTGTCCTTCAGGTTCCCCTGGGAAGACATCAACCCCCATACCTGAGCAGAGGCCTGCGGTCTGTGTTAACATCTGTAGCGAAGCATTCGTCAATCAGCGTACAGTCGTGGTTCCCTGGCTGGAATCTCCCTCTAACGTGTAAGGGACAAGGAAGTGTTTTTATAATAACACAGCTGATGTTCTGAGAAAATGTCCCTACATAAGGATGTGTATTTTCTACGAATATTGGAGACTAAACTTCTACCACATTCACCGGCAATGTACCGTGCTGTAGCCTTGGAAGAAGCACAGAGAGATCAAGAATGTCTTGTTTGAGAACTGAGTGCTGGCCTAGGCAAAAACAGTTAGATAGACGGAAATAAAACAAGACCATAGAAATGGTTATTGTAGCAATAATAAGACAAGGCTGAATAAAATATATCTAGGTTAAAGTGCACAGCGGCCTAGTGTGATAAAGTAACGTGCATGGAGCTATAACTAAAATGGCTGCACAACAAGTTGAAGCAGGTGCAAACAAGGGGAAAAGCATTGATTCCACCTAGAAACCTACATATTGCATATATACTGTGCTACACAGAACACATCCAGTGCAGCAACCAGGCCGTTCTGTGGTTATCTATACATATCGATTTGTACTTGAAGGGTAGGCTTGACAACATTCTACTCTAGGCAGCATAGTCACAGCTGTGCCATTATATTAGCCAGATTGCTTGTACACCATTGCAGAGGATGAAACCAGCAACAGGCCAATCTTTGTTGATATGGCTCCAAACAACTTTATTCCTACCAAGAGCCATCCCTTTCCCCCGTCTCTGCCTTTCAATCTATCTTAACGCCTGCATACCAACTATAACAAGCATTTGCAATGCAATGGGTCTTGCGTTTGACCAAGTTAGAGCTATTAGCATTGTAAACTCTTAACCTGACTTTTCTTGCCACATAAACTGAAAATGAAAAGTAATACTATTTCACTCAAGGGTGCTGGTTTATAGCGCCACTCCATGAGAGTGAAGGTGATTAATCAGAACAAAAAGACCGGTATGGTTTCGCATTTGCATAGTATTAATAAAAAACAAGTGTGATCGCAATGTGTAAAACCTTGAATCCGTGAAGGAGCACTAGGATAAACAATAGAACAATAGAATTAAACTGCCTTTCACTAATGAAATCAAGTGAATTTTAAAAGGCAAGCCCACAACCAACTAAAGTGACATGAACATGGTTAAAATCCCACAGAGAGATTACAACAGGGACAGAGCGCTTGTGCGCTTGACCCTAAAAACCTTGAATAAGGTCACATTCCTTTTATCTCATTTGGCACATTATTTCCTGTTTCCCAATGTTTCTGTCACCTCTGGACAGCCCACAGCTCTATGACCTGTTGCACTTTAACCACGCAATGCATTTGATATAATTAACATGGAATGCCGTTCTACAATAAATACTGACAAGTCACAGATGAGCACAGGAGGCTAGAGACAGCTGCCATTAGTTAGGTGACTAGACAGCAGTGGCAGCTTCTCCGCTTGGGCTGAGGAGCGTCACCCCCCGTCAGCAGCAGAAGCTGCAAACCTTTCACAATGAAGGGACAATATGTTCATTGCTCTTCCTTGTGAAAGGGGCGGGCCATGGGGTGATGAGCAGTGAGGGGAGTGAACTGTGCACTCCCCGAGACAGTGGGCCAACATACATGCGCAATAGGCTCTCTATAGGTTGTCAGCGCTGTTGCCGGGCTGTAGAGAGGCTGCACAGGCTCCCAGTCTGCCTGGGAGAGCCCAGCCAGGACCCTCCCAGCCAATCCTGATGCTGCTCTGTGGAGCGTCAGGATTGGCTGCAGGGCAGGCTGGGAGCCTGTGCCTGCCTGTACACTGAGGAGACGGAAGAGAGGAGAGGAGCGGCGCAGAAGTAAGTTTATTTTTTATTTTTTTCATTTTTAATTTACATTTATTTACCTCCCGCCACCCCATCACCCCCCACCCTGCGTGCTACCTTGCCCCATCCCCTGTAACCATGGCGAGTTGCGACTTTTAGACAGGCTATACAACCATTGTTCAATTCAACTACCAGAACGCTCATCTACTAACTTGGTTTTATTGTTGTAACAACTAGATAAAAGACCTGAGGCACAGGTTGTAAGTCCATTGAAATGTCCAAAAATGAACACCCATTGAGTTATGCAGAGTTTATATTAAAGTCCTTTTGCGGAAACGTCATTGCAGTATGACATAAAAATTAATGCTACGCTTCTTTTTAGTTTGTCAGCAAAAAAAGTTAACTATAACCGAACAATTGTAAGTTGTGCACGCTTCAAAAATACCGCAAATTTTCTGTTCCTCTTATCTCTGTATGGATTTTAGTGATATTGCGGATTTTCAGGTTTATGTAACACACAATTTTTTTGGGCTGCAAGCGTTAATTGAGCCAGCAGACACGAAGTTTGGTATACCTCCCTGTGAGGGCAGAGCCATTGTTGATGCTCTGGAAGTTTTTGTGTCCTGAAATGCGCTTTAGATCAGCATGTGGCCCATTGGTTTCCTTCTCTCTCCGTGTTCTTGTTTTGCTGGTGCTGTGGCTGGTAATTCATTTCTCAGCAGGTAAGCCAGCAATAGCACTTTATTATAGCCATCTTTGTCCTGAGCTTGTTCATCCTCAATTTTCTGATCAAAGGCTGCCAGGAGGCTTGTGGGTTGTTGTCTAGATTTTGAGAAAGGCAGCTGTGTACCTCGTTTTCAGAGTGACATTTTCTGTTTTTCTTTGAAATTCTCACGTTAGTTTGTGACATATTTAAATAGTATGTGCTGTTTCAAATCGTGTCCTTGTTTGATTTTATACATTCTGTCACTTTGCACATTTAATGCAATTAGTAGGATGGATTTCTTAAATTGTTAACATGATGACTGACAATACTGTATTCCCCTCAGTAATAATACACTTAATTTTCTACTGATGCTCTTTTCTTGATTATTACTGGCATGAATGCTACTATCAGCTGCTGAGTCAAAGCAACATGTCTCACACCCTGTGAAAAGTCACTAGCATCCTATTTGTCTTGCACAAACAAAAAAGGTCTAATACATTTGCATCGTGTACTTCCATAGGCATGGAATTGGTCCTACTACGGAATACATTGTATTGTGTGAAAACATATAATTGCAGTGGCCCAATTTCACAGCCGTTGCATGCACTTCAAACATGGACATAACTCACTGCTTTGATACATGTGGCACATGTAGGGTAAAGAATTATAAAGGGGTGCTTCTTTTTCATTTTTACTTTGCATAACATATTAAATCGTTATATATCATTTGTAAGAAACATGAGTCTCAATATATTAGTTTATAACAGATATAAGCCTACATCTGTGTCTCCACTCCTCTGTTGAACATCCTAGAATAGGGCCAGTATAAGGTGTTGGTATACGTTTGAACCACAGTGGGCTGTACCATAAAGAACAGGAATGAAAGCAAGGTGTAGTACAAGAGGGCGTATAGACTGGTAATTTTTAGGGATTGAATTACCAATGTCATGCTGGATCGCCTTGACAAAACAATATATGGCCCATTGGTATATGGAAGAGGAAGGCGGAAGACATTGGTGACTATTGTGGTACAAAATCCCCTGTCTACTGAAAAACTGTGAAAGAGCTTTTCCTACTTATGTTTGAATCATTTTAATTTACGACCTACGATCAGCGTTCACATTAAAGGAGTTGCTGCATTTGTTAAGGGTCTATTTTTAAGGATCTCAAGGGCTTCATTTATATGATCTCTCCAATTTCTCAATGTACCATTATCCTACTTATGCAATTGACTTTCAGCAAGCCATTCATTCTCTCAATCAATCCTGCAGCTATTGGGTAATATTGCACCAACCTACCTTTAAAATGTAACCAATTGTCACTCTGGACCCGAAGTGGAACTCTGTAGCACAACATCAACAAGTCTAGTGTCTTGATTGTATTGAACAGAGTAGCATGTTTACATGGAAACACGATCAGTTAAGCCAGAATAGGTATCAACCACTATTCAGGCATCTTGACACCCGTGACTATTCGTTAGTGGCCCAATGTATTCAATCAGCCATATCTGCCATGGCAATTTTCCTCTTCCCAACTGTCCTCTAACAGTGTGCGGAGCAGATCTCTGTTGTGTGTGTTAACAAATAGGACATTATATGATAATGGTTTTGATCATATCTCGTGGAATGTGCATCCCTCTAAACTCTGCACATCCTGTGTCGCCACTTCTGACTCTGAGATTTTGGCTTTTTCATCAGCAAGGGAATTAAACCATCATTCTAGTAAATCAGTGGGACAGTAGGCATCAACATGATATACAGTGATGCTACTATGCTCTAGCCTTTCCCAAATTTCTTGCCACAATTCTTTGCCCCAGACCTTCTTAGACTGTATTTTCCAGTAATGTGCTTGCCACGTGGGGAGCCAAGTAGCTAGCCCATTGGCAGAAGACCAAAAAACAATATAAGAGTGACATTTCCCAGGAAATTCTTGTTTTAAGGCTTGATACACAATGTACAATTCTGCATAATGACTACTCTTCCCTTCCCCTGTAGTGGAAAGCAGCTTCTTAGTTACAGGATTATATGATACTGCCTTCTAATGTCTCTTGGTCCCCACATACTTTGCTGAACCATTAGTGAACCATGCATGCTTCCTATACTCAGGGGACAAGGACTCAAATGACTCACCCCTCCTCAAGGTGTACTCTTTTACCTCTGGTACCTCCTGTAACACCTCTTCATCCTGTCAGGCCTGTGCCAATTTTTCATGCAGGGTCATTGTTCTGCTTGCTGGAAAGGGGATTATAAGCAAGGGCAGGTAAGCACCTGCACTTAGCAATAGGCCACTAGCGCCCACTAGGTTCAGTTAGGTCTCAATGAATTAACCCCAGCTCAACCCTTGGTAGGTTGGCAACGAATGACAAGGCTTAACTTAGGAGACAAAGGCTCTCATTATGACCCTGGTGGTAAATCCCGTTTACCGCCACACTGATGGCCGCCAACTTATTATGAAACACACACACCAATCCGACAAAATACAGCCACACACACAAATCTGCCAGACGAAAGGTCAGTGCAAAACTGGTGGTATCAAAACCCACACCGTTACGCCAACAGAACAACGCCCATCACATTATGACCCACAAATCACCAAAGCGTTACATACCCCTGCGCCCACAATGGACACCCACAGACAAAACAACACAACATTGGACAATTCAAACAACACATACCACACCCACACCACTATAAAACATACACCCACAGTACCCACAACCCTTTACGATTACAAATCATTGGCACAAGACTGACACCAAGGCCACTGCCACAACTACATACACACACCACATAAAACCCATACATCCCTCATTCATCCCACTTCACACACCTCAACACATTACCAAACACACCCTCACCAGAAAACATCACATCACATCACATAACACCCATGGTACCACAAAGGCACACCCGTTTTACTGAGGAGGAGTTAAGGGTCATGGTGGAGGAAATTGGTATGGTAGAGCCACAGCTATTTGGAGCACAGGTGCAGCAGTTATCCATAGCCAGGAAGATGGAGCTATGGCACAGAATTGTGGACAGGGTCAACGCCGTGGGACAGCAGCCAAGAACAAGAGCCGACATCAGGAAGAGGTGGAACGACCTACGGGGGAAGGTATGTTCGATTGCAGCAAGACAGCAGCTTGCTATACGGAGGACTGGCGGTGGACCCCCACCTCCTTCCCCACAACTTACAGCATGGGAGGAGCAAGTCTTGGCAATACTGCAACCTGAGGGACTGGCCGGAGTCGGAGGAGGACTGGACTCTGGTAAGTCAACTTTCAACAATTATCCCCCCCCCCCATACCTGCATGCCATCACATACCCTCACCCTCACTTCCATCGCTCCACTCCATCCCACACACTCCACCATCACATCGCACTAATCCCAATGCCAAGCCCTGCATGCTGTACCAATATATGGACAGCACTCACAGCCCTGCATGGATACTCATCACAAAAGCATGCACAGCATAGAGAACTAACAATCCCACCATACACCAGCACAAGTAAAAGCTGGCAGGGCAACACCAACCATAGAGGCGAAGGCAGGGATATACAATATGTCATACACATGAACCGTAATACATCATTTACATCCCCACAGGTACGCCAGCCAATGTCACCGGAGAGGAGGTGCCAGCACTATCCAGTCCCCCAACTGAAGAGACCCACAGTGATGACATTAACTCTGGTCTTCAGGATCTGGATAATCTACCTGGCCCATCAGGGACCACTAGGCAGCTGGTCACCCAAGCCCAGTCACAGACTACCTCAGAACCTCCCACATCAACACCCCAGCATCCCCAAACTTCTGTCCCCTGGACACGTCAATCAGCAGTGTGCCACCTGTACAGGGACCCCAGGCCACACCTCGCACACAAGACAATCAGGGACCAGGGGTCAGTGGCAGTGGGCACACCGTTCAGAGGACAGAGACACAGGCCAAGAAGGATACTGGGAGGACTGCTGTGCGCCAGGGGGAGGACAGGAACAGGGAACCGACTCTCCAGGAGGCACTCTCTGACATCCTGGGAGCCTATCAACATTCCCAGGACACAATGGGCCAGGTCCTAGACAACGTGCAGGAGAACGGGCGGCTGCAGGAGGGACAGTATCGGGATCAGGGAGGACTTGCATGCCATCGACAACATGCTGATCTCCATAGCGGGGGTGCTGGCAGACATGGCCAACATTATGAGGGAGGCAGTGTCATACCAGTGGGCCCCTACCACTAGCCAGTCATCTGAACAGCCTTCCACTTCCGCTGCCGCTAGTGGCCAGGAGGCCCGCCACAGGACTCACAGACCACCAGCACCCCTCCCCCTGCAGAAGGTGAACCACCCTGCAAATGTTCCCTGCGATCCAGACAGAAGCCAGAGACACTTGTGAAGACCCCCACCAGGAAATGAGACTCTCCTGATTGTCCCCCTTGTGTCCCACTCAGTCATCTTGTCTACCTTGAACTGCCATTGCTCCCCTTCCTATGTCCCCTTGGACAATGCACCTGTGCTACGAACAGACTGGAACAATACCCTGGACTTTCCTCCATCAACCCCCTCATCCCATTGCACTCCCCCCTCTAAATATTAGTACTACAATAAACACCCTTTGATAAAAATCGATTTCGAGTATGTCATGTATTTCAAACATGTATCAATTGAAACAGGTACAACCAGTGAAAATGAACTGAACATAGATTGAGCATAGAATCAATGACCTGTAGCTGGCTGTTGTCATCACACCAGGACTATTTGTCAAATTACCAACATCTGCAAAATGAATAGCCAGAGGTAAGAGTAAGTGGGCGTAGAAGTGGGAAATACCAGCATGCCAATGCCACACAGAGTACAACCAAGGTCATAGAAATGTAAAGTTGCACTGTCTCACCTGTGTGTCATTGGAAGTACGGACGGATTACAGATGTTCTGTTGTCCACATCCTCATCCTATTTTATTTCTATTTTGGTATTTCATAAAGCGCATGGCTGCCAAGAGGCTTCCCAGTACTAAAGCGGAACCAGAAAAGCAGACAACAACTGAGAGGCCCTATGAGGGAAAGAGGAAGATCTTCAAAGATTTCCGAAAGGATAGTTCAGAATCTACTGATCAAACTTCAACCGGGAGAGAGTTCCATAGTTGGGCTGCCCTTAAAGCAAAGGATCTTCCTCCCCATCTCAATCTTTTAAACCGAGGTATACTAATCAAAGATGCAGATGAGAATCTGAGCAGTCGTTGGGAAGTGCAGGGAGTTATAATCTGTTTCAGAAAAGCCGGCCCTCTATTATGAAGAGCTCGATGGACAACGCAGGCTGCTTTAAAATTTATGCCCTGTTCTATGGGTAACCAATGAAGGGAGGCCAAGGCGGATTTTACTGAAATATGACTCGGAATCCCCAACAGGAGACAGGCAGCGGCATTCTGTATTACCTGCAGCCTCCTCTAGACATAGTTAGGAGAGCTCATAAACAGGACATTACCATAATCAAGACGTGAAAGAATTAAGGCCTGAACAATACGCCTTTTGGCTAAGAAAGGGAGGAATGGGAAGAATTTCCTACAAGTCCTCAGTGCACAAAAACATGAGGAAGCTAATTTCTTTGCATGGCATTCCATTGTGAGTTGTGTGTCCAACCAGAAGCATAAACTTTAAATGGTATCTTAACCAGGAAGAGTATTTAATCCTACTGATGCATGTAAGGCAGTCTGGGAAGACAAAGAGTGTCCTACCAGCATCACCTCTGTTTTTCCATCATTTAATTTTAGTTTACTGTCCAGCATCCAACAAGCAATGTCTGACAGACAAGAAGAGAGGGCAGCAGATCCTTACTTACTCTTGGTACAGAAGGAATGAACCAATTGAGTATCATCTTCATAGGAGAAAAGAGATAACCCATATGGTTCCACAGTCTTTGCCAGCGAGGCCATATCAATATTAAAGAGCGTTAGGCTCGAAGAAGTGCCCTGTGGAACACCACATGTCAAGGAAAAATACACTGAATAGTGTGACTGATTCAAAACTTGAAACATCCTATGCGAGAGAAAAGATGTCAGCCATTTAAGGTATTTTCCCTCAAATCCCATTTGAGCAATTCTGCGTAACAGAATCCCATGGTCCACAGAGTCAAATGCCACTCTCAGATCAAGAAGAATAAAGGCTGCATAGCCGCCTGCGTTTAGGCGGCGTCTAGTATCTCCAGTAACAGCTAAAAGGGCAGATTCAGTACTATGGAAAGGTCTAAAACCCATTTGGGTATTATGAAGACAGTTATGTTTCTCCAAGAAGCCTGAGACCTGAGTTGACGTGTTTCTTTATTATTTTAAATGCAATAGGGTGAAGGGCAATTAGTCTATAATTCTCAGGTAAAGCTGGGTCAAGATTTGTTTTTTTCAACAAAGGCTTGACCACAGCATGTTTCCAATGATGTGGGAGACAACTAGAGGACAAAGAATCATTAAGAATCCTAGTTAGAACAGGCGTTACAACTTCTGAACCCAAAGCTAACGTAGAAGGAGGGGATGGATCTAAAGGGGGGCCCGATTCAATGGAGCAGAGATATTCATTTACCTCCGCTTCCTTAATGGGCTGAAGTACTGAGAGCAGTGCACAGGGGGCTAAACCATCCGTGTACGGGACCCCATTATCCTTCTGATCCAAGTTAGACTGTTTGACCAAAAAAGATGCCTGAATGTCAGATATCTTTTCCAGGAAGAAGCATGCTAATTCATTGCTATATTTCTGAGCCCCATCTGTCAAAGTAATGCCTGATGGAAGCTGAGTCATGTCTCTGACAATAGAGAAGATATCTTTAGGGGAACTGCGGGACTGTTAACTCTTGGCAGTTTAGTAAGAGGCCAGCGCCGATTTAATTTCTAGGTGGAAGGATCGAGTTAAGCTTCTATAAGCTCTTTTTAAGCCAGGATCATATGATTTCCTCCATTTCCTTTGCATCCTCTTACATTCCTTTTTTAGACATAGCAGATGCGGGGAAAACCAAGGAGAATTCTTTGGACGATTAGTCTTAGTTGTGGTCTTGGTGGGTAATACAATATCTAAGGATTGAGAAATCCAATTGTCAAATTTGTCTGCAGTATAGAATAGGTCAGGGAATGCAGTAGTCTGCAGGTTAGTGAGGGTATTTATCCAATCTTTTTTATTTAGTTTTGACCACTGAAGAATGGTAAGGTGGCAATGCGGCTGGTGGACTAAGGGGACCGAGGTCCAAAGAGTCAGCGTAATTAAGAAGTGATCGGTCCAAGTTAGGGGAAGGGGAGAATCTGCTACAATATTAGATAGGTTACTGAAAACTAAATCAAGAGTATGTCCTTTACAGTGTGTGGGGCCGGATATAAGTTGTGAGAGATCTAACGCTGATAGATCCCCTAATAGTATTGTACCAGGACCACTGCAAGGGTCCTCCACATGTATGTTGAAGTCCCATAAAATAGTGCAGTTGGAATGTTTACAGGCATAGGCTGCTACAATCTCTGGAAAGGCTTGAAAGAACTTCCCATAAGAGCCAGGGGGCCGATATATCAGAATACCCCAGAAAGTGAAAGTGGCATCTAGTGCCAGTGAAAATGCTAAACTCTCACAATCTGGGATAGAGAGGGAGTTACTGGAGTATTGAATTGAATTTTTATAAATAATTCCAATTCCACCGCCTCTGCCAGGTGATCTATCAAGGCGAAGGATTAGATAGTTAGGAGGCAGAGACATAATAACATCGGGAGTAGAGCTGTCTAGCAGCAGGTTTCACTTAGAAACAGAACATCTGCTTACAATCATCAAGTAGTGAAAATATATGCAATTTATGGGCTGAAAGGAAGCGGCAATTTAATAACATTAACTTATAAATATGTTCCTTCTCCCTTGCTATGTTTGGAGGGGATATGCAATGTGAAATAGATTTACAGGGGTTATATCTGGTGGTCAAGGAAATTAGATCAGGTAAGCAGTGGCCCATAGTCCCCGTTGATTGATTAAGGTCTAAAAGCACATCCCTGGTGTAGACCACTCTAACAGGGCTGTAGACAGGGTATTTCTGTCCCCTGGACCCTGCCGGAGGTGGACGGGTGCAGATGGGCTTGCCTGTGGCGCTCCCTCGTCACACAAGCGGCGCGCCCACTGTGCTGCTGCTTGCATTGTGACATTTATGGAGCAGGGAGGCTGGGAGGAGAATGAGCAGCTAGACCACTGCCCAAATGGCACCGCAAACACAGCAAAGAGGTAAAATGTCCGCCAGGAGCCGAGAGAGGAAGGAAAAGACCCTCACCGTCAGGCGAGAGCAAAATGACGGCTTCCCTAAGGGCTGCTGGCTCCACTGGCCGGAGTCCAAAATAATGATAAATGCAGGTATGCAAATTTTTTTAAAATAAATAATAATATGTTTAAAAAAGGAGAGCTTCACAATAAAAACACACAAATTGAGGAGGGTACAGGCAGCGCAGCGATTACCTCTAATCCTCTGCCTCCTCATCCTCACTGTCCACATGGCCCACTGCTGCCACGGGGCATCTCCAGTCTCCTCCTCCTGCAGAAAAGGGACATGGCATCTGAGGGCCAGGTTGTGCAACATGCAGCATGCCACCACTATCTGGCAGACCTTCTTGGGTGAGTAGCACAGAGATCCACCTGTCAGATGGAGGCACCGGAACTTGGCCTTCAGGAGGCCAAAGGTCCTTTCTATGATCCTTCTGATTCGCCCATGTGCCTCATTATAACGTTCTTCTGACCTTGTCTTAGCATTCCTCACAGGGGTCAGTAGCCATGATAGGTTTGGGTAACCAGAGTCACCTGCAAATAGTGAAAGGGAAACATTTAGCCACACACTATCCTATTTGGCCTACACCATGGGCATACACAAACATATACTGGATGGGAATCAGGGCTCACCTATCAGCCACACCCTGTGCCTCTGTAGTTGGCCCATCATATTTGGGATGCTGCTATTCCACGGGACAAGGGCATCATGCACCGACCAGAATACTTAGCATTGATGTGGGAGATATACTGGTCCTCCAAGCACACCATCTGCACATTCATAGAGTAGAAACTCTTAAGATTCCTGTACACCTGTTAATTCTGGCGGGGTGGGACAAATGCAATATATGTTCTGTCAATCGCCCCAATTATATTGGGGATATGTTCCATTGCATAAAAACTGGCCTTCCCATTGGCCAAATCCTCAATCTGGGGGAATGCAATGTACCTGCACATGTGTTTTATCAGGGCAGACAACACTCTTGTCAGCACTATTGAGAACATTGGCTGAGACGTTCCTGCTGCCAAGCCCACTGTCACTTGGAAAGAACCATTTGCCAGGAAATGGAGAACTGATACCACTTGTACAAGAGGGGGGATCCCAGTGGGGTGACGGATAACAGATATCAGGTCTGGCTCCAATTGGGTAGACAGCTCTGTGACTGTGGCCCTGTCCAGTCTATAGGTGAGTATCATGCGCCTGTTCTCCAGTGTAGCCAAGTCCACCAGAGGGCTGTACACGGGGGTATGTCTCCATCTCCTATTCATGCCCAGCGGTATGTTTCTAAGGGAGAAAAGAGTGAGGAGGCTGTCACAAACTTAACAATGGTGCCACAACAGTAGTCCTCAATCTGTCAACATGTAATGGGACAGTGCAATTTGCCATGTATGTGCCTATTTATCCTGTGACTCAGCATTATTCCATTGGCCTACCCCTCCCCCCCGAAATGGCATCCACCTGTCCTGTGTGGAGGGACAGGTGGAAATGAGGTAATGCCGCTGACGCTGTTTGCCATGGCAGTAGGCAGTTGTGAACAGCCGTGCAATTCCTCATTGGCTATAATTGGGCCCTATGGGGTACAGTGGCCAATGGTGATCTATGCTGGTAGTGACGGTATGCACCACCGGGGACGTGACTGCCATTTTCTATCTGATTCCTCACTTGTTTCCTGATCTTCCATAGGAGAGGACCTACACTGCAGGTGCTGCTGTGACCTGTGTCTGGAACCTACTATGGCCCGTGTGACTGGGGAAAGGGCCCCAGCCTTCACTTCTGAGGAGTTGGAGCGACTGGTGGATGGTGTCCTACCCCAGTACGGACTGCTTTTTGGGCCTCCAGAGCACCAGGTGAGTACACTGTGGGCACGATGCATGTGGCATGAATGCATGGAGTTGTGTGTGTGAAGGCATTGTGTAAGGGGGGAAGGATGTCCTCTTGGCTGGGTACACATTGAGTGCTGGGAAATGGGTATGGTGGGCCATTTGTGTTACTGGCTGGATTGTTTGTCTAATGGTGTTCTCCTGTCTGTATTTGCCTCTGCAGGTCAGCGCTCATCAAAAGAAGGGTATATGGCGTGCCATCGCCAAGGAGGTGTGGACCCTGCGGGGCTATGGCAGACGGAGCACCGAGTGTTGCAAATGGTGGGAGGCACTGAGATGCTGGGCATGGAAGACCGCAGAGGCCCAGCTGGGGATGGCCTACCAACGAGGAAGGGGTGTCTGTCAGACCCTGACCCTCCTGGTGGCCCGCATACTGGCGGTAGCTTATCTAGAGCTGGATGTGTGCTTGAGGGCACCACAGCAGCCACAAGGAGGAGAGTACAGTTGCCATCAGTGAAGGAAACTGCTGGAGGGGTGGTATCCAGGTGGTGGGTGTGTGTCAGTGGGTGCCCCTAAGCCAGGCCAGACACAGCAGCGTGGGTCCTTTGGTGGCTAAGGGTCTGAAGGGGAAATACTACCTACCTAGCTTCTTAGCATCCACTACTGGTCAGGGCTGCGTGGGTTCCAGGTGTGCTGTATTTGGCGTTGTGTGCTCCTCCTTATGCTTTGGTGTCTAGCAATATCACTGGTAGTGCAATGCATAGTGTGTAGGCCTGTTTTCTCAGTGTGAGGGTGCTGTGTACACCAACGGTGGTGTTGGTGCAGTCATTGACCGAGTGTATCCTTTGTCTCTCTCCCCCCTTTCTTGTTTTGTCATCCTGTCCTTATGTGCATTAGCATCATCTGGTGGAGGAGCAGAGGCACCGGCGACGGAGGGAGCTGCATCCCACAGGACCAAGGAGGCAGAGACCACCAATGCTGAGGGCACCAGTGGGACGGAGGGCGAGGGGAGCTCCATGGCGGAGACTGGAGGGGACAATACAGACTCAGAAACCTCCTCTGATGGGAGCTCCCTGGTGGTGACTGACACTTCTGTGACTACCCCAGCTACAGGTACAGCCGCCATCCCCGTACCAGCAATGCCTTCCCAGCAGCCCCTCAGCGAGTTGCCCGTGCCCGCTCACCCAGGAGGGTGGGCATCTCATTCGCCCCAGGCACCTCAGGCCCTGCCCCAGGGATCCCAGCTGCCCTGAGTGAGGAGGCTATTGACCTCCTCAGATCCATCTGTGTAGGGCAATCAACCATTGTGAATGCCATCCAGGGGCTGACAGCCCAGATGCAGCAATCTAATGCTTTCCTGGAGGGTATTCACAGTGGATTGATAGCCCAACAGAGATCGATCCAGGCTTTGGCCTCCTATCTGATGGCAGCCATTGTCCGTTTCTACCATCCCCCCTCCAACTTCCACTTTCCAGTCCCATTCTCCACAACCCCATCCCATCCCAAGCACACAGCCAGACTAGCATGCACTCAAGAAAACACCCAAGAGTGTCACAGGCAAACACAAGCACCACACTTCATCCCAGAGGCACTCACACAAACACCATTCAATTGCAGACACAACAACATCCACTATTTCCACTGTTTCCCCCTCCTCCTCCTCCACCACCTCCCACCCAGTTACATCCACACTCACACCTGCACGCACTACATCCTCATCCACTACCAGCATCATCACCACACCAAGCAGAACACACAACTTACTGGCAGACACCTCCATAACATCCATGCACACGTCCCCTGTGTCCTCTTCCATTGTGTCTGTCACCTCTCCTCCTAGAGTACACAAACGCAAGCACTCAGATACCCAACAGCCATGCACCCCACAACAGCATACCACCCATACACCTGCACCCAAATCCAGCAGACAAATACCTCCAACAACCACTCCCTCATCCTCCACTCCATTACTTCTCCCTCTTCCCACCCCAATGTCCCTAAAAAGCTTTTCCGTTCCACGAGTAACCTCTTCCCTTCCTCTACCCCCGTCCTGCATGTATGGCCAGGACGGTCAAGCACTCAGCCAAGCACCTAGGCCAAACAGTTCACAGGCCCAGTTTCAGCAGCACCTACTCATGGTGGAATGGATTCCAGGTCAAAAATACTGAAGGGGAAGGAGGCTGCACCAGCCAGCAAGAAGGGGAACGAGGCTGCAGCAGCCAGCAAGAAGGGGAAGGAGCCTGCACCAGCCAGCAAGAAGGGGAAGGAGCCAGCAACAGCCAGCAAGAAGGGGAAGGAGCCTACACCAGCCAGCAAGAAGGGGTAAGAGCCTACACCAGCCAGAAAGAAGGGGAAGGAGCCTGAACCAGCCAGCAAGAAGGGGAAGGAGCCTGCACCAGCAGCTGTCAAAAAAACCCCACTGCCAGCTGTGGTTGTGCAGAATGCAGGGGCAGAGCAAGAGCTTCACACGACCATCAACATATTGCAGCCATCAGAGAGTTCAGGGGCTGAGCAGGAGCCTCCCACTACCACCACCACAGTGCAACCATCAGAGGGTGCAGGTGCTGAGCAGGAGCCTCCCACAACCACCACCACAGTGCAACCATCGGAGGGTGCAGGAGCTGAGCAGGAGCCTCTCACAACCACCACCACAGTACAGCCATTGCAGGGTGGAGGGGCTGAGCAGGAGCCTCCCACAACCACCACCACAGTTCAGCCGTCACCGCCGGAAGACGCCATATGATCCAGCCTCCATGGGCTGCTGTGCGGCCTGCCACCACCCACCAGAACCAGTGGGGAAGTCACCCACTCAACAGACTGTGGCCTTGCACTCCCCAGTTCCAAGCACAGGGCATGTTGCCCCCTCCAGAACCAGTGGAGAAGACACCCACTTGAGAGACTGTGGCCTTGCACTCCCCAGGACCAAGCACAGGGCATGTTGCCTCCTCCAGAACCTGTGGGCTTGTTTCCACATCTGGCTGAGGTGCCCCACCCCGAGGTACCTGCCTTTTACCAACTGATGCCCCTGCAGTGCTTTCTCCTTATTGGTGCAGGGATCGAGTGGGGCCTTGGACTTTGCCATGTGGTCATGTGACCCCTGTGAACTGTGGACTGGGCAGTGTCCCTTTTTTGTACATTTGTATATGTTGCATTGCCACATCAACTTTATATTTTTGATGTTTATCTTATTACAATCACTTTAGTCAATTCCTGTTGTCCTTGCATTATTCAGCCAATTAGCGGGGACAAATTGTTTTCTTGTGCAGCTGGTTGTGTGCATGGCCTGTGTGTGTGGGGTGTGTGTTGTACATGTGTGTGTCACTCTCTTTTTCCTCCCCCACTCCCTTGTGTGCTAGGCGGCTGTACTCACCCTTGTCGTCTTTGCCGGTGTTGATATCCGTGGTGGAGCATGACGTGGAAGATAATCGGAAAGACTTGCAGTTCGGGTTCCATGGCGGTGTGGTTCTTCCCTGTGTCACCAATGGTGAGTACTTTGACTTCTGTGCTCTGTTTCCACCAGGCTTTTGATGGCGTTGGTACCGCCCCAGAAAAGGTGGTGGATTGAATGGTCTTAATATCGGGGGCGGAACTTTGTCTTCCGTCTGGCTGTAGACGGCTAGTGCCGTGGTAGCTGTTGTTTCTGCCCTGGTGGTCAGTGTGGTACATTGGCTGTCTTTCGGAGATATCACTGCCATGGTCGTAATTTGACTGAAGTTACCGCCAGCCTGTTGGCTGTATTGCCCCCACTTTATCACCAACCGCCAGGGTTGTAATGAGGGCCATAGTGTGTAAAGCATTCAAGTATCACAAAACAATAATTAAATAAAACACAGGAAACCAATTTATAATAATAGGACATATTTTTATCTTTAAAATGACAACAGAATGAATAAAATCGGATAAGGGGAACTAGAGATATGAATTGTTAAAGAAATAATGTTTTTGAGCGCTTAGAAATGAATAGCACCAATCTGGTCATCTGGTTGCACTTCGACCGGGGCAAAGTCAAAGTTTCAGGCCGACTGCAATGGAGCCCTGCTCAGCTGCAGCAAGCAGGAGGCCTCAGTCAGAAGTTTACTTTTGGACTTAGTCGTTTTCTTGAAGATTTTCTTCAGCGGGACAAAATCGCCATTCTGATCCGACCTCCCTGAAGCACTTCCACAGACACGCGTCGCAGGAAACATCGGTGAAGATTTCTACTTTCCGACTTCGAATTTTCGAGATGAAAATCCTTTGACCGGGCCAAACCTGAATCTTGATTGACGTTCCTTGATCCCTCTTCAGATACACTTAGCGGGCGGTCAAGGTCAACTTTCTAAGTTGGACTTAGTCACTTTTAAAAAAAATGTCTTCAGCAGGATGAAGCTGCAAGTCAGGCCGGGTCGCAGTTGAGATAAGCCATCTTTTAAGGTGTTTTAGGAGTCCACAGCTCACCCCAAGGTTCCAGAAGCTCTGAGTTGCTCCTTGAGGTTCGGACTACAACTCCCAGAATGCACCTGGCCCAAATTCCAAAACGGCCACTGGACAGTGGTCAGCTGGTCAGTTTCTTCAGGATCTGAGGCAGGGGACTCTGGTTAGGAATTTTTTACCTGTAGCAAATAGGGAGTCCCTCCTTGAACCATTTGAAGCCAAGCAAAGTCCTTCTTGTGGTGAAGCCCATGTGTGCAGCTGGTGGAGTCCTTCAGAGTACAGCGTCCAGGTGCAGGTCAGGGGTCCAGCAGGGCAGTCCTTCTTCTTCTGATGTCCTTACTTGTAGGGATCTGAAGGTTTGGTGCAGCTCTGCCATATTTATCTTTGCTTCTGGGTGAAAAACAGGGGGGTCCTGGGTGTCCAATCAGAGGTAGGGTTCTTCCCCCAATGATGACTACTTCCTGAGATGTGTGACAAAAATCATTCCCAGGGAGCAACAGTGTTCAGAAATCCAACATGGCTTAAAATGATTTTTGGAGGTTAGATCTGGCTGAGCCCACCCACTTGTGTGGGTAAAAATCCTAAACACACCCCTGTCCTGCCCTCTCCTAATCTAATCAAGATGGCACCTAGTTGTTTGGGATTAAAGGATGTGAGAGAGCTGCTGGGTTTCTCCAAATGTCCTTCCCTGCCTTGGAAGACCAGTTTGGCAGCCCTCCCCTTTCCTGCTTCCCCATCTGCTGAGGCAGATCTCCTCACCCAGGCATATCCTTTGTGTTCAGCCCAGGCCGCTGCACACCTCATTAAGGCAGCCTGGCCAGGCTGCCAGAGGCTGGCCAATCAGAGAAGGGCACTACAGAGCTGAAGTGTGCAACTTTTCAGGTAGAGTTTAAAACGGTTTACATGAACTAGTTATATTAAATACAACAATTGTTCGTTGTGGGATTTATTCAAACAATTAATCTGATACCAAAATTGAGGTATCTGACACTTAAGGGAACTTTGGTAATTAAAATAAAGTCCCCCTATTTTATCCTAAGGAGGCCATTCACTAGAGTGAGGGAAAACAAATGTAACTATTTTGTCTCATCAGGGCTTATAAAACAATTTGTATATGGTCCCTTGTTATAGTTATATGGCACCCAACCCTAGGGGCACATAGGAAATACCTTAGGGGTGACGTATATGTAAAAATAAGGTAGTTTAAGTTGTTGGAAGTACTTTTAATTCCAAAGTTATAACTTTAATATAAAAGCAGCCAGCAAGGCAGGCCGGCCTTGAAAATGACACTGGGCACCTCAGCATTGCACCTGTGGGTGCACTACCTATGTTGGGGTCCCTAAACCTACATGCCCTACATATACTAGGGACTTATAGGTATGTTGATACTGCCAATTATAATTAGACTAATTTGCATATCCATGTTAAAGAGAGCACTGGCCCTGGGACTGGGAAGCAGTACGCAGGGCACAGCCGAAAGTCAGTAACCACCAATATCTGTCCAAAAAGGTTTGGGGGTGACCAGGGCCAAAAGGAGGACTTTCCTACACTGCCCCCCCCAGATGAAAGGTGATGTGTACTAACCTACACCCTGGTAGTGTGAACGCACCCTTGGCTTATCTATTTTTTTTATAATTATTAGTAAGTGGATGCATTCCTAAGGTCGATGAAACTTTTGACACATTTAAATTATTATTATAAGGTGTCATATAACACAACAGTATTAAATAATACCAATCACTAAAGAGTCTGTAAAGTACGCACCATGACCCATTTGGTCACGAATAACCAAACCTTTTAGTATCAATTAAGATGTTTATTTCCCTTTTTTAACAAAGCTAAGGTCACGAAAATTAGTCTCAATACCAAATGGTACAAGTAAAGAAATATCACAGGCTGTCCAAATCGCCTAAAGAATCTTAGTTTAAACAAAGCAATGAGGAACAACAATTCCAATGGTGAAAACGCTAATTAATAATAGCAGTATTTGAGCAAGAGAGATGACATACATTGGTTCAGCAATACAATACCATACATTTATAGGTGTAAGAGAAACACCTTGCTAACTTCAGATTAGCATTAGCATGTTGGGCTTCACGCAAACGTTCTAGTAACATTAATTAAGAAAACATCTAGCTATGGCACTATAAAAATAGCAGCAGTATTGAAACAGTAGCAGTTGGTACCTGGAAAACAATAGACAAATAACAGTGCAGAGATCACTCATAGCATAGTTACCTTTCCCTAGGGAATGTCAGCAACACAGCATCAACTTCAATAGGCAGACAACAGCGCCAGCATCAGGACAGGAGCAGGGTATGGAGGGACAGTTTAGAATTTGGACTATATGATTACTAAACCATCAGATCATTGGTTAAGCATTGAACAGACACAATAACTCAGAAAATAATGAAGCACCAGAATGTCAATAGACTGACTGGCAAGGCACGAAATGTCAAAGGGACGGGTAACAAAGAATGGCACCTGTAAGAAGCACATCAAGAAAGTAATTTCTACCCACTTCTCAGCACCCAAACATTAAATTAAACTTGCTAAACATTTGCAATTGGTCCAAAGCATCAGGTGAAGAAAGAACATCCAATTACAAGACCATTAGATATCGGTATACACTTGTGAACGGGCAAAGCGTTGATTGGATTTTCCCTCTTTTTCGTAATTCCAAACTTATACTAAATGTCTCTTGTGCGCCTCTTCTTCCATGTGCCATCAGTAGGCCCTTTTCTTCAGCCCCTGATGAATAAGCTTCTACTAGACAGTGGTTACAAAGATGTTGAAACATTCTTGAGTTGTACTATTTACTCGAGAGAAATACATTTCATTAATACATGCACAGAACTAGTTTGTGACTTAAACAAAAGAAGTTTTTTATACAACGGACATGAGCATATCTAAATGTAACAACAGTAAGAACACTGGGTCTTAGATAACTTCCCACTGTGGCCTTGTCTGCTTGAGGCCCAGCAGAAAAGAGGAAATACTCATATTATTTCAGCATTTAATTTAGCAGAGAACATGCTCTTAAAGAGACATGTTTTTCATTCCAATGTTAGTACATTATTTATAAAAACAATGCAGGCATTTCACTCGATGGTAGCCAATCAAGAAGGCACATTTTTTGTCAACATTAATCTCATTTTTGAAACATCTCACATATCAGTACATAGGTATAGTTATGTAAAAGATAATTATTCACGCTAAATTTCGGGCGCTCACCATATCTTCTCTGATGACTATTTATGTCATCACACATACATCTCAAATAAATGTATTATTTTCATTTCACAGGTTTTCTAAAATTATGATTCCCTTACATTTTTATTTAATCTTGTCTCCCTTGAATTCTTCCCTTATAATCTTTCCAATTGAAATTCCACCCTCCCCTGATTCTTTTCAAATCTTCTCCTTTTGGTCACTTTGTACAATTTGCATATTCCCCATATTACATTTTTACAAATCACAATAATTGAAACTCCTTGTATTATTTTCATTACCATTCCTTTTCCCAAGTTGCCAATCCAGTTTCCCACAGCAGTCATCCCATTGACAGCTTTTTTCCAAACAATGGGCTCAGTTGGTTCTTTTAATTCAGTATCATCTCTTGTTATATTGCTAATGAAGCCTCTAACTGCTTTTCTGTTGTCCGGTATATAGGAACAACATTGACACGGACCTCCGCACTCCTTTGCTAAAAGAATGTCTAATGCAAGGCAGTTCTCAAGAGTCAGAGCGCTTACCGCAGCCATCTCTGTATCCAAAAGGATAATGGCCCCTGAATATCCCATCAGCATGTTATCCACAACTGTAGACAACTGTCAAATTTTAATGGTATTCAGAACAACGACAACTGAAGGAATTATCGCTCCAAATATGTCTCCAACAATGCTAGAAACTGATTCTGGCTTTTGTCTCTTTGTTTGTAATTCAGTCATTTTAGGAAATTTAGGGCCTTATTATGACCTTGACAGGGGAGTTTCCTCCATTACAACTGTGGCTGATATCCCGTCTACCGTATTATGATCCCATTATATTCAATGGAGATTGTAATACGGCGGAAGGGATATCTGTCACATTTGTGATGGAGGAAACTCCTCCGTCAAGGTCGTAATAAGGCCCTTACTCAAGTCATCAAGTTGATACATTTTGGGGAAGACTATTCCCAAATAACATGTGCCATACCATCCTTTACGAAGATGGAAATATACATTTTTCCCGCAGATGTAATAGATACCAGGCACTGGCGGATCCTGACTGTTCAACATAAATGTCCACTTAGGCTCAAACAAAAACATGTCAGCATTCACTCATTCCCACACAAATTGTATCAACCCTAGATTGTGGCCTGTATATACAAAGTTTTCCTACGTGTTGTGCATCTAAAGTTAGTCTCCCTTGTTTAGTAATGTCAGTGTATGCATAGTCAATCCCAGGACTACATGAAACTAATCCCTTAAGTACCTTAGCTTTGATTGCCCTTCTCCTGTCTTCTGTGTAATCTAAAACTCTCTTTTCTAAGGGTGAAAGTAAACAGGTTAGGTTGTTTCTATGAGCAAAGACTGTCCCAAACGTTAATGTAGGTTCAAAGAAATCCTTCACTATTACCATATTATTGTCTTTAGCTAATTTATTAAGATCCCTAATGATAGGCACAAAAGAAAAAACAATATCAGAATTAGAAAAGAAATACTTAATATACTCCTGGTTATAGAATTGTGTTAGTAAAAGACTACAACTTATGCCATAAGTCAACTGGCAAACTGTCTTTCCCCTCTTCAACAGAGGCTGAAATCTGCGTGCAAACATAACAATCTCTCGCATCCATAATATCAACATACTCACGCAAAAAGCGATAGAAGACATTAGAACAAAGTTCTCCATCTGTATGCAAATATTTCTCGTATATTTTAAATCTATCTAGCTGAAAGAGTAGACATAGTTTCTTCAGTTATGGTTGGTCCCATTCTTATCAAAGACAATCATACCCACAATAAACACTAACCTAAATATACAATTGCACAAACAATCACCAGACCAATACCTAAGTATTTACAGCATCTATTTTTTGTGTTCTGCTGGTTGTGGTTACCCATGGTCTGTAAAGAATCAAAAAGTAAAAGCAAATACAAAATATGACTATGAAGCAAAAATCAAAACCTAAAAAAATAAAAACAAAAATGTTCAAATCTTCAATCTTCCCTCTTTAATCCTTCCTTGTTTATTTTTATTTATTAATAATGTTCACAGCTTCATTCACACAGGACCTTTTTGTCAAAAATTGGTAAAGTTTGTCAAATTCAGTTTAGCAGCTTGTCAAAATCTGGTTATCAAAGTCTGTTCAAAATATTTTCAACAACGTCTCTTTTCATTTACTTTTCAAATTTTCAGTTTTCCCAACAAATCTTCATCAGTTTCCTTCATCTGCCAACGTATAGACCTGGAATGTCTCTATCAAAGCAGAAATCAAAAAAATATTCTTGCCATTCTCGGGTAGCTACATATGCCCAATCAGGACATGAGTATCTTTGATTGGCAACTCTCATCTGTTTTAATCTTCAACCTTTACTGTATTCACCATCACTCAGATTTTCATTTCTGGTAGTATCAACTTCTTACTCAATTGATGGCACCATGTTTGTCTTCTTTGACTTTGATCATGTTTCTGGCCACTTGTCTCCTTTCAAAGGTTTTCTGGTTAATGCTCTTTTCAGTATTGAATACAAATACTTTTGGCTCAGATCTATCTCAACTCCTTTCCTGCTGGGGGCAGTCTTTTGTTCAGTCTGGTTTGTCAGACCATCTGCTTCTGAGGACACCCTCCTCTGGACAGGTTTTCTCTGGATTAGTTCTCTCTCTTGTTCTCTCTAGACCGGTTCTTTTGCTGTTTCATTTGAGGATGTTGAAGACGTCTCATTCTCATCTTCCAGGATTCCTTCCACTTTGTCTGTCATAGGAGTGGGCATGTCAACAGGAGTAGGTTCAGGCTCTGACTCCAGCTCACTTCCTTCTCTGTCTTCTCCTGGAATATGTCTGGCTGGTGGTAATCTCAACAGTTCTTCTTCTTGTTCTGTTGGATTATTCAATTTCCGAGTGTGGCTTGCAAGGATCTAGTTTGGAAGTCTCGCACACTTCACATCTGTGGTAATAATTATCACCAATTGGAAAGGACCCTTCCACCGAGGCTCTAAACACGATTTTCTTACATGTTTTTGGATCACAACCCAGTCAAATGCCTTCAGGTTGTGTCCTTGCTCTTGAGACTGTTGCAGTGTGGTAGCTTCCTCCTGATGAAAGAAAGAGCGAACCACATCAGCTAACCCTTTGCAATAATCCAATACCATATCATCTGTAATCTTCACAAGTGCATTTGCAGGTACCACAGGTACTGCTGGCAATCTCATGGCTCTTCACATAAGGATTTCATGGGGTGAGAGTCCTGTTTTCTTATCAGGAGTGCTTCTCATTGACATTAGAACCAACGGCAAAGCATCTGGCCATTTCAGGTTGTGGATGCACACATATTTGCCAATCTCGACTTCAGAGTACCATTCATCTGTCCTACAAGTCCTGAGGCTTCTAGGCAGTAGCTACAATGAAGCTTCTGCTCAATGTTTAAAGCTGAACATAGCAACGAAATCACCTCATTGTTGATCTATCAATCGATCTAATTCTCAAGAGACCAGGAAACCGAAATGCGGAATTAACTTCCTAAGCAGTAACTTTGCTACTGTAAGACTTTAATTTCTCCTTGTAGGGTAAGCCTCAATCTAGTGACTGAAAATGCACACAATCACTAACACATATTTCAAACCAGCACCTGCAGGCATCCCAATGAAATCCATTTGCATTCTGCTGAATGGTCCTCCAGCCATGCCTATATGTCCCAAATTGACGACTCTTCCTTTACCCACATTCATCTGCTGACAGATTATACATCTGTGGCAAACTGCTTCAGCATCATGTCTAAACTTTGGATTGAACCAAAATTGTTTAAACAACCTGACCAAGGCATCTCTTCCCACATGAGTTTGACCATAATAGTATCTGGTCATCTGAGTCAGTAGACTGTTGGGTAGTACTACCTTCCCTTCTCCTGAAATCCACACGTCGTTATTTCTTTGGACGCATTTTGACTTTAACCACTCCCTACTCTCTTCTCTAGACACATTATCTTGAAGAGTTTTTAACTCCTCCTAATTATCAATAACATGCATTACATAATTTGCACAGATCTCATCATCTTCAGGCAACAATTCCCATTCTCCTTTAAAGGATATGCCGTTCAAGGCACAAAACTTTGCAACTTGATCCGCATATGCATTTCCCAATAACAAATAATCTTTAGATTTCTGATGTGCACCGCATTTTACCACAGCAATCTTTTCAGGCATTTGAATCACTTTTAACAACTCATCTATTCTTTCACTATTTCTTATTGGTGAATCAGAAGGAGTCAGGAAACCTCTCTGTGACCACAATTGGACAAAGTCATGGAAAATGCCAAATGGCTATTGACTATCTGTGTAAATAGTGACTTTCAGTTGCGATGAAATGTGGCATAGTCTAGTTAGAGCCACTAGTTCCACCACTTGTGCAGAAAACACTCCTTGAAGCCATGAAGCTTCCAGTATGCCAGTGATGGTACACACTGCATATCCTGCTCTTAATGTACCCATATTGTCTCTCAGGCTGGAATCATCATCTCTTCTAGTCAAGTATCTCTAATATCAGCTCTGGATTTTGTGTATAATTCAGTAATTTCCAGACAATCATGTTCAGTATTATCCAATTTATCAATGTTTACTTCCTCATTTGGAAGTAAAGTTGCTGGGTTAAGCACTGTACATCTCTTAATAGTGACATTTGGAGACCCCAAAATTGCAGTCTCATATCTGGTCAGCCTTGAGCTGGTCACATATTACGGTTCAGACCTAGTAAGCAAAATTTCAATTGAATGTGGTACCATTATAGTAAAGGGATAACCCATTACTATATTCTCACTCTGAGTGAGGCTCTACTCAACTGCTGCAATGGACCGCAAACAACCTGGTAAAGCTGCTGCGACTGGATCCAAGTGGCTGAAAAATATGCCACCGGGATATTCACACCGCCATGAGTTTGAGTCAAAACAGAAAAAGAACATGCATCACTTTCACAACAGAACAATAGAAAAGCTTTTGTGTAATCAGGCATTCCAAAAGCGGGAGCTTGGCACAAACTTTCTTTCAAATCAGTTAATTCTTTTCAAGCATGCTTCATCCAATACTGTAGGATCGGAAACATCTTTATGAGTCAGCTTCTGTAAGGTCTTTAAAAGAACTGAAAAATTTGGGATCCACTGGCGGCAGTAACCCACCATTCCCAAAAGCATCCTCACATCTTTCTGTGTATTCAGTGTTTGCATTTTCAAAATAGTTGCAACTCTTTCTCTGGAAATTTTCCTAGTTCCTTTCTCAATCAACTTGTCGCGTGGGCTCTCATTATCCAAAATGAGACTACTGGATTTCTAGGCAGCAGGATCGATAACGGTGTGGGGGACTGAGTCTGACCCACGTGTAAGGAACTCTGTCACCCTAAATCCGGTTTTTGCTCCGGCTAACTAGCAGTGCCTCATTTCTCCCACGGGGTAGAGATGATTGCGCAGCCGAGCGCATGACATCTTTGGAACTTCTCAGGGAAGTCGTGGTCACTCAGATCCAAACCAACTCTCTCATTTACAATATGATCTCATATACAAATGACAAAGACAGTAGAAGTTTTATATAATGATTTAATAAAACAACTGTATTTTAGATAATAAGGCATGAGCCGCAATAACCAGAACCATACAACACAGTAGGATTGAAATAGTTATCAGGAGAGTAAAAAATAAGAACAAAGCGATCATCGTGTATAATAGTTTCTACTCTCCCTCTGCTTGTTCTATTTCTAGTTCTTCTAGCTTGCCTGTCTGTATCACCGGGGAGTCATCAGCCCTCATACCTGAGCAAAGGCCTGTGATCTTGGTTCAGCATCTGCAACGAGGCAGTCAGCGTCTAGTTGTGGTTCCCTGGTCGGAATCTCCCTCTTGCGTGTATTGGGACAAGGAAGTGATTTTATAACTAACATGTCATCGTGATCACAAAATGTCCCTACGCAGGAATGCCAAGTCTAAACTCCTACCACGTCTATCTGCAATGTACCAGACTGTATCCTTGACTGAAGCACAGAGCGAATATGTTATGGAGAACTCCAGTGCTGAAGTAGGCAAAACAGTGTGATATGAATAAAAAACAACACTGTAGAACTGGCTATTTGAAAAATAACAGTACGAAGCCTAATAAAAAGCATTTAGAGCAAAGTGCACAGAGGCTCTAAGCTGCCAGCAAATTAATAAAATACATCCAGGGCAAAGTGCACAAAGGCCTAAAGCCTAAAGCTAACGCGCAAAGGATATGTAAAACCAACCACACTACAAACTGACCCAAGTATTTTACTTCTTTCTGACAGTACTGCAATTTAGCAGGGGATACTTTATGTCCATTGTCTATCAGGAAATTCAACAATGCAATTGTATCATATTTACATCCTTCTCTTGTTCTGGACGCAAGTAACAGATCTTCAATGTATTGTCCCAATGTTGACTGATAAGGCATCACTGATGATTCCAAATTCTTTTTCAAGATCTAGTTGAAAATAGATGGTGACTCTGAAAACCCTTGTGGAATTCTACACCAACAATAGACCCTGTTTAAGAATTTAAAACAAAAGAGACTTCTGCTGTCCTCATGAAGATGTACCGAATAGAATGCTTGACATGGGTCCACCACAGTGAACCAATTCAGTAACGCATGAGATCTGAAATATAACCACGGCTGGATTTAGTACAACTGGGCAACACTTGACCACTATATCATTTATTTTTTCTCAAATCCTGCACAAGTCAAATTTTCCCACAAGGTTTGCCCAAGCCCATTATTGGTGAATTACACGGACTGCTCAACACTTCCTTTAAAATACCTTTCTCCACAAACTCTACTATAAATGGTTTCACACCCTGTGAGAAGGTAGCCTCTTTCTAGCCTTGTTACCCCCACTTTTGGCCTGTTTGTGAGTGTATGTCAGGGTGTTTGTCACTGTTTTCACTGTCTCACTGGGATCCTGATAGCCAGGCCTCAGTGCTCATAGTGAAAACACCATGTTTTCAGTATGGTTGTTATGTGTCACTGGGATCCTGCTAGTCAGGACCCCAGTGCTCATAGGTTTGTGGCCTATATGTATGTGTCACTGGGACCCTGTCACACAGGGCCCCAGTGCTCATAGGTGTGCATGTATATGTTCCCTGTGTGGTGCCTAACTGTCTCACTGAGGCTCTGCTAACCAGAACCTCAGTGGTTATGCTCTCTCATTACTTTTAAATTGTCACTAACAGGCTAGTGACCATTTTTACCAATTTACATTGGCTTACTGGAACACCCTTATAATTCCCTAGTATATGGTACTGAGGTACCCAGGGTATTGGGGTTCCAGGAGACCCCTATGGGCTGCAGCATTTCTTTTGCCACCCATAGGGAGCTCTGACAATTCTTACACAGGCCTGCCACTGCAGCCTGAGTGAAATAACGTCCACGTTATTTCACAGCCATTTTACACTGCACTTAAGTAACTTATAAGTCACCTATATGTCTAACCTTTACCTGGTAAAGGTTAGGTGCAAAGTTACTTAGTGTGAGGGCACCCTGGCACTAGCCAAGGTGCCCCCACATTGTTCAGAGACAATTCCCTGAACTTTGTGAGTGCGGGGACACCATTACACGCGTGCACTACATATAGGTCACTACCTATATGTAGCTTCACCATGGTAAGTCCGAATATGGCCATGTAACATGTCTATGATCATGGAATTGCCCCCTCTATACCATCCTGGCATAGTTGGCACAATCCCATGATCCCAGTGGTCTGTAGCACAGACCCTGGTACTGCCAAACTGCCCTTCCTGGGGTTTCACTGCAGCTGCTGCTGCTGCCAACCCCTCAGACAGGCAGCTGCCCTCCTGGGGTCCAGCCAGGCCTGGCCCAGGATGGCAGAACAAAGAACTTCCTCTGAGAGAGGGTGTGACACCCTCTCCCTTTGGAAAATGGTGTGAAGGCAGGGGAGGAGTAGCCTCCCCCAGCCTCTGGAAATGCTTTGTTGGGCACAGATGTGCCCAATTCTGCATAAGCCAGTCTACACCGGTTCAGGGACCCCTTAGCCCCTGCTCTGGCGCGAAACTGGACAAAGGAAAGGGGAGTGACCACTCCCCTGACCTGCACCTCCCCTGGGAGGTGTCCAGAGCTCCTCCAGTGTGCTCCAGACCTCTGCCATCTTGGAAACAGAGGTGCTGCTGGCACACTGGACTGCTCTGAGTGGCCAGTGCCACCAGGTGACGCCAGAGACTCCTGCTGATAGGCTCCTTCAGGTGTTAGTAGCCTTTCCTCTCTCCTAGGTAGCCAAACCCTCTTTTCTGGCTATTTAGGGTCTCTGTCTCTGGGGAAACTTTAGATAACGAATGCATGAGCTCAGCCGAGTTCCTCTGCATCTCCCTCTTCACCTTCTGATAAGGAATCGACCGCTGACCGCGCTGGAAGCCTGCAAACCTGCAACAAAGTAGCAAAGACGACTACTGCAACTCTGTAACGCTGATCCTGCCGCCTTCTCGACTGTTTTCCTGCTTGTGCATGCTGTGGGGGTAGTCTGCCTCCTCTCTGCACCAGAACCTCCGAAGAAATCTCCCGTGGGTCGACGGAATCTTCCCCCTGCAACCGCAGGCACCAAAAAGCTGCATTACCGGTCCCTTGGGTCTCCTCTCAGCACGACGAGCGAGGTCCCTCGAATCCAGCGACACCGTCCAAGTGACCCCCACAGTCCAGTGACTCTTCAGCCCAAGTTTGGTGGAGGTAAGTCCTTGCCTCACCTCGCAGGGCTGCATTGCTGGGAACCGCGACTTTGCAAGCTACTCCGGCCCCTGTGCACTTCCGGCGGAAATCCTTCGTGCACAGCCAAGCCTGGGTCCACGGCACTCTAACCTGCATTGCACGACTTTCTAAGTTGGTCTCCGGCGACGTGGGACTCCTTTGTGCAACTTCGGCAAGCACCGTTTCACGCATCCTCGTAGTGCCTGTTTCTGGCACTTCTCCGGGTGCTACCTGCTTCAGTGAGGGCTCTTTGTCTTGCTCGACGTCCCCTCTCTCTGCAGGTCCAATTTGCGACCTCCTGGTCCCTCCTGGGCCCCAGCAGCGTCCAAAAGCGCCAAACGCACGATTTGCGTGTAGCAAGGCTTGTTGGCGTCCATCCGGCGGGAAAACACTTCTGCACGACTCTCCAAGGCGTGGGGGATCCATCCTCCAAAGGGGAAGTCTCTAGCCCTTGTCGTTCCTGCAGTATTCACAGTTCTTCAGCCTAGTAAGAGCTTCTTTGCACCAACCGCTGGCATTTCTTGGGCATCTGCCCATCTCCGAGTTGCTTGTGACTTTTGGACTTGGTCCCCTTGTTCCACAGGTACCCTCAGTCAGGAATCCATCGTTGTTGCATTGCTGATTTGTGTTTTCCTTGCATTTTCCCTCTAACACGACTATTTTGTCCTTAGGGGAACTTTGGTGCACTTTGCACTCACTTTTCAGGGTCTTGGGGAGGGTTATTTTGCTAACTCTCACTATTTTCTAATAGTCCCAGCGACCCTCTACAAGGTCACATAGGTTTGGGGTCCATTCGTGGTTCGCATTCCACTTTTGGAGTATATGGTTTGTGTTGCCCCTATCCCTATGTTTCCCTATTGCATCCTATTGTAACTATACATTGTTTGCACTGTTTTCTAAGACTATACTGCATATTTTTGCTATTGTGTATATATATCTTGTGTATATTTCCTATCCTCTCACTGAGGGTACACTCTGAGATACTTTGGCATATTGTCATAAAAATAAAGTACCTTTATTTTTAGTATAACTGTGTATTGTGTTTTCTTATGATATTGTGCATATGACACTAAGTGGTACTGTAGTAGCTTCACACGTCTCCTAGTTCAGCCTGAGCTGCTCTGCTAAGCTACCATTATCTATCAGCCTAAGCTGCTAGACACCCTATACACTAATAAGGGATAACTGGGCCTGGTGCAAGGTGCAAGTACCCCTTGGTACTCACTACAAGCCAGTCCAGCCTCCTACACACCCTTGATTACATCTTTTGCTATCGGGTATTGTGGAGTCTGAGGAAAAACGACATTGGGCTTAGCTGCAACTCTCACTAGTTCTGCTCCTTTTATCAACCCAATATCCTTTCCTGAAAGATACCAAACCCTAGTCTTAAGATTTTTCTGTAAACCAGCAGGAATATCTTTTACTGCAAAAACTGGAAAGAAACTAATCAAAGGAGCTTCATCATTCACTCTATTATCATAACTGATTAAAGGAAATTCTTCAGACACTGATTCATTGTTAACAATAAGTATTGGAACTTCTTCATCATCACTGTTTGTTTGAATTTCAATATTTCATGAACAAGTAATTGAGCATCTTGTTTTGCACAATAAATCCCTTCCCAGTAAGGACACAGGACTTGAATCACAAAGCACAAACTTGTGCAAACCTTTAGTATTACTAATGTTAGCCAAAGCTGGTTCCGAAATTGGGTTGGTCAAATATTGATTAGCAACTCCGGCAATCTGAACTGTCTTCCCTGATAATGGCAGATCTAGAACTTCTGCAGATCTCACTGTTGAGCTTGTAGCTCCAGTGTCAAACAGAAAAGAGATTTTGTGGCCATTCACCTTTGATTTAACATAAGGACCTTTCTGATACACTTCCAAAGAAGCTGTCATCCCACATTCCTCTTTATCCAAACTCTCAGACATCCAAACATCGTTTATTCCATCCTCACTGTGTAGTGGAAGTTGATGTACAGTATTATTACTCTGATTTACTCTTTGACCTGTGATCATCTGAGAAAGCATCACCTGCTGCCGATCCACAGGGGCTTGAGGTATCTGAATTTGTTGTCTAGGCATTTGAATTTGTTGTGCAGGCGTCATATGCACCTGTGGCTGCATCTGCTGTAACTGGGGCACTAGTACTTGTCATGGTTGTACAGTTTGCATGGGTTGCATAGGTTGGAAACCTTGCATCGGGTTTGCATTATTCTGGACATTTTGATGTTGTCCTCTCATTCTTGGCCCTCTCACATTTGGAAATGAATTGACTTGCTGAACAACACCTTCCTGATTTACCATTGGATACTCCTGTTTCCAACACCTAATTCCCCCGCAAGCCTGACAAGGTAACATTCTCTTTCCTTGTGGCTCTCCTTGTATCATGACTGTATTCAAATCAGAACCACGATTAACACTTCCCATTCCACCATGACCTCTACCTCTGCCTAAAACGTGCCTTGATTCTGAAACATGCTGTTTCCCTGCTGCTGATGAGGCTGAAAACTTCCCTGAATCCCTGTCTGTGCAGCTTTGATCTGCATCACCATTGCTTTCTTCAACTTCTTCAGTTTAAATTCAATCTCATCACTACAGTATTTCACATATTGTAACACCTCATCAATCGGCTTAGCTTGCCAACAAATCAAATGATTCTTAATCATCTGGATAATCTCTTGTGTTGAGTCCCTCAACAAATCTAAACACACAGTGAATCATGTCTTTCAGCTAAATTGTTTCTGTACCACTGTAGTGTTTGAATTCTTTTAACAATCTCTCATGGTATGCATGCATTGATTATTTATCTTCCTGAGCTGTCCTGTCTATGCCCTGCCAATCAATGTTTTTGGGTGAAATTCTCATTTTCAGAAATTCAATCACTTGATAGTAAGCTTTAATTTCTTCAGGAGACGGTGTACCTGTTACTGGGTCTCTGGGTGGCGCACTTGTTGGCCAATCTATACTCCTCTTGCATTCAATCCACATGTTTGCTGGAACAATTATCTCTAAAAGAGTATTCAAATCCTCCCACAGGCATTTTGCAAGTTTCAGAAACCTATCTGTCTGATGATACCATTGTACTGGTTTTTCCCTTAACCTGGGATAATCATTTGTAAATGATAAAATGTCACTTCTGCTCCAAGGGACATGTACAAAATTCCCTCTTGCAGTTTCTCTCATTGGTGAAACTTCCACTGCTTTCCCATTCTGCTGTGCTTCTACAGAAAAAGTATCAGGGCCTTTTTTTGGTTTGTCTCTTTTCTTCACCCATCTGCCTTCCCATTTGTCTAATGCTCTTCATAGCTGGATACCTTGAAGCAACTCTCTAAGGTGCGTTTTTATCCCAGCAGATCTCATGTGTTCGAAGTCTTTTGTTTTGATATCTAGCCTGTAACTTCTTTTCTAATACTTCATTTTCGAAATGTCTATCCCATATTTCTCTGCACATCCCCTAAATGTTGATCTACCTCACCTGCTTCTTTTGTAATCTTCAGACACAAGTATCGCAATTCTGCTTCAGTGTAGGACTTTAACCTATTTACACCCATAGTTCCTTCAACAAGTTCACTCTCTTCCATTGAGAGCCTAGTATCGTTCAGGTATTCTTCTTCCTTGGAAGCCCATTTTGTGCTGTTCAGCTTATCTAACCATTCAGTCAATTGTTGAACTGTCCAAACTTGCAATGAAATGTTATTAGACTGAGTACCAGGCAGCTGTTGTACAGTTAATCTCAGAGTTTGGGGTGTCAGTAATCTCATGTTGGTGCCAATATGTGACCCTATTCAGTATTCAAAGGAGCTCTGAGAATACTCAAATCTAACAATGACCCTGTTCCATCAAACGTCTGTGTGGGACATACCATTCTTGCACTATCACTAAGTCCTTCTCCAACTTGACTTTGACTTAGGATTCCCTGACCATTTGTTCCATTGTTTCCCTGGGCAAACAATGATATGACTGGACCAATAGTGACTGGTACAGACACAACATCTGGACTTGGTCTAGCAGTTACATTCTGAGTCTGCATTTCCCCTGTGTTCTGGCTTATCAATATAGACATATTTGTCTGTGTCCCTGTTATTGGAGTATATTTTGGAATCATTTGTGGTTGCATTTGAGGCAGTAAGAGCTGAGTTGGCTCCGACTGAACCAACATTGGTTTCCGATAACCCTGTCCTGTCGGCATTATTAGGTTTCTTGCTACATCTACAATAGGCTAATCTGGATAAATCCTAGGAAAATTAGGTTATGGCTCCTGACACTGAACTGGAGACACAGTCGGAAGATTGAAACTGCTCTGCATTGGTACTTGCTCAAAAGTACTAGTCGTTGTTGAACTCTGGTTCATGTTAGGCTTAACCTATATGGAACTGTCAGTCATGTAATGGTTACTCAGTACTGGACTCTGTGTCATGTTAACGGGTGTTGGTGCAGTAGGATTCACACCAGTGCTTGGACCATTTTCTTATGCCACATATGGTGGTGGATGATTTCTCAACAACTGTAAAATTAACTCATCATCGTCTGATTCCTCATCAGGAGTTAGAGATTCCTTAGCCTCTTTTGATTTCTTATTTTCATCCGAAGATGAATTCCCTTTCGATTTCTTAGAAGCCTTCTTTGCTTCTTTCTCACTGTCTTCTGATATCACAGGAAACATCCAAATACACTGAAAGGTATCTAATCTCCACTGTCTCTGGTCATTATACCACCTAGGTTCTGCTAGTGTCTTCTCTGCTCTTCTCATTTTTCTCTCAAACCTCAAAGTTTGTTGTTCTCTTGCTACTAGCTCCTAGATCACTAATGCTTTGAACTGTGTTGGTATTGGCAGAGGTTTTAAACTATATATCACTTGTCTCAATTTCTCCAAAATTCTCAAATTAAATGTACCATTTTCAGGAAACACTAAGCTCCCTTCTTTTCCTGTAATTTTGCACCAATGCTTTAACCAAAGGCATGCTCCGGAACCTTTTGCTTCAATTACGATATATGCCGGAGTACTTTCTGACAGGTAAACTTCTCCTACCCTAGCTGGAATATATTTATCTCCACTAAGTGCACTTTTTAAAGCTTTGAAAAACGTCATTTTCACAAATGTATGTCAAAAATCAATAATCAAGAAGTGACTTTTAGTCACACAATCTTCTTCATCTATCTTCTCAACCAATTGTCATTCACGGTTGTCCACCAATCCATGAGCGACCCTTCTCACTAGCCCAGCTATCCTAGCGTGGCACAAAATGATGTCACACTTATACACAATAGCTGACAAAGGCCCTCATTACAACCCTGGCGGTCAGTGATAAAGCGGTGGTAATACCGGCAACAGGCCGGCGGTATTTTTTTTTAATTATGACCACGTGGAAACCGCCAACACAGACAGCCACTTTAACACTCCGACCGCCATGGCGGTAGCAACAAGCACCGCAGCGGTAACCGCCAACAGCCAGGCGGAAGACAATGTACTGCCCACGCTATTGTAACAAGCCAATCCCCAAGCTTTTCTGGGGTGGTACCAACACCATCAAAAGCACGTCGGAAACAGTACACAGAAGGGAAACGACTCACCTCTGGACACTCAAGGAAGAACCACAACGCCTTTGAGCCCGAACTACAGATGTTACCCATGCTGGAATACCTCCTCCTACACCAGGAACACAAATGGCGGCGAAGACGACCACAGTGAGTACCGCACCTAGCACACAAGGGAGGGGGGAGGAAAAAGAGAGTGACACACACACAACACGCAACACCCCCACCCCCAACACCATACACAAAAAAAGATGCAACAACATTACATATCCACCCTGTAACCTTCAGGAATAACGCAAGGACAAAAGGAAGTGAGTAAAGTCAGTGTAATAATATAAATTGCGAGAAATACGTCCTCAAAGCACAAAACAGTATATACAAATGTAGGTACACTGCCCATTCCAAAATGTCCGTGGCCCACAGGGCCATATCACATAGGCCAAGGCCCCACTTGACTCCTGCCCCAATACGTAGAGAACACTGCTGAGGCATCAGGTCAAAAATACACAGGCACCTCAGGGGGAAGGGGAAGGGTGGGCACCTCAGCCTGAAGATGGTATAACACCACTGCTCCTGGAGGGGCTACATGCCGACTGCTTGGTCCTTGGGAGTGCAAAGCCACAGTGTCTCAAGTCAGTGGTTTGGCCACTGCTTGGTCCTGGGAAGTGCAAGGCCACAGTCTCTCAAGTGGGTGGTTTGCCCACTGCATGGTCCTGGGGAGTGCAAAGCCACAGTCTCTCTAGTGGGTGGTTTGCCCACTGCTTGGTCCTGGGGAGTGCAAAGCCACAGTCTCTCAAGTGGGTGGTTTGCCTACTGCTTGGTCCTGGGGAGTGCAAAGCCACAGTCTCTCAGGTGGGTGGTTTGCCCACTGGTTCTGGAGGGGGCTTTGTGCGCAGTGTGCTTCATCCTGGCAAGGAGGGTGTGAGTGGATGCCTTCTTCCACTGGTTCTGGAGGGGGCTTTGTGCCCAGTGTGCTTCATCCTGGCACGGAGGGGGTGAGTGGATGCCTTCTTCCACTGGTTCTGGAAGGGCCTTTGTACCCTGTGATGCAGATCTTGGAGGGTGCAAGGTCACAGTCTCTCAACTGGGTGTCACACGTACAGTTGTTGCAGGGGCCAGGACGCACTACAGCCCATGGAGGCATGACTACACACTGCCCGCCGTTGGTCACGGCTGCTCAGTGGTGGCAGTGGCGGGACTGGCGGCGGTGCTGCCTGTGGTGGGGGGAGGCTCCAGCCCTTCCCCCACAGCCTTGAATGGCTGCCCACTGGGGCTGCTGCTGGCAGTGGTGGTCGCAGTGGTGCTGATGGCGGTGATTTTGGCAGTGGTGCTGGCGGCAGTGCTGGTGGAGGTGCTGCCTGTGGTGGGGGGAGTCTCCAGCCCTTCCCCGCAGCCTCAGAAGGCTGCCCACTGGGGCTGCTTCTGCTGGCAGTGGTGGTGGCAGTGGTGCTGGTGGCGGTGCTGGTGGTAGTGCTGTCTGTGGTGGCGGGAGGCTTCAGCCCTTCCCCCGCAGCCTCAGACGGCCCACTGGGGCTGCTGCAGCTGGCAGTGGTGCTGGTGGCGGTGCTGGTGGCTGGGCTGGCGGCAGTGCGGGGAGGCTCCAGTCCTTCCCCACAGCCTCGGACGGCTGAAGTGCTATGGCTGGTGTTGTGTGCCCAGATGCTGCTCCAGCACCAGGCTCCATATCCATCCTGCCTGCGGCGTCTGTTCCTTTCTCATTGTCCTTGGCAGCTGGTGTTCCCTTCCTGTCCTTGCCAGCTGGTGTTACCTTCCTGCCCTTGCCAGCTAGTGGTACCTCCTTGCTTCTGCCAGCTGGTGGTGCCTCCTTGCTTCTGCCAGCTGGTGGTGCCTCCTTGCATTTGCCAGCTGGTGCTCTATTTTGCCCTCGGCAGCTGGTGCAGGCACATTGGCTGTGTGGATGGGTGTCTTCACAGTGCCTCTCACAACTGCAGTGGCTGCAGAAACGACAATGGCCGTGGACTGGGTGGCTGAGGTGCTAGTCTGGGTCCTGACCACCTTGGCCCGAAGTGAAGGACCGGGGGGAGGGGTTGGGAATAGGGTGGAGAGGAAAAGCTTTTTAGGGACACTGGGGCTGGAAGAGGGTGAAGGTTTGGGAGTGGAGGAAGAGGGAGTGGTGGTAGGAGGTGTCTGTTTGCTGTGTTTGGGTGCAGGTTCATGGGCTGGATGCTGTTGTAAGGTGGATGGCTGTTGGGTGTCTGAGTGCTTGCGTTTGTGTATCTTAAGAGGATGGGGCACAGACACAATGGGAGAGGACACAAGGGACGTGTGCATGGATGTGGGGGTGGTGACTTCCAGTGAGGGGCGTGCAGTGATAGGCGTGATGGGGGTTGTGGATGAGGATGTAGTGCATGCAGGTGTGAGTGGTGACGCTACTGGGAGGGAGATGGACGAGGAGGGGGACACAGTGGAGGCAGTAGATGTTGGTGTGACTGCATCTGGATGGTGATTGTGTGAGTGCCTGTGGGATGAAGTGTGGTGCTTGTGTTTGCCTGAGCAACTTCTGTGTGTTGATTTAGGTGTATGCTGGCCTGAAGGTGTGCTTGGGATAGGCTGGGGTTGACGGGAATGGGAATGGGTAGAGGAAGTTGGAGGGGAAGGCTAGAGACAGGGACAATAGCTGCCATCAGGGAGTTTGCCAGAGCCTGGAATGATCTCTGTTGGGCCGCCATGCCAGAGTGAATGCCCTCCAGGAATGCATTTGTTTGTTGCAAATGCCCTGCCAGACCCTGGATGGCATTCACTATGGTTAACTGCCCAACAGAGATGGATCGCAGGAGGTCAATAGACTCCTCACTGAGGGCAGCAGGGCTGACTGGGGCAGGGCCTGAGGTGCCTGGGGCAAAGGAGATGCCCACCTTCCTGGGTGAGCGGGCACGGGAAACACTCTAGGGGGCTGCTGGGCGGGCGGTGTTGGTACGGAGGCGGCGGCTGTACCTGTAGTTGGGGTGGCCACACTGCCAGGGAGCTTCCATCGGGGGAGGTGTCGCTGTCAGAATTGTCCCCTTCAGTCTGCCGTGGTGCTCCCCTCGCCCTCTGTCCCACTGGTGCCCTCACCATCTGTGGATTCGGCCTCCTGGGCCATGTGGGATGCAGCTCCCTCCATCGCCTGTGCCTCTGCTCCTCCACCAGATGATGCTAATGCACAAAAGTACAGGGTGACAAAACAAAAATGGGGGGAGAGAAAGGGGATACACTTGGTCAATGCCAACAACAACACCACCGTTGGCGTACACAACACACAGGGAACAGCCCTATACACTAGGCCTTGCACTACCAGTTACAATGCTAGTCCCTAGGCCATGGGGTACAATGCCTAACGCCATTAGCAGCACAGATGAAACTCACAGGACCCTGCCCAGTAGGAGATGATGTAGGAAGGTAGCCTCTTTCCAGCCTTGTTACCACCACTTTTGGCCTGTTTGTGAGTATATGTCAGGGTGTTTTTACTGTCTCACTGTGATCCTGCTAACCAGGACCCCAGTGCTCACAGTGGAAACCCTATTTGTCAGTGTGTTTTATATGTCTCATTGGGATCCTGCTAGCCAGGACCCCAGTACTCATAGTTTGGGGCCTAAATGTGTTCCCTGTGTGGTGCCCAACTGTGTCACTTAGGCTCTGCTATTCAGAACCTCAGTGTTTATGCTCTCTCTGCTTTTAAAATTGTCACCTCAGGCTAGTGACCATTTTCACCAATTCTGATTGGCACGCTGGAACACCCTTAAAATTCCCTAGTATATGGTACCTAAGTACCCAGGGTATTGGGGTTCCAGGAGATCCCTATGGGCTGCAGCATTTCTTTTACCACCCACAGGGAGCTCAGACAATTCTTACAGAGGACTGCCACTGCAGCCTGAGTGAAATAACGTCCACGTTATTTTACAGCCATTTTACACTTCACTTAAGTAACTTATAAGTCCCATATATGTCTAACCCTCACTTGGTGAAGGTTAGGTGCAAGGTTACTAAGTGTGAGGGCACCCTGGCACTAGCCAAGGTGCTCCCACATTGTTCAGGGCAATTTCCCCAGACTTTGTGAGTGCGGGGACACCATTACACGCGTGCACTACATATAGGTCAATACCTATATGTAGCTTCACAATGGTAACTACGAATATGGCTATGTAACATGTCTAAGATCATGGAATTGTCCCCTCATGCCAAATATGCTAATGGGGTGCCAATCCCATGCATCCCCGGGGCTCCAGCATGGACTGCGGGTACTGCCAAAATAGGTCTCTGGGGTTTTCACTGCAGCTACCGCTTCTGCCAACCCAAAGACAGGCTTCTGCCATCCTAGGGTCTGGGCAGCCCAGTCCCAGGAAGGCATGACAAAGGATTTCCTCTGAGAGAGGGTGTTACACCCTCTCCCTTTGGAAATAGGTGTTAAGGGCTGGGGAGGAGTAGCCTCCCACAGCTTCTAGAAATGCTTTGAAGGGCACAGATGGTGCCCTCCTTGCATAAGCCAGTCTACACAGGTTCAGAGATCCCCCAGCCCCTGCTCTGGCACAAACTTGGACAAAGGAAAGGGGAGTGACCACTCCCCTGTCCATCACCACCCCGGGGGTGGTGCCCAGAGCTCCTCCAGTGTGTCCCAGACCTCTGCTATCATGAATGCAGAGGTGTGAGGGCACAATGGAGGCCTCTGAGTGGCCAGTGCCAGCAGGTGACGTCAGAGACACCTCCTGATAGGTGCTTACCTGGCTAGGTGGCCAATCCTCCTCTGAGGGCTATTTAGGGTCTCTCCTGTGGGTTTCTCTTCAGGTAACGAAGCAAGAGCTCACCAGAGTTCCTCTGCATCTCCCTCTTCTACTTCTGCAAAGGATCGACCGCTGACTGCTCCAGGACGGCTGCAAAACCTCAACAAAGTAGCAAGATGACTACCAGCAACATTGTAGCGCCTACTCCTGCCGGCCTTCTCGACTGTTTCCTGGTGGTGCATGCTCTGAGTGCTGTCTGCCTTCACCCTGCACTGGAAGCCTAGTAGAAATCTCCTGTGGGTCGACTGAATCTTCCCCCTGCTAATTCAGGCACCAAACATCTGCATCACTGGTCCTCTGGGTCCCCTCTCATCTTAATGAGTGTGATCCCTGGAACACAGGAGCTGGATCCAAGTGACCCCAACAGTCCAGTGGTCCTTCTGTCCAAATTTGGTGGAGGTAAGCCCTTGTCTCCCCACGCCAGACAGCAATCCTGTGTACTGTGTGATCTACAGCTGCTAGGGCTTATGTGCACTTTTTCAAGGAATTCTTTGTGCACAACATAGCCCAGGCCCCCAGCACTGCGTCCTGCATTGCTCAACTCGCTGAGTTGACCACTGGCTTTGTGGGACCCTCCTTTGTAATGTTGAGACGACTGCCATGCTCAGATTTCTTGAATGCCTGTTCAAGTACTTCTGCGGGCGCTGCCTGCTTCTGCATGGGCTCTCTGTATTGCTGAGCGCCCCCTCTGTCTCCTCCTCCAAGGGACGACCTCCTGGTCATCCTGGGCTTGGGCAGCACCCATTTTCTTCAACTGTGACCTTTACAACTAGCAAGGCTTGTTTGCAGTCTTTCTGCGTGGAAACAACTCTGTGTCCTCCAGCACGCTGTGGGACATCTTCTGTGCAAAGGAGAAGTTCCTGGCATCTTCCGTTGTTGCAGAATCTTCAGCTCCTTCCACCCGGAGGCAGCCATTTTGCACCTTCATCCGTTAGTTCCGTTTAGTGGGCTCCTGCCCCCCCGGACACTTTCGTGACTCTTGGAATTGGTCCCCTTCCTTTACAGGTCCTCAGGTCCAGGAATCCATCTTCAGTGCTTTGCAGTCAGCTGTTGTTTTTGCAGAATCTCCAATCTCGACTTTAGTGTGTTTCTGAGGAAGTAGGGTAACTTTACTCCTATTTTTCAGGGTCTTGGGGTGGGGTAATTGGACACCCTTAGGCCCTCATTACAACCCTGACGGTCGGTGTTAAAGCAGCAGTAATACCGCCAACAGGCCGGCAGAAAAAAAAATGGAATCACAACCATGGCGGAAACCACCAACTTAGACAGCCACTCTAACACTCAGACCGCCACGGAAACAAACACCGTGGAGGTAACCACCAACAGACAGGCGGAAGACAAAGTACTGCCCACTGTATTTCAACATGCCTATCTGCCACCTTTTCCGGGGCAGAATCAACGCTATCAAAAGCACGGCGGAAACAGTACATAGAAGTGAAAACACTCACCTCTCAACACCCAACGAGGAACCAGGACGCCATGGAGCCCGAACTACAGGTGTTACCAATGCGCCTCTTCCTCCGGCTCTATCAGGAGCAGGACAGACGCCATTGACGACCACGGTGAGTACTGCACCTACAACACGGGGGGGAGAGAGTGACACACACACACAACACGCAATACCCCCACCCTCACCCACAACACCATACACACAAATACATGCAGCAACATTACATATACACCACATCACCCCCTGGAAGAACGCAAGGACAAAAGGAAATGACTGTAACCAGTGTAATCATGAAAAATCTGATAGTCAAAAATCAAAATTCAGTACATACAAATATGTACACCAACTACATAGTGTACCAATCATTGTCCGTGGACCACTGGTCCCAAAATGCCTGGGCGAAGCCGACACTAGATACCTGACTGGAAATGGAGAGAATACTGCTGGGGCATCAGACCGAAAATATACAGGCACCTCAGGGGGAGGGGGAGGGAGGGCACCTCAGCCAGATGAACGCACAACGCCACTGCTGCACGAGGGGGCTCCATGCCCATTGCTGTATCCTGGGGAGTGCAAAGCCACAGTCTCTCAAGTCTCTCCAGTGGGTGGTTTGCCCACTGCTTTATCCTGGGGAGTGAAAAATCACAGTCTCTCAAGTCTCTCCAGTGGGTGGTTTGCCCACTGCTTTATCCTGGGGAGTCCAAAGCCACAGTCTCTCAAGTCTCTCCAGTGGGTGGTTTGCCTACTGCTTTACAAAGCCACAGTCTCTCAAGTTTCTCCAGTGGGTGGTTTGCCCACTGCTTTATCCTGGGGCGTGCAAAGCCACAGTCTCTCAAGTCTCTCCAGTGGGTGGTTTGCCCACTGCTTTATCCTGGGGAGTGCAAAGCCACAGTCTCTCAAGTGGATGTCATTCTCCACTGGTTCTGGAGGGGGCCTGGTGCCCAGAGTGCTTCATCATGCCAAGGATAGGGTGAGTGGATGCCTTCTTCAACTGGTTCTGGAGGGGGCCTAGTGCCCAGAGTGCTTCATCTTGCCAACAACTGGGGAAGTGGATGCTTTTCTCCACTGGTTCTGGAAGGGGCCTAGTGCCCAGAGTCCTTAATCCTGCCAAGGACTGGGGAAGTGGATGCTTTTCTCCACTGGTTCTGGAGGGGGCCTGGTGCCCAGAGTGCTTCATCTTGCCAAGGACTGGGGAAGTGGATGCTTTTCTCCACTGGTTCTGGAGGGGGCATGGTGCCCAGAGTGCTCCACGTGCAGTGGGGCCAGTACAATTCCCTCACCTGGGTGTGTGTGCCACTAAATGGCCGAGGTACAGGTAGCTGGATACACCATGGAGACAGCAACATACCCCACACTGCTGCGGCTTTGCCTTCCACCTGCAGGTGCAAACAGTGATGGAAGTCATGCCTAATGGAAGCTGCCCAGGGTCCAGGAACTCTCCTCCAGCCTCGGACGACTGACCACTTGGGATGGTAGCCATGTCAGTGGTGGTGCCACTGTCCGAGCACGCCGCGGGGCCGGTGGCGGTGCTTGCGGCGGTGTCTGTGGCAGTGGTGCTGGATGTGTTGCATGGGTCAGCACCTGCTGAAGGACACAGCAGGACGTCTCCTGCAGCCTCGGATGGCTGCCCACGGGGGAAGAAGCTGGGGACTGTTGCTGAGGCTGTAGACGTGCCGGTGGCTGTGCAGGTGGCTATGCAGGTGGCGGTGCAGGTGGCAGTTGTGGTGGCGAGGCAGCAAGCGGTGTTCGCCACCGTACATGTTGGTGTGGTCGTGGACAGAAGGTGTGACACTGGTCCCTCAGTCTGTGCCACCGTGCCCTCTCCTGACCTGCTCTTCTGCTTTTGTCCCTTCCACACCTTTGATGTTGCTGCAGTTGTCTTGCCACTATCCCCTTTTGTTTTTGCTGAGCCCAAGTGGCTGGTAGTTTCGGCTTCTCCCTCCGGGATATGGGCACCTTTTTCACCTTGACAGGTGGCAGAATGTCCTTGCCCTCGCTACGTGGCACACTGGCAGCCCTGATGGGTGGCGCACTCGATGACCCCGCAGTTGCTGGCACCACTGTGCCTGGGAATTTGTTGGCTGAGGTGCTGGGCTGGGACCTGGAAAGCCTGGCCCTAGGGGAATGACGGGGGAAGGTGAAGGGAAGAGGTCAAGGGTGGCCAGGAAAAGTTTTTTAGACACACTGGGATGGGAAGATGGAGGGGGTTTGGGAGTGGAGGAAGAGGTAGTGGTTGTAGGAGGTGTACGTCTGATGAATTTGGGTGAAGGTATATGGGCCGGAGGCTGTTGTGAGGTGGATGGCTGTTGGGTGGGTGTGTGCCTGCCTTTGTGTACTTTGGGAGGAGGGTTCACAGACACACTGGGAGAGGACACAGGGGACGTGTTAATGGTAGGGGATGGTGATTGCACTTGAGCGGTGTGTGGTGATGGGCGTGCTGGTGATGGAGATAGTGGCTGAGGATGTAGTGCATGCAGTTGCGAGTGGAGACGAGACGGAAGAGGAGGAGGAAGTGGAGGAGGGGAACACAGTGAAGGCAGGGGAACACAGTGAAGGCAGGGGATTTTCCTGTGTCTGCATGGGGATGGTGCTTGTGTGAGGTCCTGTGGGATGTGTGGTGCTTATGTTTTGCCATGTCCACTCTTGTGTGTTGATGTGTGTGCATGCTGGTCTGATGGTGTGCTTGGGATAGGCTGAGGTAGAGGGGATTGGTTCTGGGTGGAGGAAGTTGGAGGGGGAGGCTGGACACAGGGACAATGGCTGCCATCAGTGCTGAGGCCGGAACCTGAAATGCTCTCTGTTAGGCCACCTGCCCAGAATGAATACCCTCCAGGTATGGATTTGTTTGTTGCAAATGCCTCTCAACACCCTGGATGGCATTCAAAATAGTAGATTGCCCAACAGTGAGGGATCTCAGGAGGTCAATTGCCTCCTGACTGAGGGCAGCAGGGCTGACTGGGACAAGGCCTGAGGTGCCTGGGGCAAAGGAGATGCCCACCCTCCTGGGTGAGCGGGCACGGGACACACGCTGAGGGGCTGCTGGGAGGGCGGTGCTGGTAGGGGGTGTAGCGGCTGTACCTGTTGATGCGGTGGGCACAGAGGTGCCCGCCACCACAAGGGAGCTCCCATCAGAGGAGGAGTCACTGTCAGTGGTGTCTGCTCCTGTCCCTGCCGTGGAGCTCCCCTCGCCCTCCCTCCCACTGGTGGCTTTAGACTCCGTTGCTTCACCCTACAGGGCCAAGTGGGTTACAGCTCCTTCCTGTTCCGGTGCCAATGCTTCTCCGCCTGATGATGCTATTGCACACAAGAAGAAAGGAGACCACAAAAAGGGGAGGGTAAAGACAGAAGAAAAACATGTTCAGTGCATGCAACACCACTACAGTTGGTGGACACAACACACAGGGAGCAGCCCTCAGCACTACGCCATGCACTAACAGTTCCTAGAAAATTCACCTGACAATGGGGTACGAGGCCTAAGCCCAATTGATGCACACCTGGTAGTCACAGGAGCCTGACTTGCTATAGATGGCTCTTACCACTAGTGGGGTTGGGGTGCCACAGAGCCTGCCTCACAAGGGACCTTGCCTACCAAGTTCATCCTGGCCTACGGAAACACACTGCCCACCTCCCCTACCCATACACCTTGTACTGCGCGCAGAGTCGGTTGAATGAGACTGTATTCACCCCCTTGTGGCTGCTGTGATGCCCTCAAGCGCCCATCCAACTCCAGATAGGCCACCGCCAGGATCCTGACCATCAGGGGGGTCATGGTGTGACGGGCACCCCTTCCACGCCAGGAGGCCATCCCCAGCTGGGCCTCCGCCACCTTCTTGCTCCAGCAGCGCAGGTCCTCCCATCTTTTACGGCAGTGGGTGCTCCATCTGTGGTAGACCCCCATGGTCCAGATGTCCTTGGCGATGGCATGCCAAATACCCTTCTTCTGGTGGGCGCTGACCTAGAGGAATAGTACAGGGGGAAAGGAAATTACTCACCCGTCCGGACCGTCATACTCATTGCCCAACAGTTCCCACCCATGTCCTGACGCATATACACTCACCATCCGCCCATGCAGCATGCTCACAGTGTACTCACCTGTTTGTCTGGAGGACCGTACAGTTGTGTGTACTGGGGGAGGACCCCATCCACTAGTTTCTCCAACTCCTACGAAGTGAAGGCAGGGTCCCTTTCCCCAGACACTGTAGCCATTGTAGCTTCCAGACACAGGTCACAGCAGCACTTGCAGTCTAGGTCCTCTCCTGTTGAAGGTCAAGTATCAAGCGAGTGAACAGACAGAAAATACCGGTCACGTCCGCAGCGGTGCGTACCGTCACCGCCGGCGTATATCGTAATTGGCTCCTGGGACCCATAGGGACCAATGTTAACCAATGCAGAATTGCGCCACGGTCTTCGAACGCCCACCGCGACGGTGTACAACCCCTGCGCAGTTACCTCATATCCCCTTGTCCCACCTTACAGGTCAGGCAGCCGCCAATTCAGGGGGTCACATGAGATGGATAAAAACTGCGTCACACCTATCTAGGCCAGGAATACAGACAGATACCAGCACATTGCGGATTACTAACGTTTCTGCAAATAACACATTGTGATACCTCAGTGTTGGAAGACTCTCTGCTCGCTGTTCTCCTCCATAGGGCACGTCTTCTAGGGCACGTGATGAGATGGCGGCATCCTCCGGTGTACAGACCCCTGGTGGACCTGTTGACAATTGAAGAGAGACACATCATAATCACATACAGACTTGATTGTGCAACGATCCTGGAACTGTGTGCCCAGTTGGAGCCAGACCTGATGTCAGCTATCCGCGATCCCACAGGGATACCCCCTCTAGTGCAGGTCCTGTCTGTACTCCATTTCCTGGCCAGTGGGTCTTTTAAAACAACAGTGGCCATGGCATCAGGGATGTCCCAGCCAATGTTCTCTAACGTATTGTCCAGAGTGTTGTCTGTCCTGCTGAAACACATGCACATCTTCATCGTTTTCCCTCAGATGGAGGATTTGCTCACAGTGAAAGGAGACTTCTATGCCCTGGGACATATCCCCAACATAATTGGTGCCATTGATGGTACACATGTGGCATTTATTCCCCCCTGCAGGAATGAACAGGTGTACAGAAATCGGATTTGATGAACGTGCAGATGGTGTGTTTGGCAGACCAGTACATCTCCCATGTGAATGGCAATTATCCTGGCTCTGTGCATGACGCTTACATTTTGAGAAATAGCAGCATCCCTTATGTGATGGGGCAACTCCTGAGGCACTGTGTGTGGCTAGTAGGTGAGGCCAAGGTCCCAATACAGTTGACAAAGGTGTCTGGGTATGGGGTTGTCCCTAAGGGTTAGTGTGTGTCTAACAGTTGTCCCTCGACATTTGCAGGTGACTCTGGTTACCCCAACCTGTCATGGCTACTGACACCAGTGAGGAATCCCAGGACAAAGGCAGAGGAACGCTACTATGAGGCACATGGGTGAACTAGGAGGATAATAGAACGCACCTTCGGCCTCCTGAAGGCCAGATTCCGGTGCCTCCATCTGACAGGTGGTTCCCTATACTACTCACCGAAGAAGGTGTGCCAGATAATCGTGGCCTGCTGTATGCTGCACAACCTGGCTTTGCGATGCCAGGTGCCTTTTCTGCAGGAGGATGGGCCAGATGGTGGTCATGTGGCAGCTGTGGAGCCTGTGGACAGTGAAGAAGAGGAGGCAGAAGAAGAGGATATCGACAACCGAAACAACATCATCATGCAATACTTCCAGTGAGACACAGGTAAGAAGATGTCACTGCTTCCCACATCTCATACTATTGTTGGAGCTAGCATAAGTCTGTCATTTTCACTCAGTGTATGGACCCTGACTTGTCACTTTGACTTTCCATTTCACAGATCTGGGTCCCACTTTGGGCCCTCTGCTATGTTTACTCCTGGCCTACAGCTGTGTTACATTGGTATGTGAAAAAGTAAATTGACATTGCTATATTCCATAGATATTGCAATTACATATTTGTGAAAGCACAGACTGACTCCAGATTGTTTTGTGATTGAAGTGAGTTTATTTCTGTGCAAATAAGTGGAGGGGTTGTAAAATGGTCTGGAGTGATGGTGGAGGTATGTCCATGGCAGAGTCCAGTCCATTTGTTTCACAGGTGCATTGTCAAAAGGGGCATAGGAAGTGGAGCAATGGCAGTTTAACGATGGACAGGGTGACATAGTGGGACAGAACAGTGACATTCAGGGGGTTCTTATTTCCTGGCGGGGGTCTAGGCAATGTTCTCTGTCTTGTTCCTGGATCTCAGGGACCATTTGCGGGGTGGTTCTCCATCTGCAGGGGGTGGGGTGCTGGTGGCCTGTGGTTCCTGTGGCGGTGCCTCCTGTCCACTAGCGCCGGCGGAGGTGGAGGGCTGTTCATGGTCTAGGCTAGTGTCAGGGGCCCGTTGGTGTGCCACTGTGTCCCTCATGGTGTTGAGATAGTCTGCCAGCACCCCTGCACTGATGACCAGGGTGGTGTTGATGGACTTCATATCCTCCCTGATCCCCAGGTAGTGTTCCTCCTGCAGCTGCTGGGTCTCAATAAACTTGGCCAGTACATGGTCTGTTGGGAATGGTGGCAAGCTCCCATGATGTTGGTGAATGCCTCGTGGAGAGTGGGTTCCCTGGGCCTGTCCTCCCCCTGTCGCACAGCAGTCCTCCCAGCTTCCCTGTTATCCTGTGCCTCTGTCCCCTGAACCGTGTGCCCACTGCCACTGCCCCCAGGTCCCTGACCATCCTGTGTTAGTGGGGTTGCCTGGGTTCCCTGTAGTGGTGGACATACTGCTGATTGACGTATCCTGGGGACAGAGGGATGGGCCTTCTGGGTGGGTGCTGTGCTGGTGTTTCTTGAGGGGGAGGCTCTGTGGTGGTTTGTGACTGTGTCAGGGGAACCGACTGTCCTGAGGTCCCTGATGGGCCGGGCTGGTCATCTTGATCCAGGCGTGCAGAGCTGCTGTCATCACTGTGGGTCTCTTCTGTGGGGGGACTGGATATGTCTGGCACCTCCTGTCCGGTGATTTTGGGTATGGGTCCTGCTGGGTTGTAAATGCATAGTTATTGTATCTGTGTGTGCCATCGTGTACAATGGGTGAGTGACCCTCTACTCCTGTGCTTGCATTATTGGCTTGGTCCTTGTGTGATTGGTGATTTTGGGGCATGAGTGAGTCTCTGTACTGGACATTCTTTGGCGATGGGTGTCCATGCATTGGTGTTACATGCAGGGCTTGGTTTTGGGATGTGTGGGTTGTGGTAGTGGGGTATCTGTGGGTTGTTGGGGTGATGGGTGTGAGGGTAAGGGTGGCGGTATGTGATGGCATGCAGGTGGGGTGTGGGGGATAAAGTAGTAAAGATATGTCTTACCAGAGTCCAGTCCTCCTGCTACTCCTGTAATTGCCAAGACTTGCTCCTGCCTTCTTGTTAGTTGTGGGGGAGGAGGTGGGGGTTCACCGCCAGTCCTCTGTACAGCAATCTGGTGTCTGGATACCACAGAATGCACCTTCCCCCGTAGGTCGTTCCACCTCTTCCTGATGTCATCCCATGTTCTTGGATGCTGTCCCACTGCGTTACGCTGTCGACAATTCTGCACCATAGCTCCATCTTCCTTGCAATGGATGTCTGCTGCACCTGTGATCCGAATAGCAGTGGCTCTACCCGGACGATTTCCTCCACCATGACCCTGAGCTCCTCCTCAGAGAACCTGGGGTGTCTTTGAGGTGCCATGATGTGGTGTGGGTGATGTGTGAGGTGGTGTCTGTTGTGATGTGTGAGGGGATGTGTTGGTGTGTGTTGTTTGAGGTGCGTGGATGTTGTGTAAGTGATAGTGTTGTGTGTATGTGGATGCTGGTGTTGTTTTAGGTAGTCTCTCTCTCTGGCCTTCTTTCAAACTTTTGGTGTAAGGGTGTGTGGGTGATGTGGATGTGTGCTTTATATTGGATTGGGTGTGTGGGTGTGGTGTGTGTATGTGTATCAGGTGTGTGTATTTCGATTTGTCCAATGTGGTTGTGTTTTGTAAATGTGTGTGTATTTTGAGCGCAGCAGTGTGTAACCGCCAATGGATTACCGCGGTTGAATGACCGCTGCATTGATTCGTGTGTCGTGATAGTGTGGGCGTATTCCTGTTGGCGTGAAGATGTGGATTTTGGTATCGCCAGTTTATCACTGTCCTTTGGTGTGGCGGACTTGTGTGGGTGTGTGTATTGTGGCAGATTCCGAGCTGTGGGTCGTAATACCTGTAGCGGAATTCTGCGGCTGCAGCGGTATGTTGGCAGTCTTCTGCACGGCAGAAAGCGGGATTTACCGCCAGGGTTGTAATGAGGGCTTTGGTGTTTTCTTACACTCCCAACGACCCTCTACACACCACACTAGGCCTGGGGTCCAGCCGTGGTTCGCATTCCTCTTTTAGAGTATATGGTTTGTGTTGCCCCTACGCCTATTGCATCCTATTGTATTCTACAGTATTTGCACTACTTTTCTAACTGTTTACTTACCTGATTTTGGTTTGTGTGTATATTTTGTGTATTTTGTTTACCTCCTAAGGGAGTATATCCTCTGAGATATTTTTGGCACATTGTCACTAAAATAAAGTACCTTTATTTTTAGTAACTTTGAGTATTGTGATTTTTATGATATAGTGCTATATGATATAAGTGGTATAGTAGGAGCTTTGCATGTCTCCTAGTTCAGCCTAAGCTGCTCTGCTATAGCTACCTCTATCAGCCTAAGCTGCTAGAACACTACTAATCTACTAACAACTGATACCTGGACCTGGCACAAGGTGTAAGTACCATCAGGTGCCCACTATAAACCAGGCCATCCTCCTAAAGATGCCCACTAGCATATTTGGGGCTTTGAATGCATCAGACTCTGCCCATCATGGAACCTACACGGCCTAGGGGCACTCACAGACCCACATCCCCCACCCAGATAATACCTCAACACGTGCAATTTTCTGAATCTGAAACTGTACTCACCTCCTTGTGGCTGCTGTGATGCCTTCAAGCGCCCATCCAACTCCGGATAGGCCACCGTCAGGATGCGGAACATCAGGGGGGTCAGGGTACGACGGGCAACCCTTCCTCATTGGGAGGCCATCCCCAGCTGGACCTCCGCCATCTTCCTTGCCCAGCGGCACAGGTCCTCCCACCGTTTTCTACAGTGGGTGCTCTGCCTGTCAAAGATCCCCAGGGTCCGCACGTCCTTGTCGATGGCACGCCAAATACCCTTTTTCTAATGGCCGCTGACCTGCAGAAAAAGATACATAGAAAAAGGTATTAGTCATATCGTCCAGCCTGTTACACTCATGGCCCACCATATTCCCTCCCATCCCCTTACGCGCAGACATTGATCAACAGACATGCAGCACTCTGCCCAGGACCCCTCAGCCATCCCCCCTTACACGAGGCTTACACACACAGGACTCCATGCATTCATGCCCCATGCATCGTGCTCATCAGTGTCCTCACCTGTTGGTCTGGAGGACCATAAAGTAAACGGTACTGGGGAAGGAACCCATCCACCAGTCTCTCCAACTCCTCCGAAGTGAAGGCAGGGGCCCTTTCCCCAGACACTCTGAGCCATGGTCGCTTCCAGACACAGGTCACAGCAGTACTTGCAGTGTAGGTCCTCTCCTGTTGAAGGTCAGGTAGCAAGTGAATGAACAGATAGAAAATACAGTGACGTACGCTGCAGTATGTACCGTCACCACCGGCGTACCTCACCATTGGCTACTGGAACCCATAGGGCCCAGTGATAACCAATGAGGTGTTGCACGGCGGTCATCGACCGCGTCCAGCAGCGGCGCACAATGTCAGCGGAATTACCTCATTTCCACTAGCCCCTCCACACAGGTCAGGCGGCCGCCATTTCAGGGGGGAACAGGCCATGGCACCTAACTGCGTCACATCACACATAGGCACAGATACGGAACTACATGTTCACATACTGTTTATGTCACAACATGCAAGGCATTTTATTCTGAGGATATGTTTGAATATGACCATCTGCTCACCGTTTTTCACCCTAGAGTGCAACCGTTGAAGATGAGTAGGAGATGGAGATATACCCCTGTGTACAGACCCCTAGTGGACCTGGCAACAATGGAGGACAGGCACATTATCCTCACCTACAGACTTGATAGGGCCCCAATCCAAGAGCTGTGTGCCCAATTGGAGCCAGACCTGATCACAGCTATCCGTCACCTCACTGGGGTCCCCCCTCTTGTGCAAGTCCTATCAGTGCTCCCTTTCTTGGCAAGTGGCTCCTTCCAAGTGACAATGGCCATGGCAGCAGGGATGTCACAGCCTATGTTCTCAAACATTCTGACCAGAGTGTTGTCTGCCCTGATGAAACACATGCACAACTACATCTTATTGCCCCAGGTGGAGGATTTGGCCACAGAGAAGGCTGACTTATATGCACTGGGACACATGCCCAACATCATTGGTGCTATTGATGGTACACATATTCCATTTGTCCCCCCTGGAGAAATGAACAGTTGTTCATAAATCAAAAGAGCTTTCACTCTATGAATGTGCAGATAGTGTGCCTGGCGGACCAGTACATCTCCCATGGGAATGCAAAGTATATTGGGTCTGTGCATGATGCCTATATCCTGAGAAATAGCAGCATCCCATAGAGGCACCGGGTGTGGCTAATAGGTGAGACCATGGTCCCCACCCACTGGATGTTGGTATATGGGTGTGGGGTTGGCCCTAAGGGTGAGTGTCTGGCTAACTGCTATCCCTCAGTATATGCAGGTGACTCTGGTTACCCCAACCTCTCATGACTACTGACCCCAGTGAGGAATGCCAGGACAAGGGCAGAGGAACGTTACAATGAGGCACGTGGACGAACAAGGATGATCATTGATCGCACCTTTGGCCTCCTGAAGGCCAGGTTCAGGTGCCTCCATCTGACAGGTGGATCACTGTGCTACTCACCCAAGAAGGTCTGCCAGATCATCGTTGCATGTTGCACAACCTGGCCTTGAGATGCCAGGTGCCTTTTCTGCAGGAGAATGAGGCTGGAGATGGTCGTGTGGCAGCGCTGGAGCATGTGGACAGTGACGAAGGTGAGGCAGAGGAAGAGGATGTGGACAACAGAACAACTATAATACAACAGTACTTCCAGTGACACACAGGTAAGACACTGAAACCTCACCTTTCATTGCTGTTTTGTGAAGTGATTTGTTTTCTGGCTGGCTGATGTTCCCACTACACAGCCCACTTATTGTACCCTTTAACATTTGACATGTCTATTTGCAGATATTTGTGCCCTCCAGTGGCTCCTGGTGTATTGACTGCAGCACATCACAGTTCATAACTATGTTTACATCACTGTACTGTCTATTTGCAATGTCTGCAGATTGTTAAACAACTACATCCTTAAATTATTTGACATACTCCATACATGTTTTTTCCAAGGGTGTGTATTTCAGTGCTGAAAATTAAATGGGGATGTGCAATAAGCTTAGGTGATGCTGGAGGAAAGTCCAGGATAGAGTCCAGTCTATTTGTATCAGAGGTGCATTGTCCAAGGGGGCATAGGAAGTGGAGCAATGGCAGTTCAAGTGGGCAGGGTGACAGGGTGGGGCAGAAGGGTGACAATCAGGAGAGTCTTATTTCCTGGTGGGGGTCTTTGCAATCTTCTCTGGCTTCAGCCTGGATCGCAGGGACAGTTTGCAGGTGGTTCTCCTTCTGCAGGGGGTGGGGTGCTGGTGGCTTGTTGTTCGTGTGGCGGGGCCTCCTGTCCACCAGCGTTGGTGGAGGTGGTGGGCGGTTCATCGGTGTGGCTAGTGTCAGGGTCCGTTTGTGTGCCACTGCTGCCATCATGGTGTTGGCCATGTCTGCCAGCACCCCTGCAATGTTGACCAGGGTGGTGTGAATGTCCTTCAGGTCCTCCCTAATCCCCAGGTACTGTCCCTCCGGCAGCCGCTGTGTCTCCTGCAACTTGGCCAGTATCTGGCCCATGGTCTCCTGGGAATGGTGGTATGCTCCCAGGATCCATGCAAGTGCCTTGTGTAGGGTCGGTTCCCTTGGCCTGTCCTCCCCCTGTCGCACAGCAGTCCTCCCAGCTTCCCTGTTGTCCTGTGCCTCTGTACTCTGAGCCAGGTGCCCACTGCCACTGACCCCAGCTCCCTGATTGTCTTGGGATTGTGGGGTGGGCCGGGGGTCCTTGTAGTGGTGGACACACTGCTGATTGACGTGTCCTGGGGACAGTGGGATGGGCCCACTGGGTGGGTGCTGTGCTGGTGTTTCCTGAGGGGGGAGGCTCTGTGGTGGTGTGGGACTGTGGCTGGGTAACCGACTGTCCAGAGATTCCCTGATGGGCCAGGTTGGTCATCCATATCCAGGCGTGCACAGCTGCTGTCATCACTGTGGGCCTCTTCTGGGGGTGGACTGGATGTTACTGGTACCTCCTTTGCAGTGACGTTGTGTAGGGGTCCTGTGGGTATGTAAATGCAGTGTTATTGTTTCTGTGTGTGACATATGGTGCATGGGTGTGTTTCCCTCTATGGTTGTTATTCCCAAGGCAGCTTTGGCTTGTGTGAGTTGTAATTTGGTTGGCTAAGTGATTGTCACTACTGTGCATGCTGTGGTGATGGGTGTCTATGCAGGTCTGTGATGGGTGTCCATGCATTGGTGTTGCATGCAGGGCTTGGTTATGGGAGGGGTGGGTTGTGATGGTGGAGTGTGTGGGAGGTGGTACAGTGGTAGGAGTGACGGTGAGGGTGGGGGTATGTGAAGGCATGCAGGTCGGGGGTGAAAGTAGTAAAGATTTGACTTACCAGAGTCCAGTCCTCCTGCTACTCCTGCCAGGCCCTCAGGATACAGCATTGCCAAGACTTGCTCCTCCCATGTTGTTAGTTGTGGGGGAGGAGGTGGGTTGTCCACCGCCAGTCCTCTGGTCTGCTATCTGGTCTCTTACAACCACGGAAAGTACCTTCCCCCGTAGGTTGTTCCACCTCTTCCTGATGTCATCCCTGGTTCTTGGGTGCTGTCCCATGTGGTTGACCCTGTCCACGACTCTCCGACATAGCTCCACCTTCCTTGCGATGGATGTCTGCTGCACCTGTGATCCGAATAGCTTTGGCTCTACGCGGATGATTTCCTCCACCATGACCCGTAGCTCCTCCTCAGAGAATCTGGGGTGTCTTTGTGGTGCCATGGGTGTAGTGTGTGTGGTGTGTGTGAGTTTGTGGGGGGTAATGTGTTGGGGTGTGTGCTGTAGGTGAGTGGATTGTGTATGCGTGATGGTGTTCTGTGGCTCTTGTTCTTTGGGTGCTCCTGGCGTGACTCTCTCTCTCTGTTGTAAATTGTTTGTTGTGGTAAAGGGTTGTGGGTAATGTGGGTGTGTGTTTTATAGTGGTGTGTGTGTGGTGTGTGTATGTGTGTCAGGTGTGTGTTATTCAAATTGACCAATGTGGTGTTGTTTTGTTAGTTTGTGTGTATTTTGAGTGCGGTGGTATGTACCCCCAATAGTTTACCGCGGTTAAATGTCTGCCGCAGTGATTCATGGGTCATAATGCTGTGGGTGTAGTTCTGTTGGCGTAACGGTGTGGGTTTGGTACCGCCAGTTTATCACTGACCTTTGGTGTGGTGGACTTTTGTGTGTGTCTGTATAGTGGTGGATTTCTATGTGTGGGTCATAATATGCGTAGCGGTATACCACCGTGGTGGTGGTATGTTGGAGGCAGTCAGCATGGCGGTAAGCGGGATTTACCTCCAATGTCATAATGAGGGCCAAAGTCTTGCTGCTTGTCCTCCTAAACACTGATTCACACCAAACAAATGCGAAATTATTTGAGAGCACTTCATCAAAACCGTTTACTATAGGTAGAGGAATCACAATTGCTTCCGAAACCTTGTGGATTTTTACTGACGGCTTGTGCTCTAGCAACTATTCTTTCTTTCTCTGTTCCCTAGATTCACAAGCTAAATTTAACCCCAAAATGTTACTCTCAACTGATCAATGCGTCTGTGCTGGTGCACATAGGACTCGCCAGATTTCAGTCAAAAAGACCTTACACTTGACCTAACTCACAAACTTGAGCTGCCAACCACGCCTGATTGGCCTATTAAACAGTCAAATTACAACAAAACTCAAGTGTCTCAATACACTTTTCAATATACTCTGAAGTCTTAGGCCTACCTGCGAGGTCCATATACCAACAACCATAGGGACAATCTTTGAGCACCAAGCACCAGACACATGTGAAGCTCGCTTACTTCCCTACTCTCACACTCCGGAATACGCAAACCCCTTCTATAACATCATTTGGAGTACGCAAACTCCCCTAAAATCTCACAAACAACTCAATTCACAGGCAAATTAGCTAAAGCTCTGCAAGCGCATATTCTACTTCATTCAACCTGACAATAGAACGCTGAGCACACTCCCCACCAACATAAACAAACTCCAAGGACCGGGGAAAGTCACCTTGATCTTTTAGGGACACATCTTCTCCATATTCTGTATCAATTTAAAATCAATAAATCTCAACTCAAAACCACCTGATAATAAAATGTAAAGTGACATAACCATCACATTCTGTTACCAAAACTGTGAGTGCAACAATTTCAATTGCGAAAACGCTAATTAATAATAGCAATATTTGAGCAAGAGAGATGACATACATTGGTTCAGCAATAAGATAACATCAATTCATAGGTATAGGGGAAATACCTTGCTAACTTCAGATTAGCATGTTGGACTTCATGCAAAAGTTCTAGTGACATTAATTTAGAAAACATCTAGATATGATGCAATTTAGAGGAAGTAAGACCTTGCCTTCCCCGAGAACAACAGTATTTTCCTCCTGAGGCCTCTGTGCACTCTTTGCAAAATTCCTTCATGCACAGCCTTGCCCAGGTCCTCAGCACTCCACCACGCGACCCTCAACTCACTGAGTTGTTCTCCGGCGGCGTTGGACCTTCTTTTGTTGTGCTGCATCAACCGCATTTTCCACCTTCTTTGGACCTGGATCCTGTGGCTTTTGGGGATGCTGGCTGGCATTCTGAGGGCTCTCTAAAGTGCTGAGAGCCCCCTCTTCCTCCTCACACAGAGTTGAGGCCCCCAGGTCCCTCCTGGGTCCATACAGTGCCATTTTGATGAAAAACACACTTTTGTCGTAGCCAAGGCTTGTTGGTGCCTTCCAACACGAAATCTCATCTGCAACAATCTTCATGCCGTGGGACATCTTTTGCATCATGTAGGAGCCCGCTGGCATCTTCCTATCGTGCCTTTCTGCAGTCTTCAACTAACCGGGGACTCTTCTTTTGCACTCTCTTCTGGGTTGGCAGGGGGTCCTGTCCTTACTGGAACTTCTTTCAACTTCTGGACTTGGTCCCCTTCCTTTGCAGGTCTTCAGGTCCAATAATTCAGCAGTTGTTCTTTGCAGACTTGGTTGGCTGCTGCAAATATCCCAAAAACAAGGTTAGTGTGTCCTTAGAAAACTTACAGTACTTTACTACTGCTTTTCTGGGCTCTGGAGTGGGGTAATTTACTTACCTTTACTGTATTCTTACTCTTGCAGTGATTCTGAACACACTATACTTGTCTAGGGGGGAATTCGTGATTCACATTCTACTTTTTTAGTATATGGTTTGTGTTGCCCCCTAGACCTATTTTCTCCCATCTCATTCTATAGGATTTCCTACTGTTTGCATTGTTCTATGACTATTTACTTTGTATATATTGTGTGTAATACTTACCTCCAGAAGGATTATTGGCGGTCATTACAACATAAAAGCCACTTACTGCTGTGCAGAAGACCGCCAACACACCGCCGCGGCTGCGGAATTCCGACACAGCTATTATGACCCACATCTCGGAACCCGCCAAAATTCAGACACCCACACAAGTCCGCCACACCAAAGGTCAGTGATAAACTGGCGAAAATAAAACCTCCACCGTCACGCCAACAGAAATACGCCCACACTATCACGACACACGAATCCACGCGGCGGTCTTTCAACCTTGGTATTCCATTGGCGCTACACACCGCTGCGCTCAAAATAAACACACTCTTACAAAACACAGCCACATTGGACAATTCAAAATACACACAGCTGATACACATACACACACCACTCCCACACACCCAATACTATATAAAACACACACCCACATCACACACTAACCCCTACTACTAAAAATTGAGAACAAAGCATAGAGAGAGACACCACCAGCAAGTACAACAGCATCCACAGGCACATAACACCATCACCCATACAATTTCCACGCACCTCACACAACACACCACTACATATCACCACACTTATCACCACACACACCACTCCATGGCACGGCAAAGACACCCCAGGTTCTTGGAGGAGGAGCTCAGGGTCATGGTGGAGGAAATCGTCCGGGTAGAGCCACAGCTATTTGGATCACAGGTGCAGCACCCCTCAATTGCAAGGAAGATGGAGCTATGGCGAAGAATAGTGGACAGGGTCAACGCAGTGGGACAACACCCAAGAAATCGGGAGGACATCAGGAAAAGGTGGAACGACCTACGGGGGAAGGTGCGTTTCATGGTCTCAAGACACCACCTGGCGGTTCAGCCGACTGCTGGCAGACCCCCACCTCCTCCCCCCACAACTAACAACATGGGAGTAGCAGGTCTTGGCGATTCTGCATCCTGAGGGCCTCGCAGGAGTTGGTGGAGGAATGGACTCTGGTAAGTCAAATCTTAACTATTACATCCCCCACCCTACCTGCATGCTATCACATACCCCCATCCTCGCCCTCACCCCTATCACTCCAACTCCTCACAAATGTACCAATATCACAAACCACACATCCCAACACCAAGCCCTGCATGCAACAACAAAGCATGGACACCCATCACTAAAGCATGCCCAGTGCACATACACATACAACCCCCTAAACCATCATCACACAAGCTCCCACACAGGAATTCCAGCACTGGGGTACACGGTCACCCACCCATTGCACACCATGCCACACACAGATGCAATAATCATGCCTTTCCACCCCTGCAGGACCACTACCCAACGTCACCAGACAGGAGGGTCCAGAAATGTCCACTCCACCCACAGAAGAGGCCCACAGTGATGACAGTACATCTGTCCAACTGGATCTAGATGACCAGCCCGGACCATCGGGGACCTCTGTGCAGTCGGTTCCCCTCACACAGGCACAGGACACCACAGACCTTCCCCCCTCTGGAAACACCAGCACAGCACCCACCCAGTGGGCCCATACCTCCGTCCCCAGGACACATCAATCAGCTGTGTGTCCACCACTATAGGGAACCCAGGATAACCCACCACCCCAACAACAACAGGGAACTGGGCGCAGTGGCAGTGGGCACACGGTCCGGGGGACGGAGGCCAAGGAACACAGGGGAACTGGGAGGGCTGCCGTGCGACAAGGGGCGGACAGGCCAAGGGAACCCACTCTCCACGAGGCCCTCTCCTCCATCATGGGAGCATACCACCACTCCCAGGAGACGATGGCAACGGTACTGGCCAAGTTTCAGGAGACCCAGATCATGCAGGAGGAACAGTATATGGGCTTCAGGGAGGAACTCAGAACCATCAGCTCCACCCTGGGCACCATCTTAGGGGTGCTGAAGGAACTACTTAACACCAGGAGGGCCACTGTGGCACTCCAAGGGGCCCCTGACACTAGCATGGACAATGAACTGCCCACCACCTCTGCCGGCGCTAGTGGACAGGACGCCCTGCCACAGGACCACCACACCAGCACCCCACCCCCTGCAGAGGGAGAACCACCCCGCAAACGGTCCCTGAGACACAGGAACAAGACAGAGCATGATGCCAAGACCCCCTCCAAGAAATGAGACCACCCTGATTGTCATCCCACTGTCCCACTTTGTCACCCTGTCCATAATTAAACTGCCCCAGCTCCACTTCCTATGCCCATATGGACAATGCACCTGTGAGACTAATAGACTCGACTCTGCCATGGACACTCCTCCGCCATCACCCCTCACCATTTAACTTCCCCCTCCAATATTTTGCATTTACATAAACACACCTAAAGCACAAAATGATCTGGAGTCTGTCTGTGATTTTGAAATAGTGTATTTGTAATTACAGTGACAAAATGTTCTTGAAATAGTAATGTCAACATACCTATGTCACACAGCTCTAGTCGATGAGGAATCTAAGCAGATGACACACGTTGGGACCCACATCTGTGAAACCGTAAGGGAAAGTGACAACTCAGTGACCATACACTGGGTGAAAACGACAGACAGTAGAGAGGTAGTAGTTGAAAAGTACATGTAGTAGGAAGGAATGTATTCTCACCTGTGTTTCACTGGAAATATTGCTGGATCACTGAGTCCCTGTTCTGCATGTCTTCTTCCTCTGCTTCATCCTCATCACTGCCCACAGGCTCCACAGATGCCACAACACTGCCATCTGGACCATCCTCCTGCATAAAAGGCACCTGTCGTCGCAAAGCCAAGTTGTGAATCATACAGCATTCCATGATGATCTGGCACACCTTCTTTGGTGAGTAGAATAGGGATCCACCTGTCATATGCAGGCACCTGAACCTGGCCTTCAGGAGGCCGAAGGTCCGCTCGATCACCCTCCTAGTTCGCCCATGGGCCTCATTGTAGCGTTCCTCTGCCCTGGTCCTGGGATTCCTCACTGGGGTCAGTAGCCATGACAGGTTGAGGTACCCAGAGTCACCTGCAAATGGCGAGGGACAACTGTTAGACACACACTAACCTGTAGGAATAACCCCAGACAACCATTCCCACTGTCTTGCTTCCAGGGGCTCGCCTAATAGCCACACACGGTACCTCTGGAGTTGACCCATCACATAAGGGATGCTGCTATTCCGCAGGATGTAGGCGTTATGCACTGAGCCAGGGAACATGGCATTCACATGGGAGATGTACTGGTCTGCCAAACATACCATCTGTACATTCATGATAACTCTACCCCACCTCTGTAGAGTGCCAAGTACCGCTATTCATGCCCCTGCGTCATCTATGTGTGCAGATGTCGTCCATAGCCTAGTAGGCCATTTCCCAGGAATTGCACTGTAGAGCCCAAGAGCGCGGCGTAGTGCAGGGGGCTTCTGTGTCTGTCTTGTCCGCCAACGGTAGCGGTAATCCATGCACTCAACATGTCTTTATTCTGCCCCCCCCCTTTTTTGTGGTTTCCCTGTTCTTTTGTGCATTAGCATCATCAGGCAGAGGAGCAGTGGCACCGGAGCACGAGGAAGCTGCATCCCACATGGCCATGGAGGGCCACACTACGGACTCAGAATTCACCAGTGGGACGGCGGGCGAGGGGAGCTCCACGGCGGGGACAGGAGCTGACACCAGCGACACGGACTCGTCCTCTGATGGGAGCTCCCTTGTGGTGGCGGCAACATCTGTGCCCCCCGCATCTACAGGTACAGCCGTCACCCCCCCTACCAGCACCGCCCTCCCTTCAGCCCCTCAGCCTTTGCCCCGTGCCCGCTCACCCAGGAGGGTGGGCATCACCTTCGCCCCAGGCACCTCAGGCCCTGCCCCAGTCACCCTGCTGCCCTCAGTGAGGAGGCCATTGACCTCCTCAGGTCACTCACTGTTGGGCAGTCTACCATTTTGAATGCCATCCAGGGTGTAGAAAGGCAGTTGCAACAAACTAATGCATTCCTGGAGGGCATTCATTCTGGTCAGGCGGCCCTTCACCTAGCCTTTCAAACTCTGGCCTCAGCACTGATGGCAGCCATTGTCCCGGTGTCTATCCTCCCCCCTCCAACTTCCTCCACCCAGACCCAATCCCCTGTACCTCTGCCTATCCCAAGCATGCCATCAGACCAGCCTGCACACACCTCACCACACAAGGGAAGCTCAGGCAAACAGAAGCACCACACATCCCACAGGCACTCACACAAACATCAGACACATGCAAACACACCAACATCCACTGCCTCCACTGTGTCCCCCTCCTCGTTATCTCCCTCCTCCCTCCTCCCTCCTCCCTCCTCCCTCCCAGTCTCGTCTACACACACACCTGCATGCACTACCTCTACAGCCACTGCGTCCCTCCCCAGCACACCGACCAGCACACCCCGCTCACGTGCAGTCACCACCCCACTACCATTAACACGGCCCCTGTGTCCTCTCACAGTGTGTCTGTGACGCCCCCTCCCACGATACACAAACGCAGGCACACACCCACGCAACAGCCATCCAACTCACGGCAGCCTCCAGTGCATGCACCTGCACCCAAAGTCACCAAACGTACACCTCCTACTACCACCACCTCTTCCTCCACTCCCAAACCCCCTCCAGCTACCCGTCCCAGTGTGTCCAAAAAACTTTTCCTGTCCAGCCTTGACCTTTTTCCCACACCTCCCCCACCCCGTCCATCTCATAGGTCCTGAAGTAGCACCTCAGCCACAACATCTCCGGGACCAGTGGTGCCTGTAGTCACAGCACAGCCAGTGTGGCACGTAGCAACAGCACAGCCAGTCCCCCCCCTGTGAAGCATCAGAAGTTGGCCAGTGCCCGGCGGGAGAGGGGGAAGACTCCAGCCACCGAAGCTGCTCCCAGGGGGTCCCGGTGGAAGTGTGGACTCAGCTGTGACACCTCCCAAGGTGGGGAAGGGCCACAAGAAACCCGGCAAGTCTGGGAAGAGCAGCACGGCGGAGAAGACTGCCATCATCCCCGCTGCCCAGGAGGCCACTGCCATTACCAGCCCAGCTGCCCAGGAGGGCCCCGCCAGCCCCAGCCCAGCTGCCCAGGAGGGCCCCGCCAGCCCCAGCCCAGCTGCCCAGGAGGGCCCGCCAGCCTTAGCCCAGCTGCCCAGGAGGGCCTCACCAGCCCCAGCCCAGCTGAACAGAGCAAGCACCGCTGAACAGGGCACCACCAACTCAAGCACCGCTGAACAGGGCACCGCCAACTCAAGCACCGTTGAACAGGGCAAGCACCGCGGAACAGGGCACCACCAACTCAAGCACCGCTGAACAGGGCACCGCCAACTCAAGCACCGCTGAACAGGGCACGCCCAACTCAAGCACCGCTGAACAGGGCACCGCCAACTCAAGCACCGCTAGCCCATGAGCGACAGGGGCACTGACACAACTGGGATCGTCACGGGGTGAGTGATGCCCTCTGGGCACCAGACCCCCTCCAGAACCAGTGGAGACATGCATCCACTACCTCTGTCCTTCACAGGATGAACCACTCTGGGCACCAGTCCCCCTCCAGAACCAGTGGAGACTGTTATCCACTTGAGAGACTGTGGCTTTGCACTCCCCAGGATAATGCAGTGGGCAACCCACCCACTGAAGAGACTCGAAGGATTGAAGAGTGGGCATTGAGCCCCCTCGTGGATCTGGCGTCGTGCACTCATCCGGCTGAGGTGCCCCCCCTTCCCTTCCCCCTGAGGTGCCTGTTGTATTTCTATCTGATGCCCCTGCAGTGTTCTCTCTGTTTTGATCTGGTATCGAGTGTGGGCCTCGCCCATGCACTTTGGGCCCAGTGGTCCATGGACTATAAATGGTGCAATACCTGGACTACTATTCTTGGTGTATATTTTGTAATAGTGTATATATGTATATTTTTGCGTACTGCATTTTAATAGATTACAATGGTTACACTCATTTCCTTTTGTCTTTGCATTCTTCCGGGGGGTTTGGGGGGTGTAACTATAATGTATAGATATGTATTAGTGTGTGTGTTGTAGTGGGTGAGGGTTGGGGTGGGGGTGTTGTGTGTGTGTGTCCCTGTTTAACTGCCTTCCCCCTCCCCTGTGTTGTAGGTGCAGTACTCACCGTGGTCTTCTCCGGCGGCGTTCGTGCTCCTGGTACAGGAGCAGGAAGACTATCGCAGGTAGGATTTGGAGTTCCGGGTCCATGGTGTCCTCGTTCCTCGAGGAGTGTGTAGAGGTGAGCGTTTTCCCTTTGAAATTCCTGTTTCCGCCGTGTTTTTATCTGCGGTGAATCCGCCCCGGAAAAGGTGGCGGATTGGCCTGTCATAATAGTGTGGACGGTACATTGTCTTCCGCCTGTCTGTTGGCGGTGACCACCACGCTGTTTGTTTGTACCGCCGTGGCTGTCGGAGTGTTAAAGTGGCTGTTTTTGTTGGCGGTTTCCGCCACAGTCGTAGTTGCTAATTTTTTTCCGCCAGCCTGTTGGCGGTCTTACCGCCGCTTTAACATAGTCCGCCAGGGTTGGAATGACCATCATTGTCTCTAAGATATTTTTGGTACTGTGTCATTCAAATAAATACCTTAATTTTTGGTAACACTTAGGCCCTGATTCTGACCTTGGCGGACGGCGGAGGCCGTCCGCCAAGGTACAGCCGTCCACCAAGGTACTGCAGCCAAATGACCGCACCGCGGTCAGAAGCCCGCGGCGGCCATTCAGACATTTCCTCTGGTCCGGCGGGCGCTCTCCAAAAGAGCGCCCGCCGGCCCAGAGGAAATGCCCCTGCAACGAGGACGCCGGCTCAGAATTGAGCCGGCGTAGTTGCAGGGGTGCGACGGGTGCAGTTGCACCCGTCACGTATTTCAGTGTCTGCAAGGCAGACACTGAAATACTTTGCGGGCCCTCTTACGGGGGCCCCTGCAGTGCCCATGCCATTGGCATGGGCACTGCAGGGGCCCCCAGGGGCCCCGCGGCACCCCCTACCGCCATCCTGTTCATGGCGGGTTTCCCGCCATGAACAGGATGGCGGTAGGGGGTGTCTGAATCCCCATGGCGGCGGAGCGCGCTCCGCCGCCATGGAGGATTCCCCCGAGCAGCGGAAAGTCGGCGGGAGACCGCCGACTTTCCGCTTCTGACCGCGGCTGAACCGCCGTGGTCAGAATGCTCGTGGGAGCACCACCAGCCTGTTGGCGGTGCTCCCGTGGTCGGTGGCCCTGGCGGCCACCGGCCGCAAGGGTCAGAATGACCCCCTTAGTATTGTCTTTACTTGTGTATAAGTACTGTCTAACTATAAGTGGTATTGCATGAGCTTTGCATGTCTCCTAGTTCAGCCTAAGCTGCTTTACTATAGCTACCTCAATCAGCCTAAGCTGCTAGAACACTACTACATTTCACGAATAAGGGATAACTGGACCTGGTATAAGGTGTAAGTACCCAAGGTACCCACTACAAACCAGGCCAGCCTCCAACAACAGGCCAGCAAACTGCTCGAAAACCTGTCTGCAGTCTTTTTGCTGCTAGGCTGTCAACTTGGGCGAGAGTACCATTTCCTCCACTGACCCATCTTGTACATTTGTGGAAAGGAGGTCTAGCAGAGGTTCACTTTCCTCCTCCTTCCCTTCATCAGTAACCATCAGCATGGTCATGCCTGCCCTGTCCTGGTAGGGTTTCAGTCTGTTGACATGAAGGATCCTATGAGGATTCCTGGGGGTGCCAAGGTCCACCAGGTACGTGACCTCCCCCTCCTTCTCCAAAATTGGATAGGGCACAGTCCATTTGGCCTAAGTGACTTAGGAGCCAAAGGCTCCAAAACACACACCAGCTGACCTGGGTGATACTCAGGCATGGTAGCCTTCTAATTAATCAAGAGCTTCATGAGCTCTTGGCTGGCCTCCAGGTTGCTGCTTGCTTTCTTCATGTACTCAGCCATGCGTGACTGCAGGCCTAGCACATAGTCTAGCACATTCTGCTTGGACTCTTTGGGAGGTTTCTCCCAAGACTATCTCACCAAGCACAATGGGCATCTGACGAAGTGAGAAACAGTAACTCAAAGAGGCTGAATCCGACCTCTTTTTGTGGCACCAGTCGCGGCTCACGGTGTTAGAGGGGGTGGGGAGGCACGTGCGGGGGGATATTAATAAATTGTTTAAAAAATAATCTTACCTGGACCGCCGCCTCCTGGAGAACTGCGCTGCTCTTCACCTATGCCTGCTGGCTCAGGCTCCCAGCCTGCTCTGCGGTCAATCCTGATGCTGCTTTGAGCAGCATCAGGATAGGCTCGGAGCACCCAGGCAGACTGGGAGCATGCAGGCTCTCCAGCCCAGCAACTGTTTTGCTGGGCTGGAGAGAACCCTGTGCGCATGTGTGTTTGGCCAGCCCCTCTGCTCATCACAGCCTGTGGCCTGCCACTTTCACAAGGAAGGGATGATAATCACAGTTTATCATCCCTTCCTTGTGAAAGTATTTGCATCGGTTGCTGCTGGCGGGGTCGACACTTCTCCGCCCTCATGGAGGAGCCGACCCTGTGTGGCACCTCTCTGTATGCAAACAGCAGGCATGGGAGGAGAACATACCATCTCCTCCTGAGTTTGTCCGACAAACCCATGATCATGCCCTTCAGGGTCTTGTTAAATCTTTCAGCCACACCATTGGTCTGGGGATGATAGGGGAGGGTCAACTTATATGTAACACCACACTCATCCCACATTGCTTTCAGATAGTCTGACATAAAATGTATGCCCCTATCTGAGACCACCTTCTTTGGGAATCACACTCTGGTGAACACACCAAGTAGGGCCCTAGCCACTGTAGGAGCAGTGACTGTCCTGAGGGATATTTCCTCAGGGTACCTGGTGTCATGGTCCACAACCACCAAAATGTACCTGTTGCCTGAGGCAGTTGGTGGATCTCTGTGACCAACAATGTCAATCCCCAACCTCTCAAAGTGAGTTCCAACCACTGGCAGTGGTATTAAGGGAGACTTCGGCTTGCCCCCTGGCATGCCACTGGCCTGGCAGGTGACACAGAAGTGGCAAATTTCCTTGACTTTCTCTGACATTTAGGGCCAATACAAAATGGTTGACTAGCCTGTTCCAGGTCTTGGACTGTCCCAAATGTCCAGCTAAGGGAATATTATGGCTTAATATTAGGAGGAATTCTCTATACTTCTGGGGGACCACCACTCTCCTAGTTGCCCCTGGTTTGGGGCCCCTTGCCTCTGTATGGAGAACTCCATCCTCCCAATAAACTTTGTGGGTCCCACTGGTATCCACTTGTTCTTGCCGGACAGAAGTCTGCCTCAGGCCCTCAAGAGTGGGACACCCTCTTTGTCACTGGCACAATTCTTCTCTGGTGGGCCCTCCTGCCGGTTGCAGTTCTGCCAAGTCAGGCAGAGCTTGAAGGGAAGGGCCCTCCCTTAGAGGTCAGATCTTCCCCCTCAGGTTTGGATTCCTCTCAACTCTCTATACTTGGTGGGGCTGGCAAGCCAGACCCCATTCCCTTTCTCTTTTTCTTGGAGGCTTGGCCCATTGTTCCAGGGTTCAAGTGTCCAGCACTTCCCTGTTATACTGCCTGTGACCTGGTCAGGGAGGCCCAGCATCTGTGCATGGAACATAATTTCCACCTCTGACCATTCAGATGCTTCCAGATCATTATCCAGCAGACATTCTAGTAGGAGGACAGGAGCTACAGCTACCTTCTTAGGGACAGTCACACCTTCCCATTCCAGGCTCACCATGGCCATGGGATGGATTTTTGTTTTGCTATCTGCATATGTTATTTGGTGGAAGGCACTAGGTAAGACCTGCTCTGGAGAAACCAGCTTCTCTGTGACCATTGTCACACTGGCTCCTGTATCTCTCAGAGCTTCCAGCTCAGTCCCAATGACTTTAGGCCTCTGCCTATACCTCTCCATGCTGGGAGGTAAGGCGGCCATAGTTGCAATGTCCACCTGCCACACGGACACTAAGGTGACCTCTGTGTACCCTAATACCAACCCTGGGACAACTTCCACCTCCACACCTACACTAGCAATCCCATGGGACTGCCCACCAGTGGGGGGTTTCCTGGAGCAGATAGAATCCCCTCTTTTGTGTCCAGATTGACAACACTCAAAACACTTGCCGGCCTTAGCAAGCTCCTGAAACTTTTCTGCCTTAACAGGATCATAATGCTTCACCTGGTACCCCTTCCCCTTAGAAGTGGCATGGCTCAGGGCTCCCCCACCCTGAGATGGTTTTGAGGACTCTTGTGAGGACTCTTCAGACTTTTTATCAGCCTTCCATTGTTTCTTCCCCAGAGAAGAAGCTTGTCGTCCCTTTTTCTGGTCACCCACTAGGGGTTTCTGGTTAACCCTAGTTCTTAATCAGTCATCTGCTGCCTCCCCCAGCTCTCTGGGGTTGGTCGACTTAGAGTCAACTAGATACTAGCGGAGCTTCTCTTGTGCACAATTAGTTAGAAGGTTCTCCCTCATAATACAATTGTGAAGCCCCTCAAAGGTACCTACCTTGTTGCCATGTTTCCAGCCCTCTAGTGCCTTAACTGAGATGTCCACAAAATCAACCCAGGAAGGCGGCTGGGTGCTTGTCTTCTGGGTGTCCCTAAACTTGAGCCTATACTGTTCTGGGGTCAGACCAAACTTTTTTGTTAAGCACCTCTTCATACTAGGGTAAGAATCTACCTCTTCACCGCTTCAGGTCAAAAGCTTATCCCTCCCAGAGTTAGGGACCAACTCTCGTAGAAGTGAAACCCAGTACTGAGGCTTAACTCTCCTCATCTGGAGGTCCTCTCAAAGGCCCCCAGCCATTTGTCTATTTCATTTCTCTCTACATAGGCATGAACCAGCCCCTTGGGTAATCTAGGGCAACCCCCCCACCCATGGACATCTTAGCTTTTCTGTCACTGCCACCATCTCTTTTCTCTTCCTTTGCCCACTTTTTCTTTTTTAGGTCTGTCTTCTCTGACTCCAAAGCTATATATGCTATCTGGGCCTACAGCTCTCTTTCTCTAAGGGACAGGTTCTCTGCTTCTGAAGGGACCCCCCTTCCCCCAACTAGCTTTTGGTATGGTCCTGGTAGCTGTGTGCAGTGAGGACCGGTCTTCCTCATCCTCACCCAGGATCAGATGCCCTCCCTCCCCTGAGTGGTTGGAGCTGGCATCCTCCCCTACTTCTTCCTCCCATGGAGCTTCCTCTGTGCCTACTTCTTGGGCTTCAGCACAGGCTGTCAGGGATTTAATCAAAACATTATTCCTGAGGTTAGTGGCTGCAGTCAACCCCCTCTGAGTACACAACCCCCTAAGCTGGACTACTGTCATTGTGGATAGGCTAACCAGATCAAGCTCCACGGTTCCTTCATTTTTTTGTCAACAAAAACGTTTTGCAAAAATTGTAATCAAGAATTTAGAAAAATCACAAAAATTGAATAATTGAAATTATCCAAATTAAAAATCAAAAACAATTTCTGCACTAGGATAATTTAAAGAATTTTTAATTTAATTTACCTAAAGCTGGAATATGATACTGAACACAAGTACTGGATCCCACCACTGCTTACCAAAAATATTGGAAAGTGGATTATTGGCAAGGGCAGGTAAGTACCTACACTTAGCAATAGGCCTCTAACCCCCACTAGGTTCAGTAAGGTCTCAACCCTTGGTAGCTTGGCAACTAGCGACAAGGCTTAACTTAGGAGACCAAATATGTAAAGCATTCAAGTATCACAAATCAGTAATTAAATAAAACACAGGAAAACATTTTAAAAATAAAAAAACATTTAATAAAAATAGGAGATATTTTTATTTTTAAAATGACACCAAAATGAAACAATTGGATAAGGGGAACCGTTGATATGAATTTTTAAACAATGTTTTTTAGTGCTTAGAAACAATTAGCGCCAATCTAGTCATCTGGTCGCACCTGGACTGTTGGAAAGTCAAAGTTTCAGGCTGACCGTGATGGAGCCCTGCAGCAAGCGAGAAGCCTCAGTCAAAAGTTTACCTTTCAACTTAGTTGTTTTCTTGAAGATTATTTTCAGCTGGATGAAGTCGCCAGTCCAATCTGACCTCCCTGGAGCCTTTCCTCAGATACACGTTGCAGATTTCTACGTTCGGACCTAGACGATTTTTTGAGATGAAAATCCTTTGACCGGGCCAAACTTGAATCTTGAGCTGACGTCCGTGGAGCCTTCTTCGGATACACTGCGGGAGATGTTCCTGTCAACTTTCTACGTTCAGACTTAGTCACTTTTTCTGAGATTTTCTTCAGCGGGACAAACTTCCAAGTCAGGCCAGATCACGGTTGAGGCAAGCTGGCTAGAATCACTGTAACGGGTTGGTCCCACTATGGATCTTTTTCCAAAAAGTTCTCCAATCTTCTCCTAACTGCTGTATCCAGAAGGTTTGTAAGGCCTTTTAGGAGTCCACAGCTCACCCCAAGGTTCCAAAAGCTCTGAGTTCCTCCTAGAGGGTGCGGACTATAACTTCCAGAATGCACCTGGCTCAGACACCAAAGTGGCCTCTAGACATTGATCAAGTGGTCAGTTTCTTTAGGATTTGAAACAGGGGACTTCAGATAACAACTTTTCACCAATAGCAAACAGGGAGTCCGAAAGTAAACCAGTTGAAGACAGGCAAAGTCGTTCTTGTGGTGAAGCCCAAGTGTGCAACTGGTGTAGTCCTTCAGAGTGCAGTGTCCAGGTGCAGGTCAGGGATCCAGCAGGACAGTCCTTCTTCTTCTGATGTCCTTCCTTGTAGAGATTTGAGTTGTGGGTGCAGCTCTGCCATATTTATCCTGGGACCCCCATATTTATCCTTGCTCTGGGTAAAAAACATGAGGGTCCCAGGGGTCCAAACAGAGGCAGGGTACTTCCCCCCCTGTGATGACCACTTCCTGGGAAGTGTGGCAAAAATCAATCCCAGGGAGCAACATTCTTAAAAAATCCAAATTGGCTGAAAATGATTTTTGGAGGTGAGATCTGGCTGAGACCACCCAGTGGTGTAGCAAAAAATCCTAAACACACCCCTCTCATGCCCTCTCCTGATCTAATCAAGAGGGCACCTAATTGTCTGGGGTTGCAGGATGTGAGGGAGGTGTTGGGTTGCTCCAAATGTCCTTCCCTGCCTTTGAAGACCAGTTTGGCAGCCCCCCCTTCGTTCTTCCCCATCTGCTGAGGCAGATCTCCTCCCCCAGGCACATCCTTTGTGTTCAGCCCCAGCCACTTCGCATCTCATCAAGGCAGCCTGGCCAGGCTGCTGCAGGCTCGCCAATGAGAGAAGGGCACTACAGAGCTGAAGTTGGCAACTCTTTAGGTAGAGTTTAAAACTCGTTATCTGAATTAGTTAAATTAAATCTAACAATTGTAAATTGTGGGATTTATTACAACAATTAATTTGATACCAAACTCGAGGTATCTGACACTTAAGGGGAATTTGTTAATTAAAATAAAGTCTCCCCATTTTAGCCTATGGAGGCCATTCACTAGAGTGAGCAAATATGAATTTGGATATTTTCCCTCACCAGGACTTATAAAAAAAATTTGTAAGGTCCCTGCTTATAGTTACGTTTTTCTCCCTCTCCTTTCCTTCTTCCGGCATCTCTGACCTGACCCACCCAATTATTATTCTGCTTATTCACTTTACTGCTCCCCTCCTTTTTGTCCAGCCCTCGCTTGCGATACATCCCCTACAGACTCCTGGTATCTATCCCATCTATTTGTTCTTTGCTGACACCATACTTTAGTAATGCCATAAAGATATCTCTCTTAGATACTCTGTTATTATCTGTACCGCCCTCAGATCGAGAGGCTCTCTCAGGTTTCACCCATTCTCCCAGTTCTCCTAACTCACGGATTTCCTCAAGTACATCTTTCAATGCTTCCTCTACCTGGTTAATTAAGAGATTCATTATTACTTGCTTGTAAGCTGGACGAGCTACCCAAATTATTTTGTTTTGCACTAACACCATTAGTGGTACATCCAGCGAATTGTGAGCCTCATTTAAAAGGACAACAGTTTTCATACTTCCTTAATTCTCTGCATCACATCTCTCAATGTGTATAAGGGTTTATTGTTTGGTGGCCAATCTGACCCTGTATGATATTTGTGATTACACCCTATAACTACCAATTGGAATAGATTAGTCACTCCTTCACCCCCATAGCCTCTAAATTGCTCCTGTAAAATAGGGTCAGTGCTAAGGGTACAAAACTTCCTTGCATCCCTCACATCCAACACCACTCCTGAAGCTTCTGTGTCAAATAGCAATTGCACCATCCATGCAAGCAACTCTTGCCCAGGTTTTTGACAAAACCTATCCATATTGTCATTGTTTTCCTGATGAGAATAATCTGAGAGGGAGTGCATCTTAACCTTCCCCCTGGATTTTGAGGGGTGCCCTGTATTTTCCGTCTAAATATAGGCTGTGCACAAACCACTTTCTGTTTGTCACCCTGACCAAAACTTATTTAAAATACTCTTTGCAAGACTCAGAAAAGTCAGAGGAATCCCAAATATTAGCATCCCATTTGTTAGGATTCCAGTCTAGCCCTGCTTTAGCATTGGCTAAATGAACCTTGTTTTTGTAAACTTTTCCCCGTCACGTCATGTATTTATATTGAGCTACTGGCACTACAGCTGTTCTGCTACAGTCTGGTAAGTATCAACTTTATCTTGTAGTAATTTATTCTGACATGATAACATTGTAAAGGTATTTTTGGCTTCCACTAGCTGCCTTTCAAATTGTTCACTTTCCTGTTCTAATTGAACCCCTTCTGACTAAGACAGAGAATTCTCTTCCTTTTTGTACTGGAACTTTTTGCAAACAAGCTAATACTTTTGCTGGTTCAGAATCTACCATACACACGTCCCAATTCTCACAGAGTCCGGCACCGCAAGCCCACTCGTTCGCAAGTATATCATAAGGAGGTTTTTCCCAGCCCGGTATCTCATTTGGCATCTGGGAAACTGCTTTTGGCTTTTTTTGCCCAACATTTTTAACTTTTTAATTGTTTACATCGTATCCTGTTCATGATGCCAATTTGTAATGCTTTTGCTTGAACTAAGAAGAAATGATGCCAAAGAATGCAGCACTCTTAGTCTGAGTAATGAATTTATTAAGTCACTTTCCAGGTATCAATTAAAAGCACACCAATATACGAAAATAAGCATTTTACTCAAATGAAGTCAAACATGTGGATGCACAAGAAGAATCATAGCATTTAAGCAATCACAGACAGAGATGTGCAATGCATTAACAGTGAATGTATGTGTGTGTGTGTGTGTGTGTGTGTGTATATATATATATATCTGTGAACAACGCTACAGCTGAAATGCATTGGGAGGAAGAATATTGTGTGTTAGTAAAACTTATACATTCATCTGGAAGTTTTTCTGACCTTTCTTGTGGTTACAAGAATAGGGGGGGTCATTACAACATTGGCGGTAAAAGCCACTTACTGCCGTGCAGAAGATCGCCAACACACCGCCGCGGCCGCGGAATTCCGCCACGGTCATTATGACCCACAGCTCGGAATCTGCCAAAATTTAGACACCCACACAAGTCCGCCACACCAAAGGTCAGTGATAAACTGGTGAAAACAAAACCTCCACCGTCACGCCAACAGGAATACGCCCACACTATCCCGACCCACGAATCCACGTGGCGGTCTTTCAACCGCTGTATTCCATTGGCGGTACACACCGCTGCGCTCAAAATACACACACATTTACAAAACACATCCACATTGGACAATTCGAAATACACACACCTGATAAACATACACACACCACTCCCACACACCCAATACAATATAAAACACACACCCACATCACCCACAAACCCATACTACCAAAACTTCCGAAAGAAGGCCAGAGAGAGACACCACAATCTACAAACAAGCATCCACAGGCACTCAACACCATCACCCACATAACATCCACGCACCTCACACAACACACCTCTAAATATCACCCCACACTTCACAACACACACCAACCCACACATCACCCACACCACCCCATGGCATGGCAAAGACACCCCAGGTTTTCTGAGGAGAAGCTCAGGGTCATGGTGGAGGAAATCATCCGGGTAGAGCCACAGCTATTCGGAGCACAGGTGCAGCACACCTCCATAGCTAGGAAGATGGAGCTATGGTGAAGAATATTGGACAGGGTCAACGCAGTGGGATAGCACCCAAGAAATAGGGATGACATCAGGAAGAGGTGGAACGATCTACGGGGGAAGGTGCGTTCCGTGGTCTCAAGACAACACATCGCGGTTCAGAGGACTGGCGGCGGACCCCCACCTCCTCCCCCAAAACTAACAACATGGGAGGAGCAAGTCTTGGCTATTCTGCATCCTGAGGACCTCACAGGAGTAGCTGGAGGAATGGACTCTTATTAGTCAAATCTTTAGTACTATATCCCCCACCCTACCTGCATGCCATCACATACCCCCACCCTCGCCCTCACCCCATCACTCCAACTCCTCACAAAGGTCCCAATATCACAAACCACACATCCCAACACCAAGCCCTTCATGCAACAACAAAGCATGGACACCCATCACCAAAGCATGGCCACTGCACAGACCCATACACACCCCTAAACCATCATCACACAAGGTCCCACACAGGAATGCAAGCACTGGGGTACACGGTCACCCACCCATTGCACACCATGGCACACACAGATGCAATAATCATGCTTTTACACCCTTGCAGGAACCCTACCCAACGTCACCGGACAGGAGGGTCCAGATATGTCCACACCACCAACAGAAGAGGCTCACAGTGATGACAGCAGCTCTCTCCAACTGGATCTAGACGACCAGCCCGGCCCATCTGGGACCTCGGGACAGTCGGTTCCCCTGACACAGTCACAGGCCACCACAGAGCTTCCCCCCTCTGGAAACACCAGCACAGCACCCACCAAGTGGGCCCATACCTCTGTCCCCAGGACACGTCAATCAGCAGTGTGTTCGCCAATACAGGGAACCCAGGCTAACCCACCACCCCAACAACAACAGGGACCTGGGGGCAGTGGGCACACGGTTCAGGGAACAGAGGCCCAGGGAAACAGGGGAACTGGGAGGGGTGCTGTGCCACAGGGGGAGGACAGGCCCAGGGAACCCACTCTCCACGAGGCCCTCTCCAACATCATGGGAGCGTACCATCATTCCCAGGAGACGATGGCAGCAGTACTGACCAAGGTTCAGGAGACCCAGCGGCTGCAGGAGGAACACTATTTGGGCTTCATGGAGGAACTCAAATCCATCAATTCCACCCTGGGCACCATCGTAGGGGTGCTGAAGGAAGTCCTCAACACCAGGAGGGACACTGTGGCACAACAAGGGGACCCTGACACTAGCCTGGTTGATGAACTGCCCACCACCTCCGCTGGCTCTAGTGGACAGGAAGCACAGCCACAGGACCACCACACCAGCACCCCACCCCCTGCAGATAGAGAACCACCCCGCAAACGGTCCCTGAGATCCAGGACAAAGACAGAGAACAATGCCAAGACCCCCGCCAAGAAATGAGACCACCCTAATTGTCATTCTTTTGTCCCACCTTGTCACCCTGTCCATCCTCAAACTGCCCTAGCTCCACTTCCTATGCCCCTTGGACAATGCACCTGTGAGACTAATAGCTTGGACTCTGCGATGGACATTCCTCCACCATTACCCCTCACCATTTTACAACCCCCTCCAATATTGAGCAGTTAAATAAACACCCTTAAAGCACAAAACAATCTGGAGTCTGTCTGTGATTTCAAATTAGTGTATTAGCAATTACAGTGACAAAATGCTCTTTCAAAAGTAATGTCAACATACCTATGTCACACAGCTCTAGTCCCTGAGGAAACAAAGCAGATGTCACACAGTGGGACCTACATCTGTGAAATCGAAAGGGAAAGTGAAAACTCAGTGACCATACACTGGGTGAAAAGGACAGACAGTAGAGAGGTAGTAGTGTTAAAGTACATGTAGCAGGCAGGTTTGTCTTCTTACCTGTGTCTCACTGGAAGTATTGCAGGATCACCAAGTTCCTGTTGTCTATGTCATCTTCTTCTGCTTCCTCGTCTTCACTGTCCACAGGCTCCACAGATGCCACAACACCTCCATCTGGACTATCCTCCTGCAGGAAAGGCACCTGTTGTCGCAAAGCCAAGTTGTGAAGCATACAGCAGGCCACAATGATCTGGCACACCTTCTTTGGTGAGTAGAATAGGGAACCACCTGTCATATGTAGGCACCGGAACCTGGCCTTCAGGAGGCCAAAGGTCTGCTCTATAATCCTCCTAGTTCGCCCATGGGCCTCATTGTAGTGTTCCTCTGTCCTTGTCCTGGGATTCCTCACTGGGGTCAGTAGCCATGACAGGTTGGGGTAACCAGAGTCACCTGCAAATGGCGAGCGACAACTGTTAGACACACAATAACTCAGAGGGACATCCCCAGACCCAGACAACTATTTCCACTGATTTTGTTCCATGTCCTCACCTAATAGCCACACACGGTGCCTCTGGAGTTGCCCCATCACATAAGGGATGCTGCTATTCCGCAGGATGTAAGCATCATGCACTGAGCCAGGGAATTTGGCATTAACATGGGAGATGTACTGGTCTGCCAAACACACTATCTGCACATTCATCGAATGGTAACTCTTCCGGTTTCTGTACACCTGTTCACTACTGCGGTGGGGGACCAAGGCCACATGTGTCCCATCCATGGCACCTATGATGTTGGGGATATGTCCCAGGGCATAGAAGTCACCTTTTACTGTAGGCAAATCCTCCACCTGAGGGAAAACGATGTAGCTCCACATGTGTTTCAGCAGGGCAGACAACACTCTGGACAACACGTTGGAAAACATAGGCTGGGACATCCCTGATGCTATGGCCACTGTTGTTTGGAATGACCCACTTGCAAGGAAATGGAGTACTGACAGCACCTGCACTTGAGGCGGGATTCCTGTGGGATGGCGGATAGCTGACATAAGGTCTGGCTCCAACTGGGCACACAGTTCCAGCGATTGTGGCACGATCAAGCCTGTAGGTGATGATCACATGTCTTTCCTCCATTGTTGACAGGTCCACCAGCGGTCTGTACACCGGAGGATGACGCCATCTCCTCACATGCCCCAGCGGACGGTGCCTATGGAGGAGAACAGCGAGCACAGAGTCAGCCAACTCTGAGGTACGTAAATACAGCTGACTCAGAGAACTATTCATAAACCGAAATTTACCTGTATGAGTGTTGAGCCAAGGCCTAGTTATGTGTGACGCAGTTAAAAATAAAGCCATGTGGACCCCTGAAATGGCAGCTGCCTGACCTGTAAAGTGGGACAATGGGATATGAGGTAACTGTGCTGGCGTTGTACACCGTTGCGGTAGGCGGTCGAAGACCGCGGCGCAATTCTGCATTGTTTAACATTGGACCCTATGGGTCCCAGGAGCCAATGACGATGTACGCCGGCGGTGACGGTATGCACCGCCGCAGACGTGACGGCCATTTTCTATCTGTTCAATCACTCGATACCTGATCTTTGACAGGAGAGGACCTACACTGCAAGTGCTGCTGTGACCTCAGTCTGGAAGAGACAATGGCTCGTGCGTCTGGGGAAAGGGCCCCTGCCTTCAGCACGGAGGAGTTGGAGAAACTCGTGGATGGGGTCCTCCCCCAGTACACACTACTCTACGGTCCTCCAGACAAAGTGGTAAGTACTCTGGGACCATGCTGTATGGGCAATGCCTGTGTGGAGTGGTGTGGATGAAAGATAGGGGGGGGAGAATGAGGCGTGCAGTAAACAACGGTGAGTGCATGTGCCACATGGCAAGGGTAGGGATGCGGGCCAATGATTGTGATGGTGCAGTTGGTAATAACTTTTATTTTTCCCCTGTAAAATTCCTGTAGGTCAGCGCCCACCAGAAGAAGGATATTTGGCGTGCCATCGCCAAGGACGTCCGGACCCTGGGGGTCTACCACAGACGGATCACCCACTGCCGAAAGAGATGGGAGGACATTCGCCGCTGGAGCAAGAAGACGGCAGATGCACAGATGGGGATGGCCTCCCTACGTGGGAGGGATGCCTGTCGCACCATGACCTGTCAGGCTCCTGTGACATCTATGTGTGCAGAAATCGGCCATAGCCTTGTAAGCCATGTCCCAGGGACTGAATAGTGGACCCCAATTGCACAGCGTAGTGCAGGGGGCTTCTGTGTCTGTTGTGTCCGCCAACGGTAGCGGTATTGCATGCACTCAACATGTCTTTCTTCTGTCTCCCCCCCCTTTTTGTGGTCTCCCTGTACTTGTGTGCATTAGCATCATCAGGCGGAGGAGCAGTGGCACCGGAGCAGGAGGGAGCTGCATCCCACATGGCCCTGGAGGGCGAGACTATGGACTCTGAATTCACCAGTGGGACGGAGGGTGAGGGGAGCTCCACGGCGGGGACAGGAGCTGACACAAGCGATTCGGACTCCTCCTCTGATGGGAGCTGTCTTGTGTTGGCGGGCCCATCTGTGCCCCCCGCATCTACAGGTAAAACCGCCACCCCCCCTCCAGCACTGCCCTCCCAGCAGCCCCTCAGCCTTTGCCCCGTGCCCACTCACCCAGGAGGGTGGGCATCCCCTTCGCCCCAGGCACCTCAGCCCATGCCCATGTCACCCCTGCTGCCCTCAGTGAGGAGGCCATTGACCTCCTCAGGTCCCTCACTGTTGGGCAGTCTACCATTTTGAATGCCATCCAGGGTGTAGAGAGGCAGTTGCAACAAACTAATGCATTCCTGGAGGGCATTCATTCTGGTCAGACAGCCCTTCAGCGAGCTTTTCAGACTCTGGCCTCAGCACTGATGGTAGCCATTGTCCCTGTCTCTAGCCTCCCCCCTCCAACTTCCTCCACCCAGACCCACACCCCTGTACCTCAGCCTATCCTAAGCACACCATCAGACGAGCATGCACACACCTCAACACACAAAGGAAGCTCAGGCAAACATAAGCACCACACATCTCACAGGCACTCACGCAAGCATCAGACACATGCAGACATACCAACATTCACTGCCTCCACTGTGTCCCCCTCCTCCTCGTCTCCCTCATCCCTCCATGTCTCATCTCCACTCACACCTGCATGCACTACATCTTCAGATACTACGTCCATCACCAGCACACCCACCACCACACCCCGTACCATGCAGTCACCACCCCCACTATCATTCACACACCTCTGTGTCCTCTCCCAGTGTGTCTGTGAGGCCACCTCCCAAGGTACACAAACACAGCCACACACCCACCCAACAGCCACACACCCACCCAACAGCCATCCACCTCACAACAGCCTCCAGCTCATGCACCTTCACCCAAAGTCAGCAAACGTACACCTCCTACGACCACTACCTCTTCCTCCACTCCCAAACCCCCTCCATCTACCCGTTCCTAAGAAACTTTTCCTGGCCACCCTTCACCTCTTTCCCTCACCTCCCCCACCCCGTCAGTCTCCTAGGGCCCGACTCTCGAGGTCCCAACCTAGCACCTCAGCCACCACATCGGTTGGACCAGTGGTGCCAGTAGTCACCGGATTATGGAGTGCACCAGGCAGCAGGGCAGGCAGTGGGGCAAGGAGCCACAGCACGGACAGGCCCCCACCTGTCAAGCATCAAAAGTTGGCAAGTGCCCGGAGGGAGAGGGGGAAGACACCAGCCACCAAAGCCTCTCCCAGGGGTACAGTTGGGATTGTGGAGTCTGCTGCGACACCTTCCAAGGTGGGGAAGGGGCACAAGGAAACCGGCAAGTTTGGGAAGATCAGCACGGCAGAGAAGACCGCCATCAGCCCCGCTGCCCAGGAGGCGACCGCCAGCAGCCCCACTGCCACAGACAGGACCACCAGCAGCAGCCCCACTGCCCAGGAGGTGACCCCCAGCAGCCACACTGCCCCAGACAGGACCGCCAGCAGCAGCCCCGCTGCCCAGGAGGCGACCGCCAGCAGCCCCACTGCCACAGACAGGACCGCCAGCAGCAGCCCTGCTGCCCAGGAGGTGACCGCCAGCAGCCCCACTGCCCAGGAGGCGACCGCCAGCAGCCCCACTGCCCCAGACAGGACCGCCAGCAGCAGCCCGCTGCCCAGAAGGCGACCTCCAACTTCCACACTGCCACAGATAGGCCCACCAGCAGCAGCCCCGCTGGCCAGGCGGCGACCACCAGCAGCCACACTGCCACAGACAGGACTGCCAGCAGCAGCCCCGCTGCCCAGGAGGCGACCACCAGAAGCCCCACTGCCACAGACAGGACCGCCAGCAGCAGCCCCGCTGCCCAGGAGGTGACCGCCAGCAGCCCCACTGCCACAGACAGGACTGCCAGCAGCTGAACCGCTGGCAAGGACACCGCCGCCACAAGCACCGCTGCCAAAGACACCGCTGCCACAAGCACCGTTGCCAAAGACACCGCTGCCACAAGCACCGCTGTCAAGGACACCGCCGCCACAAGCTCCGCTGCCAAGGACAACGTGGCCAAAGGCACCGCTGCCAAAGACACCGCAGCCACAACCACCGCTGCCAAAGACACCGCCGCCACAGGCACTGCTGGCAAAGGCACCACCGCCACAAGCACCAGTGCCAAAGACATCACAGCCACAAGCACCGCTTCCAAGGACACTGCCGCCACAAGCATCCCAGGCCGATGAGCGCCAAAAGCTCTGACGCTACTAAGGCCGCCACGAGCAGGATGAAGCACTCTGGGCACAAAGCCCCCTCCAGAACCAGTGGAGAAAGACATCCACTACCTCAGTCCTTGGCAGGATGAAACACTCTGGGCACAAGGCCCCCTCCAGAACCAGTGGAGATTGACATCCACTACCTCAGTCCTTGGAAGGATGAAGCACTCTGGGCACAAAGCCCCCTCCAGAACCAGTGGGGATTGACATCCATTTGAGAGACTGTGGCTTTGCACTCCCCAGGATTGAACAGTGGGCAAACCACCCACTGTAGAGACTTGAGAGACTGTGGCTTTGCACTCCCCAGGATTGAACAGTGGGCAAACCACCTGCTGTAGAGACTTGAGAGACTGTGGCTTTGCACTCCCCAGGATATAGCAGTGGGCAATCCACCCACTGTAGAGACTTGAGAGACTGTGGATTTGCACTCCCCAGGATATGGCAGTGGGCAAACAACCCACTGTAGAGACTTGAGAGACTGTGGCTTTGCACTCCCCAGGATTGAACAGTGGGCATGGGGCCCCCTCGTGGATTTGGCATTGTGCACTCAACCGGCTGAGGTGCCCACCCTTTCCCTTACCCCTGAGGTGCCTGTTTTATTTCTGTCTGATGAACCTGCAGTGTTCTCTCCATCTTGTTTGGGTATCTTGTGTGGGCCTCGCCCATGCCTTTTGGCCCCAGTGATCCACAGTCTATAATGGTGGACTCCCTTGGGCTTGTGTTCTTAGTTTATTTAATTGTATATAGTATAAATGTATATATTTGCAAATGTTTTGGATGTATGTAATTGAATATAACACAGTAATTTGACTCATTTCCTTTTGTCCTTGCATTCTTCCAGGGGAGGTTGGGGGGTGTAACTGTGATGTATCATGATGTATTAGCGTGTGTGTTGTAGTGGGTGAGGGTGGGGGTGGGGGTGTTGCGTGTGTGTGTCACTGTTTTTTCCCTACCCTGTGTCGTAGGTGCAGTACTCACCGTGGTCTTCACCGCCGGCGTTCGTGCTCCTGGTAGAGGAACAGGAAGATAAAAGCTGGAAAAATCTGGAGCTCCGGTTCCATGGCGTCCTGGTTCCTCGTGAGGTGTGCAGAGGTGAGCGTATTCCCTTCGAAGTCCTGTTTCCGCCGTGTTTTTGTTCGCTGTGAATCCGCCCCGGAAAAGGTGGCGGATTGGTGGGTTGTTATTCTGTGGGCGGTACATTGTCCTCTGCCTGTCTGTTGGTGGTGACCGCCGCTGTATTTTTTTGTATCGCCGTGGCGGTCGGAGTGTTAAAGTGGCTGTCTATGTTGGCGGTTTCCGCCAGGGTCGTAATTCCATTTTTTTTACCGCCGGCCTGTTGACGGTCTTACTGCCACTTTAACACCGACCGCCAGGGTTGTAATGACCACCTATGTGTTGATTTATTTGATGGTCATTCCCGAATCCATGGTCGGACCGCCACTTTTTTGAGCCTCAGTATTTCGGGAATTGTTTTTGGATATATATATATATATATATATATATATATATATGCTAAATAATCAAAAGTTAAAATGCAGCACCATGAGGGGTAAATCAGTCATCTTAGCCATCACCACGACTGGGGAACCTTCTGACAGCAGAGGCAGGAGACCACACATGGAATCTAAATTCTCCCAGGCAGCATGTCTGCTCAACAGGTGAGTTCCTGCCTTAGAACCAAGTTTCCTTGTCTTTTATACCTTAAACTAACTCAAGAGGAAGTTTCTGGTAACCCCCTCCCCCAGTTATGGAATTCAAATGCTGGCTGTACTTGGTCTGTGTCAAACACATGGAAAAGAATTGGCCAGGCCCAAATGTGCATTCCTGAGACAGAGCTGTACATTTCTCTGTTGCCAACATTCCCAGCCTGGTACCCTCTTATCTAGTCTGCATCTTCCTTAATATGTTTCATCACGGTATCACCCTGTCCGGTGAGAAAAGCAAAAACACATTCTGTGTGAAAAACAAGCTCTATAAGGAAAAAGTCTGCACTGCCATGGTCGCATCTCAAACAGTGCACAAAGTTATTCAAAGTTCAAGATGGAGTCTGATTTTAAGTACACATAGCATTACAGGGGCATGATTTGCAGGACAAACTCCAAATTTGCAGGCTCCAGAGAACTGAACATAGGTAGGAAGACCAATATGGCTGAAGCTTTCACCTCGTACTTCTTTCAGATTTTCATTTCTTGCAAATGTTCCTTCAATGGCTTGATTTGATAACTGTAATAGCGCTTCACTGGTATTGTACACACAGCACTTCACGTATGTTTCACTTCGGATTGATTTACTGCTCAGAGCAAGCTACCAAAACTAAACAATAGTCTTCCTCAATGAAACTTATTTAGACCATTGCATAAAATGTTACTTTTTTATGTGAACTGATCTTCAATGGTTACACAATTGAGGAATAACTAGTCTAAATGATTAAGCTGTGTTATATATGCTTCAAAATTGTCTTTGGTTTTTTACATTTCTATTTCTATAACAATTTATGTACTAACAGTTTACTGCTCTGGAGTCCTCCATTTTAGAATGCACAAAGTCAGTCCCAGATCACATCATGATTATTGTCTATTCTCCGACAAGCAAATGTCCTGCATATATTTTTAAATGCCATTAAACAAACACTGTTATGCATGTAATTCAAAAGATACACAATTTACTTATAAATAACTCCCTGGTATTATTTTATTAATTATCAGCCTTTGTAACCTATCAGGAATAGTTTGCATAACTGGATTCAAATCTATTCTGATGTCTTTCTATTGCAACTTTCCGTTAAACCACTCAGCCATAGCGGTCTGTGAGGATTTGTTTAAATCCTCTGGAACATTAATGTCTAATTAAACTGATTCTCTACAAACAATTGTGCAATAGCATCAGTTAAGATTGTAGAGATAGTGAAAAGGGCACGCCTTTCTGGAATTAGGGCTCTTGATGGTTAAAAAGTAGGTGAGTTAACGGACATTCCAAGCAAGCTTCGAAGTGTCTGCAAAAAGGTTCCAGCTGTGGCTGGACACAAGATTGCCATTTACAGGGTGAGACTATAATATTTGATGTGGAGGGGGAATTGTATTTTTGGCGACACCATGACTTTGTCAAAACAACGTCAACATAATAATAATAACCATACCATAGAATAATAATAATAATAATAATAATAATAATAATAATAATAATAATAAGATGAAGAAGAAGAAGAAGAAGAAGAAGAAAAAGAAGAAGAAGAAAAGAAAGTCATTACCTGCGGGACACAGGCATTTGCAAGCAATTATCACTTTGCTTGTATGCAGGGTGCTTATAAACTTTTTATACTCATGATCATCATAACTTCATAACTTAAAATTCCCAAACCACATCCCCAATTACTAATTCTAGTGTTCAAGATTTTCAAATGTTCCACCTTGATCCTCTTACCATGCCAAATAATGTTAGTTTCTCTTCCTAACCCCTGCTTCTAATCGACTTAGTGAATGTTTATCTCTTTGATTCTAAGTATATGTTTGCTTAGTTACAGTCCATTTCTTCTCTTACTGTTTGTTACAGGAGGGGAGTGTTTGGGTTTCTTCGTTGATCCTTTTTCTCATTGATTTGAAAAAAAGGTTAATGTACTAAATGCCTGAATTTGAGATCAATAATTATGTTTTGTGTTGATGATTTTATTAACTATGACTGATCACTTTACAAATGGGAGTAGAATCAGTAGAAGTGAAAACAGCACCCTTTAACAAACCAGAAAAATCCTTAGTCTGGAACAGCCAGAGGAAAAAAGATTGTATTTATTTTTTCGTTATGAATGTGTAGCTGTTTATGTCTTGAACACTACGGGGGTCATTCTGGAGACCGCCAGGGCCACGAACGACTGAAGCACCGCCAACAGGCTGGCGGTGCTTCATTGCCCATTCCGATCGCGGCTGTAAAGCCGCAGTCAGAAAACCGGGTCCGGCGGTTTCCCGCCGGATTAGCCCCGGCTGGGCGAATCCTTTATGGCGGCGCTGCAAGCATCGCCACCATGGGGATTCCGACCCCCTTCCCGCCAGCCTGTTTCTGGCGGTTTTCACCGCCAGAAACAGGATGGCGGGAACGGGTGTCCTGGGGCCCCTGGGGGCCCCTGCACTGCCCATGCCACTGGCATGGGCAGTGCAGGGGCCCCCTAACAGGGCCCCAGTATGCTTTTCACTGTCTGCTTAGCAGACAGTGAAAAGTGCGACGGGTGCAACTGCACCTGTCGCACACCTGCAACACCGCCGGCTCCATTCGGAGCCGGCTTCAGTGTTGCAGGCCCTTTCCCGCTGGGCCGGCGGGCGCTTCCTTGGCGGGCGCCCACCGGCCCAGCGGGAAAGTCAGAATGGCCCCCGCGGTCTTCTGACCGCGGAGCGGCCAATTGGCGGTTCCCACTTGGCGGGCGGCAACTGCCGCCGGCCAAACTCGGAATGACCCCCTACATGTTGAAGTACAAGACACTGCCACTTATTTTGAATTTGCGAACATTTATTTCCTAATACACCATATGAACTCGCAGGCAACTGCTTGCTGAAGGAGGCCTCAGCAGGAAGAAATTACAAGGTAGGTAAGGGACCAGCGAAGGCAGCTACTGTGATACAACAGATTTAAATAGATAAACAGATTAATAGAATTGAGGATCACCTCAGCAATCAGGAAATACCTTGACATATTGGAACACCAGAGGGAGACGGCCTTCTGAGAAGTAAACTAAAGTTAAAACAATTACCCTAACAGTTGGGGGAAGGGAAAGATCCTAACATAAGGGAAACTGAGAAGAGAAAAACAAAAAAAGTGTGAAGGACACCAAAGGCCAAGTGCTTATTTTCAAAAGTAGGAATCTTACAATACAACATTGCAAGGTAGTGTGATTGCCTTCTGACCACGCTTATATTGACAATGACTTTAATTTGTGATTTGTTGCAAAGAAACTCTGCCTTCCCCTATCAATATGTGGCTTCCCCTGCACAGTGTACAGTACGCAATAGAGATCTAATGCTATTCTAGGTGGATAGACAAACTCAATAAGTTCCCTGAATCAGTTTGCCACAGACTATCCCTTTCAACTAATAGTCATACAGTAACTGATCTCGATTAATGCTATAGTGTACTATAGCCTCTATCTCATATTGCAATGCACCTTAAACTTCCACTACAGGATGTAGATTGCAAGCAGCCGAGCGGGCTGGTTTCATCTGTGAGACATGCACTGCTGAATGCTTACACCATCAGCCAAGGCGACTAGACCTAAATACTGCAGGTCCTATTGCCCTGGTCATTACAAAAGGTTGTAAAAACTGAGAAGCAAAGCTCTGCTTAGAAGAGAGCCAGACTGAATCTCCATCTTTATACAAAGGCTCTGGTTGTCTATGTCTATCAGAATACTTTTAAAGCCCAGGTAAACCTTTTGCACATGACCAGTCATAGCATATTGTATCTTCAAATCTTGCAAGAACATTAGGTTCCTTTTACTGTGCCGAAAATGGAGGGTCATACTCTTGGATCAATACCATATGTACAGAAAAAAGAGTTGATAACAACCAAATTCTAGGACAGTAATCCATCTGGCCCAATCATGAACATTGAAGATATTGTTCGAAAGCTTAATTCACCTTTCCAGTCTGTCTATCAGTCCATGGCTGGTGACTTGTGGATTTATAATTGACTGATCCCAAATGTTTTACAGTTTATTACAAAATTTCAAAATTAACTTTGCCCCCTATTTTTCATAGTGATATTAAGAGTCAATTAAGCCAACTAATCTCTGTTAAAACTGTCCTGGCTCATCTATTGCTGATGAAAACTTTGTGAGGGTTATTCAATGGGTGAGGTTTATGAACTAATCCAGTAGCACTGAAAAAGTGGTTAAGTCATTAGGAGAGGGCAGCGTCATAAGAAAATCCATCAAGATTTGTGACAAGGGATCAGTGGGTACAGGAAGAAGATGAAGGAGGCTTACCTTTCCTTTAACACATAGAGCATTTTGGTTTATGCTCTACCACTTCTTTCTTCATATTACACAACCAAAACTAGATGCCAATGATTCCTCTGTCCTTCTTATTCTAAGATGGCCTGATACTTGGTTGTCATGGCATAAATTAATCAGTTTCTCTTATGTTCTTAGTTCTGGTATAAATAGCATTAGAAATATATTAGAGCAGCCCTTTGTAAACATTCATAGGCTAGGATTTTCTTGTGTCCAGGTTTTAGATTCCATCTGTTGTTGAGCCTGACATATCTCTTCTGAGATCTGAGAAGCCTTTTGTGGTTGACCCTGGAAAGCTGCTTGAATAAGTGAAGGTTATCAATCCATTTGTGACACTTATTTCTGATTTCTCTTTTATCGTTCCAGGTTCATATATGATATTATAGATTCAAGAGAACCAGGTCTATTTAGCATGTCTCACATTTCAATGCTTCATAAATGGAACAAAACCTATGTTTTTGTGATCTGTCATGCTTAAATCTTATGTATGGCACCCTGCAAGTAATGTCTCCAATGGGAAAAAGAGTCTTTCAGATTTAATGACTTTCTCTCATATATTGTGCTATTTTTTATTTAAGGGACAGAATACAGGTGCAAAATGGCACAAGATGCAAGGCATCAGTCTCTTTATGAGACAAGGGCTCTGATGGTGAATGATGATGTTGTTTCTAAAAAGAACTGTCACATCAAAGTGTTGAAGGTTTGGGGCCATTGTGAATGATTTCTTCAGAGTTGGGAATACTTTCGTCTTGTGTCCAAATGGCCAGACCTGTCAACTTTGGAAAAGGGGTACCAGGCTCGAGTCCCAGTGTCGTTGAACATTGTGTGATTTCACTTAGTTTTCCCATGCCTAAAAAACAAGAACAAGTCTGACTGTGTGTAATGGAACCTGGTCTATCTGTAAAGTGCTCCAATGCCTGTGGGTCAAGTTCAAGCTATACAAAACTGCAAACAAAATGTTTTGTCATTGAGTAAAGGGGAAGGTAATGTAATCGTTAGTTTTTCAGTGTTGGCAGAATGTTAACATTGGAGCATTTGTTTGTCATATGCAAACTGTTATGTTCTTGGTCAGTTGCACGGTACTGGTGGTGCTGACAGAACATGTTTGTGGTAGCACCTTTAGTGGTATTAAGCTTACCATTTTATAAGAGTCCTCCAATGTTTCTTGCCTCATTTGTATCAACAAACATTTGGTGATGAGGATGACAAGTAACTTAGTGGCTGGATGAGAAACAACTTAGTGGTGAGAGTTTAGATATGCATGTAGGAGGTTGGTTGCAGATTGCAGCTTTGAGAACTTTACTGGTCAACTTGTCCATGGTCAGTTTATTTGCCATTGCACGAACAAGTCAATCCAGCAGAAGCTCTTAACAATCCAACACTGGATGAAACATTGTGAATTTCGAAAAGCTTAGAGATTGCAGTTATTTGTCAAAGAGTTTGAGGAGAAGAAAAATGATGTGCTGGGGAATGCTTGCATGAGAAGTAAAAATACAACTAAAGATTTTTATTAATATGGGGCAATTCAAGATCTGCTAAGGGTTTCTTTAAGCAGTCTAATAATTGTTTTAGATGTCAGGACATTCTGCATTTAAAGTCTGGTAAAGAGTGCCCTGCTAAAAGTGTTGTTTGTAGAAAATGTAGCAAAGACGGGCACTTCACAAAAGTGTGCCAAAGTTAGCCTAACCTGTCTTCCAAAGGGAATAACGTAGTAGCCACCTTAGGTGAGGACGACTGTGATAAAAAAAATCAAGAAATTACGAGAAAACCTCTAGGACATAGTTTTGGTCGTTGGATACGATGTATGCACTGGTGATCCATTTGATTGTGTTGACCCGTGTGCTGATGTGGTTATAGGTGACAGAACAGCTAGGCTGTTAGTTTCACTCAGGGCCCAGAATCACAATGATAACCCAGGAAAGGTTCAATGAATTATAGCCAGATAGTAGTCCTGAACCTCCAGACCTGGCACCAGTCTCTTACGAAGGAAGGTGCATTGGATTATCGAGTTATTTTCAAAATGTCTTGGTTTTCAAGAAAAGTAACATTTTCAAAAATACTTATGTGCCAGTAAGGGGCTGTGCATCCTAGGTTGGTTCCAGAAAGGCCTATCCCAAATAGTGTTGACACCTGGTACTAAAGATAAGGTGTCCATGGTTGGGGAAAGTCTTGTTTCAAACATTTTTCCAGGTTTCCTGAAGTATTTTTGGATAAACTAGGCACCACAAAGGGGTTACAACATAAAATGAAGGTTAAAGAAGGGTCTTTTCTGATAAAGCACACATTGCAGAGTTTACCATTTTCTATAAGAGAAGACCTAGGGAAAGAGTTTTCAAAGTTTTGTGATAGTGGAATAATCAAACCTGTTGAATCAACATTGTGGTTATCACCCCTTGTGGTTGCCAGGAAGAAAAATGGTGATTTGAGAGTTTGCGTGGATTTGCGAGGTCTCAACAAGTCCTTTTGGGTCAATTTGCACCTCCCTAAAATTACCGATCTCTTGAACTTGTTGGTGGGTATGAGATGTTTTCCAAGCTTGACTTAGCATCCACCTATCATCAAGTAGTTGTAGAATCAGAGATACACACATCACAGATTTCATGTTGCCTATAGCTACTTTCCAGTACTGCAGGATGCCGTTCGGGTTAGCTTTTGTAGTATCCATGTTCCAAATGGTCATGTAGCAGTTACTCAAGGACGTAAAAGGTGTGGTAATTTTTCAGGACGACATGTTGATTTTTGCAGTAACAAGTGAGGAACATGTCTTTCCTTCAAGAAAAAGGGATTGTGTTGAAAATAGAGAAATGCAAGATTGTGAAGACGAGGGTTGAATATCTTGGGCACATTGTCTCAGGAGATGGTATTGAACCAATACCAGCCTAAGTTACTGCTATTATTGATGTACAACCTCTGGCTGATAAAACTGAGCTGAAGTCATTTATGGGCATGTGTGCATTCTATTCCTGTTTCATCCTTGGTTATGGAGCTAAAAAAAAACCTTGACTGTTCTTCTGAAGAAGAATGTATGCTCAAATGGAACTCCATGTGCAAGGAGGAATTTGAATGGATTAAAAAATAGTTGGCAAATTATAGGATTTTGAGGCCATTTAATCCAACCCTCAAATACTGTATTACTATTGGTGCATGCAATCAAGGACTAGGTGCAGTAATGACCTAAGTTGATACTGAGGTAGGGAATACCATTTGCTACATGCCAAGGGCCCTGAAGGAGTCAGAAACTCATTACTCGACAATTGAAAAAAAAGTACTTGCATGCTGATGGGTGATACAAAAAAATAAAACCGTACATTTAGGGAAAAAAGTTTTCGATTGTACTAATCATAAACCATTTGTTTCAATTTTGGCTGATGAGAAAATCAAAGAACAAAACTCTAGAATTAGGAAACTATTACAATATCAGTTTGAAATACCACACATTAAGGGTGCCAAAAATATAAAAGCTGACGTTTTGTCTCGGTTTGCTTCCACTGATGATAGAATAAATGAGGGGCAACAAGAGTTGGACGAAAATTGCTTGATTGCCACAATGGTTTTGGAAGAGCTCTGTAGTGTCTGAATAGGAGAAGAAAGCAGAAGTGTGTCAAGACGAAGTGTCAAAACTGGTTATATCTTATGTGAGTATGGGTTGGCTCACAGAGAAATCCCTAGAGAATCTGTATCAGCCTTATTGGAAAATTCATAAAAAGCTCACCATTGAAGATGGTATGCAAATGAAGGGTGACAAATTAGTACCACTGGAGGTTGTCAGGCATAAGTTGATTTTGATAGCCTTTGAGGTGGTCATCCATGGACAGAGAGGTCAACTTTGTTGTGGGTTAATTTGTCTTGGGTGCTGGAGCTCTAAAAAACATAGGCCCTAATTATGACTTCAGCGGTCTTTTGCAAAGACTACCGAAGCCGTAGGTGCCAGAAGACCGCCAGTGCTGGAGGTTTTCCAGCTTCCATATAACTACTGGAGGATTTCTGCTACAATCTGATTAGAAATCCATCAGCAGTCGTGTTGGCGGGCGGTAGCACAGAGGCGGTTCCACAGCCGTCACCGCCTTGCCAAAAGGACTCCATCCGCTGTATTATGAGCAGCAATACAGCATGGTGGTGTGCTGATGGTGGGGCATCCGACAGCTGAGGGGGGTGAGAGAGGGGTGGGTATTGTGTATGCATGTGTGAGTGGGTGTATGTCTGCGTGTTTGAATGTAAGTGTGTACGCATATTGGTATATTTGTGTGAATGCATGTGTGATTGTTGAAGTTAGTGCATCTTGGTATATTTGTGTGAATGCGTGTCGTTGCATGTGAATGAGTGTGTGTATGCATGTGGATGAATCGTCGTATATAAGTGTTGGAGAATTTATGTATGCGGGGTGCGTGTGGGTGTGTGTGTACATGTATGCGGGGAGGGGGGTGCTGTCATGGAAGTGGGGGTGGAGGGGTCATGTAATTGAAGGGGGCTTGGGGAAGTCGTCTGCCAGCAGCAGGAAAGGAATTTTCTGTCACCAGAAGCCTTTCCACCAGGGCTTTCTTGGCAGTGATACTGCAGCGGAAACCCTGGCAGGAACGTGATTCGTACTACTGTGGCAGTCTTCAAAGGACGGCTGGCTCGGAGGTGATATTCTCCGGCCCAGCAATCCTACCGCCCTGGCGGTACCAGCGGAGATGTGGTGGTTTGGCAGAGGCCAAACTGCCATACTCAAAATGTGGCGGCCTTCGCCATCGGCGGTGAGACCGCCACCGCAGCCCTGGCTGTCTTCAGACCGCCAGGGTCGTAATGAGGGCCATAGTTTTGAGAAAACCTTCTTTCAGCCAAGTGAGTGCCCTTCTAGAACTTGGGAGGGGCTTAGCATAGATTTAGGGTCTGATTTAGATCTTGATAGTGTTACTGCCAAACAGCTGTGGTGGTGTACCCAAGAACACCATCAAGCCAACGGTTTTCTTTCTGCTTTATTTATGTTACAGTCTTGCAGGTGGTGTACTGACAGTGGTTTACTAATAGAGGGAGGACATTGCTGGACCCAATGGACATCGGACAACAGCAGTGGCTATGGAATAGAGGTAAGTCATAAACACACACACACACACACACACACTGTGCCTTAGCCATATGTGTCACCCTGCACAACTCACTACACAACACCCCACATACACACCGTTATTTATTGCCATGCTACCACAACACAGCATGTACATGCCACAAATACATTAATGTACATCCATGACACAACATACACACACTATTGATACAACACCCACATCCGAACAACTACAAGAACCAACACAATTAAACATTCATCTACACAAACACACTCACACAACATCCCAACTTCACACATCATAACAACACACATCACACAACACTTACCTGATGTTGATGCAGCAACACAGCACACAACGTACACAACATCACCAAAGCTATGCGTAAGTGGCAAAAATGCTGAGACATCCACATCACCCACTCCAGCTCTCTCCACTTCACCCAGCCAATCGCATTGCACACACACACATACATATACACTGAGTCACACATACAACTTGGAGCACAACATGACAGGTGCAGGTCCCCTTCCAATGTGCACACATCAAAGCAAGTGACAAGTGTGACTCTACCATCATTGTGGTGCCAGCATTCATTTAGCAATGAATATTGACACCAAAATTACAGTTGTGTATGTGTGTGATGTGTGTTGTGTAGCAATGTGCTCCTATCCATGTCTGACCTACTTGTGTCACTGGCATGTACATGTCACAGTATTTTCTTTTAATTACTGTGACGTGTATATCTGGAGTGGACCCACGCTCATGTCCAGTGATCACCCAACATACACAGCCAATGTGGGTTCCATACCTTTGTATCCAGCGACCGAGGGGGTCATGTTTTCTCCGTGGTCCAGTGGCAGCAGCGATGGAGGGTGTTGATCAGCCAGAAACTGAAGTAGAATCAATAGCAAAGGTGAGTTTTCACCTCTTTCCCCAATCTACCAACTCAGAAGTGGAGGTCGGATCGCCACTTTTTGCGTGGCTGTACGGCACATCCAAATCTGCATGGTGGTAAATTGGTTGGGATCCCGCCATCAGCCAAAATTTCTTATGGCATCATTGCAGAGGATGGGAATCCTTGGCGGAGTTGGTGGGACTAGGGCGTGTTAAAGTTGATGCGACCGCCAACATCTACATAGGGCAGGCAGACTGCCAAGCCAGCAGACAGTTTCTCTGTCAGGAAAGTGACAGCAGGCCCATTACCCCAATATCTAAATGAGTCCCTTAGTTGGCCAATTTATTGTTTACCTTACCAACTACTCTACGCGTTGGTGGTGCTCGACCTCTACTCTAAATGGATAGAAGTGAAGTTTGTGACAGTATCCAATGCTAAGGTTGTTATTGAATTCCTACAGACATTTTTTATCTGAGAAGTTTTTCCCAAATTCATGATATCAGACAGTGGGGTCCAATTTGCAAATGGTGAAGTGGATGTCTTTCTTAAAGCGTGTGATGTTAAGCATCTTAGAACTTCACTTTATCATGACCAAAGCAATGGTCAAGTGCAGTGAATGAATAAAGTGTTGTTACAGTGTGTCCAATGGGCTATTGCTAATAGGTGTGTTGTTTTGAATGTGGTTCACTCCATGCTATGGTTCAATCCTACAAGTCCAGATTCTACTATGCATGGCTCCCCATTTGAGTTATTGAGAGGGAGTAAGCCAGCCACTAGAGCCTATCCCAGTTGGATGGGCAGATGGGTGATATTTGGTGATCGACTGGATAAACATGATGCTAGGGTCAAGAAAAATGTTGGTGATGCTAAACTTAAACAAAATAAATCCTTTGATGAATGCAACAATGTGAGCAAGTTGAAAATAGAGGTTGGAGATTAAGGGTCTGATTTAGAGGATTGGTGAAGGAGTAACCCTCTCCGCCAAACTCTAAATCAGACCCATAGTTTGCATCAAAAAGGGAGTGCGTGTTAAAAAAGGTGGTAAGAAGTTTAGTGATCCGGGTGTTGTGGATAAAGTATATGGAAACGCAATCAGAGCCAACTGTTACAACTGGTGGAACTTAGGAGGGCATCTCAAGTGTGGTACTAGGGTTGACCCAGAAGAATGTTGAGTTCCCGAAGGAGAAGTGTGCTAAATCAGTAGTATCAGATGATGTTTCAAAGTCCACGAGTGGTTCTGTTCCAGAAACAAGTGCCAATCCCACATTCTACAAGAGCAGTCATCTAGGTGCATTCTTCTTAGGATCAGGAAGTAACCTATGTTTTTTTTTTCTTGTTCCATAAGGTCATGCCAGAGACAGTGTTTCTCTAGTTCTGTAATATTTTCACTGTTTAACTTTTGACCGCTTTGGTCAGTCCAGATAAGAATATTGCTCATTTGGTTTATTTATTTTTTTGTAAGAGGAAAATGTACTGTAATTTTCAATGTATTAAAATGCTTCATTATCATTGGTTAAAGGGAAAAGTAATGTAATGGTTAGTTGTTCAATGTTGACAGAATGTTGGTATTGAAACATTTGTCATATGAAAAGCATCACATTGTTTGTCAGTTGCTCAGAATGGTCATCACTGACAGAATGTGTCCCTGGTAGCTCCTTAAAATGTGTTAAACTTAACGTTTTATATGAGTCCACTGATGCTTCTCACCTCCTTTGGATCGACCACCACACAAAGCAAATATGACTGAGTGGTATTACACTGTGTTATATCCTGCAGACAAGTATTATGCTAAATGGATTCCGGCATATTGCCAGAGAAAGAAAGACTTTTGGTGATGGTTACTCCCTCTGGAAAACGCTGGAGGCAGATGATTTATGCTGTGATATTCCTCATAAGGCCCTATTAATAAAAAAGTCATAAAAATATGTACATACATAGAGGTACTTTGGGTCAGTGCTCTTCAACCATTTGTCTGGTCATGTGTCATTCCTATGACAACATATAGCATAAGGAAATGGGTCAGGGCAGTTCAGACACAAATATGTAGAACTGTGAGTAAGGGCTTTTAACACAGCTCTAAGAGCCATTTAAACGTGCTTTCTATTTATATTTGTCGTTTGTAGTATGTACAGATAAAGGCTAAACAGACAGGATTTATGTAATTTTGCTTATTTTTGTACTGACCGGGACATCAAAATACCTGTGTGCTGGCAGAAAAACAGCCAGGTGGCAATACTAACTGAAACGTACTGCCACCAGCAGCAGTAGCCTACCAGTTAACTCACTGGTGATCCTCTACAGTTTTACCACAGTGTTCTAATGAGCAACTAGAGTGCTAACATTCTGTATTTATGACAAAGGGGTGGCACACCTGAATGCTATTTTGATGGAATCAAAGCTGTAAAGCTGAAAGCATGTCCTACAAAGGATACTGCATTAAAGGAAGAAATAAAGGATCACGGTAACAAAGGGCCTGATTACGATCTTGGTGGATGGGGTTACTCCGTCACAAACATGACGGATATCCCATCCATTGTTTTACAATCCCATTTTATCCTACGGAGATTGTAATACGGTCGTTTGTGATGGAGTATTCCATCTGCCAAGATCATAATCAGGCCCTAAGTCTCCCAAGGTTGCCGTCAAAGAAAAGGGAGAGCAGATGTAACTCAAATATCTAGCAAATGTAACCCAGGTATAGCCAAATGATACAAGTGTGTAAAATGCTCTAGTAATGTCTGCAACAAATAAGCAAGGGATCAATTGAATAAAATAATCAAAATATAAACTAATTCAAAAAGTCGTTTGTTGCTATTTGAGACCTCTACAAATGTGTCCTCATTTTAAATTTCTAGAGCACTACCAGTTGTATCTATGAGAAAAATAATACCCCTTATTTGTTAATTTTGAAAGTAAATGCTTACGTTTTATAGTTTTGACTTCTTCAAAATGACCTTGAATGGAAACAAGATGCGAGAGCTTTCGTCATGCTCCATGTCTTGTCTCACATTGTCAGAAGGAAACCTTGCTTCTTGGAGAAACTCTCAAGAGTGAACAGGTGTGAAGGACAAAAAATGCTTACTGAGATGGAGGTGGGGTGGAATAATCAAAGCCGATCAGAATGCAGTGGGAAACACAAGACAGAAGTTACTCACCCCTATCCAATGGATCCTGAATCCAGCTATGGTATGTCACAATATGTGCCATAATAGTTGACGTGTGTATATGTGGGGGGGATTGTGAACAGGTTGAGGATTGGCAATGTTCAGCGGTTTGATGAGAGTGACCTCCCTCCAGTGCAATAAACCCTTGTTGCAGTGTATGGAGTGAAGGTGCTAAAAATAACAGAAGAACGAGGGAGAGAGACTGTGGGCGCCCATAAAAAGGAAAAAAGTGGTCTGTTTGAGGGGCGTTGACTAGGCACAGACAACACCCTCCCTTCATTCAGACCCCAGGACCACAGGATTAGAGGGAAGGATTGCTCCATAATTCAGCTGGGGCTCAAAAGTGGCTAAACAAGAGTAAACATTGTCCAAACATCGTACAACACTGTATGAACAGTATGCAATGAGGTGCAGAATCTCTGGGGTGAAGCTGAACTTGGGCACTATTTGGGGCTACAATAGTTACCCCCCAAATAGAGTGAACTCTCTGGGAGGTTGTAGAGGCAGCCAAAAGAGTGGGGAGTGCCGCTTATGACCTTTTAACGTCTTTAGCAGTACGCCATTCTCCATATTTTTTTATTTTGATCTCTCCAGATCAATGAAGTGGCACTCCATATGCAAAATTATTAGGGAAAGTTTGAGTGCCAGTCAAGGCAGCAAGAGGCGCTAGGCACCACGCCCATCTTGTGACCCCTGAGGCACTGAGGTCAGGTTCTCTGGACCTGCAGCAAAAGGTCATTGATTTAACTCCCAAAACCCCATTGAAAAATAAACAGGATGTAAGGGTGGGGAGTAATGTAAAGATTGTCAAAAAAGATAAAAATGCAACGTTCTAGCATCCCTATTGGGAGATTGATGACCAGCATTAGGAATTGCCGAGACAGCACTAGAGGTTGTAAGTGAAAATGATACTCTTGATGTCTCTCTGGAACAATGGGGCAGTGAAGGCCCTTTGATGAGGGGAACAGCACAAGGCACAATAGACATCAATTATCGGTAGAGGCTCCTCCACCATCTAAAGTGACATATTTATATCTATTATTTTCTTCCTCTCTACCCAAAACAGTGTGGGTGGAGAAAAGGAGCACCAGCCAAATAATGCCCTGTTCCTCAGCAGGCCTGGATAGTTAAGTCTCGCTGCACACCTCACCCCCCTCTTTAACTTCCACACAGGAAAATGCTGAAAGGGCAATCACCTCACAAGAGACTGAAAATCACACTGAAAATAACCAGTCTGCTTTATTGCCACCTTTAATCTATGAAAGCAATTTACAAGCAAAACTATTGGCTCTTGAATCATCAGCAATAGAAGCACCTAAGTGGCAACCTTCTCAAATGGGCAAAGTCATGCAGCAAATTTTGGGTTAGATAAGGAAAGTCAAATACTTACAGGACAAGTCCCATAAGGACCTAAAGAAACAGCGTGCCCAAATAAAAACATGCCTTTGGCAGGTCAATCTTTAAATGGAACAAGCCGAACATAGAATTTCGGATCTGGAGGACCACAAGAACAAATTGGACAATACAAGAGCAACACTGAAATGAGAACTAACAAAGTTACAATTTCAACTGGAAGAAATGGAAAATAGATCTTGTAGATCTAATTTATGATTCATTGCAATCCCAGAAGGCTGCAAAAATGGCCAGGACAATATCAAACTGATTTCAAATCTGATTAGAAAATATGTCATTCCAGATCAGCAAGAGAAAGATAGAGATCTCACCATTTTACAAGCCCACAGTGTCCCTTGATTTCAGCCTTACAATGCAAAATATCCTTGTACCTTCGTGGTTACCTTTGCCAATTTCTCCATAAAGGAGAAAATCCTGGTCAAAGCCATAAAAGACAAATTGTTGCAGACTTCAGAAAACTATTAATTTAAAATATTTTTGAATATGTCTCTGGGCATTGCATGACACCGAAGAGACTTCAAGGCAATGATAGACTCCTCCAAAAAACAAGGCGCTCAAGCACTACTTATACAGCAAACAAAATTGAAAGTCATCTTTGAGGGAGAGTTTTGTGTTTTTATGTCAGTGGAACAGGCCAACAACTATTTGTACTCCATTAATTAATCTTTAGTGGGGGGTATGGAAAATGTGAGGTAGAACAGGTGGGTGCTTACCTACCTCTGAGCATTAGTACAACATGCTAGTTCATCCTCAGGTTCCTCTATACTATCACACTCATGCTTTGTCGGATTTGCTTAAATGTTGGTCTCTTTCTTTTTTCTTCATCCCCTTTTCTTTATTTACTTTTTGTTTGATTCACTGAGGAAACCTAGGTTGTTAAAATAGTAATGTACTCCTGAAACCTGCTGATGCAGTTCTTGAGTGCAGCTTCAAGCCAATCTGATAAGGGAGAATAAAGGGAGGAGGAGGAATGGGATGGGCAGGGTCTCCACAAGAGCCTGAGACGGTTAGGGCCCGGTTGGGAATGAACCCAGAATGGGGTTAGGTATGGAGGGGGTGTTGTAATTTAATAGTGATTAGATTAAGAATTAGCAGAAGACATCTTATATTTAGCAACTATTGTGAACACTTGGCGGACTCCATTTTGTATTCATGACTGCCATTTTCTCTGCCATGTGCTCGCCATGTGCTCTGTCCTACCTTTCTGTTAACTACTCTTGAAAATCTGTCTAGTGACAAGTTATATTTAGCATCTCCCACTTTCACACATGCCCAGTAAGATCTGCAGCTGTTAGTAATCAGTAACAGACAGTAATGTGTCAACTAGTCCTTGAAACTGTTAGCCCCTCCTACCTGTCCACTGTGCATTTCCATATGACCTTACATGTATGTAAGTCTTGCTTCTTTAATTGTACCACCTTCTTTTAGCCCCTGCGTGGGTATAAAAGGACCATGCTCTCTTAGTTCAGAGTGCTACTTCAAACAATATCGAAGGGTGCTGTTTGAACTGTAGTACCACCTCATGAGGTTTAATAAACTTTGACTTTTATTTCAGTTTCTGTGCCAACTTCTTCCTATATGGTCTGAGGACTTTGTGTAGGGAAGGGCGAACCCCTTGCACTAGTAGGCCTTGCTGAGGCTTACTTCAACAGGGGGGGGATGAAGGGATTTAGAGGCAGGGGTGGGAACCTGGTGAGGGGGGACATAGGAGTATGGGTGGCGGGGGGAAATGTAAAAGATATAGCACACCGTCTAAGACTACTATTAGGTTCTTCAGCTTCAAGCTAGATGCAACTACAGCCCCCAAAATGATACATTTCTCCTAGATCTTTGAAAGCCATTTAAAGTAATGCTAATGGGATGAATAAAAGGGCAACATTTCGAGCAATTCTAGCCTGGGTGAGAGCATTTGGTGCAAATGTTATTTTTTTTCAAGAGATTCATTTTGAGAACATCAGCCCCAAGCCAAGTGTTATGGTCAATATATCAAACACTTCTTTTTTGCCTTTTCGGGGCCACAAATTGAGAGAGGGAGGCAATATTAACCACTAGAAAAATGAACAGTGAGATACTGGAGGTAAGGTGGAATTGGGTTAAAATGCCAGTGTAGAAATAGATAATTTTGTGAGCTATTGAAGACTAAACATGCACCCCAGAAGCAATTTATGAGAATGCAATAGAGGCATCAGGATCATAAATAATAGAAGGTGACTTTAGTCCTCTTCCCGATGTTTTCATGAATTCCTCTCGGTTTATTAAACATCAGAATAAACCCAAACTATTACGTTTTTTAGACAACTAGAACAAGATTTGCAGTTAGTAGACCCCTGTCGCAGTTACTATCCACGAGATAAGTAGTATACATGCGTTTCAAAGAGATTTAACTTGGCCTCACAAATCGTTTTTTTTTATTTCTCGTTTTGCCAAGGAAAGGCCTGTATCTTGGCCATCAGGTTCTCAGACTACTCAGCAATATTGATTAAAAGATTCATCCCAGAGACTATGAGTCCTAGTTTGGCATTCAATACATCATTGCTTGCAGCCAAAAATTGGGCAAGTAGTATGAAACAAGCCTTGGAGGCCTCTTTTGAGCAAAATAGAGGTGCAGCCACAGGTACAGCAATGAAGGCCTTCTTCGGGGGACAGGTTGTTACTTTTCAGGCACAACAATCTTGATTAGCAAAATCAATACTACTTCATTTGCATTCAGCATTGAATCAGATGTTGTCTGCCTACATTTTAGCAAACGCACCTGCCACTAAACTAGATCTAACCCGAGCAAGAGAGAATTTCACCTCAGCTGAAATATTGAATCATAACACATACTTGCAAAAAGATAAAAAGAGAGAGTGAACATATTGGTAGATTTTTGGCTTTGTTAACAAAAATGAAGAACTAATTCTTTAAAAAAGATTTTTGACCCAGACCTTCGTAAAATAATCACTCAGCCTGAGTTGATAGCTGAGACTTTTAGAAAACATTACTCAAGATTATATTCAGACCAGCCTAACCCTACACCAGAGGCAACAGGTATCTAGTTGAGTAGTATCTCCTTGCCAGCCTTGGCCAAGGATTTGCGTGGCTCTATCATAACTCCAATCAATCTAGCTGAAGTGATCAGTTCTTCTCTGAATGCTAAGGGCTGTGGTAAAGATGGCATACCAGCAGAAGTATTTAACCCGTTTGCCGCCATGGACGTAATGGTTACGTCCATGGCTGCGCCTGTGTGGAGCCATGGACATAACCATCACGTCCATATACTGGACCTCGGGGGAAGTGCTAGCGCTCCCCTGAGGGCCACACCCACTCCTCCAGGTAAGGACTGGAAGGGGAATCGCTTCCCCTTCCACCCCTGACCCCCAAACCCCCCAGTGACGACTGATGATGGACCTCATCAGAGGTCACCTCCCATCGAGCTGGAAGCATGCTTCCAGCGCGATTGCTGAAGAGAAATGCTTAGCATTTCTCTTCCGCTCGGGAGGAGGGGGCCAGCAGAGACATGAAAGGAAAGGAAAGGCTTTCCCTTTCCTTTCATGTCTCTGCAACCATTTCATTCGCAATGCGATCGGGCAGCAGAAATGCCCACTAGATGCCAGGGAAGTTTTTTTTTTATAATGGACATAAGGGGAGCGGCCCCTTGGGCAAAGGCCGCTCTCCAGGGGGGCAAATAATTTTCAGGCCATTTCTGCCCCCGCACCAGGGATTTTTTATGTTTAGGGAGCGACCCCTTCAGCAAAGGTCACTCCCTGGGGGGCAGAAACCACTAGACACCAGGGATTTTTTGTTTTGGAAATTAACATAAGGGGAGCGGCCCCTTGGGCAAGGACTGCTCCCCAGCGGGGCAAATAATTTTTAGGCCATTTCTGCCCCCCCGGGGGCAGAAAACCCCCTAGACACCAGGAATTTTGTTTTTGTTTTGTTTTTCTTTTATGTTTAGGCAGCGACCCCTTCAGCAAGGGTCGCTCCCTGGGGGGCTAAATTGTTTCTAGGCCATTTCTGCCCCCCTGGGGGCAGAACAGAAACCACTAGACACCAGGGAATTTTTTTTAATCTTATACTTATATATAAGAGGAGCGGCCCCTTGGGTAAGGGCCGCTCCCCAGGGGGGCAAATAATTTTTAGGCCATTTCCCTGGGGGCAGAAAACCCCAAGACACAAGGGATCATTATTTTTTTTCTTTTATGTGTAGGGCGCGACCCTTGCCGAAGGGGGCCAAATTGTTTTTAGGCCATTTCTGCCCCCGGGGGAGGGCAGAAACCACTAGACACCAGGGATTGGTGTGTGTATGTGTGTGTTTTGTTTGGGGGGCTGCCCCTTGGGCAAGGGTCACTCCCCATGGAGGCACATTCCTGTTGGCCATATCTGCCCCCCTTGGGGGCAGATCAGTCTATTTTTGGAAGGCCCATTTGCCCCCAAAGGGGGGAAGAAAGCCCACCAGAGACCACCATACCCCCACCCCAAGTAAATGGGGCCAAAGTAGTTCTGCCCACCAGTGGGCAGATGGGGCAATTATCCCCGATCCACACACTGGGGGGGCAGAAAGTCTACTAGATGACATGGAATTTAAAAAACGAAAGATAGTGCGGTGGTGGCTACCAACCAGTATGGGCCTGGTTATGCCCCCACCCCAACTGAAGGGGGTAACAGTCTTTCAGCTCTCCCCCGCACAATAAAACATTTTATCCCAAGGCAAGCAAAAAGACTTTTGATTATTTTGGGTTTTGGTTTTACATTTGGGCCATGAGAGCTTGGTAACTCTCAAAATCATCTTACTTGGAATGGTGAGGGCTGCACTTTTTTGACTTTGGGATGCTTGCTATATAGGGTGGTGTGTTTCACATGCACCCGCACCATTTTCTTACCCACAATGCCCTGCAAACCTCCAACTTTGCTGAAAATCACACATTTTCACCACATTTTTGTGATGGAACCTTCCAGAATCTGCAGGAATCCACAAAATTCCTACCACCCAACATTGTCCTATGTATAAAGATAAAAATTCTGCTGCACTTGTCAGCCTAAAAATGTTTTTTTTCAAACTGCCCTTTTGGACCCGCTTTGGTTCCCCCTCAATTTTGACATGTTTTTGACCCTTCCCTGTCACAGGCACTTGGCCCACCTACACAAGTGAGGTATCATTTTTACTGGGAGACTGAGGGGAACGTTGGATGGTAGGAACTTTGTCCCGGTGCAGTGATCCCACACAGAAATGTGGGGAAAAGGTGATTTTTTAGCTGAATTTGAGGTTTGCTGAGGATTCTGGGTAAGAAATCATTGGGGGATCCACGCAAGTCACACCTCCCTGGACTCCCTTTGGTGTCTAGTTTTCAGAAATGTCTGGGTTTGGTAGGTTTCTCTAGATTGCTGCCGAGCAAAGGACCAAAAACACAGGTTGCCCCCTCTGTATTTGATAATTTAGATGTGTCCAGATAGTGTTTTGGGGCATTTCCTGTTGCGGGCACTAGGCCTACCCACACAAGTGAGGTATCATTTTTATCGGGAGACTTGGGGGAGTACTGGGTGGAAGGAAATTAGTGGCTCCTCTCAGATTCCAGAACTTTATGTCACCAAAATGAGATGAAAAAGTGTTTTTTTAGCAAAATTTTGAAGTTTGCAAAGGATTCTGGGTAACAAAACCTGGTGAGAGCCCCACAAGTCACCCCATGTTGGATTCCCCTAGGTGTCTAGTTTTCAAAACTGCACAGGTTTGGTAGGTTTCTTTAGGTGCCGACTGAGCTAGAGGCCAAAATCCACAGGTAGGCACTTTGCAAAAAACACCTCTGTTTTCTTTGGGAAAATGTGATGTGTCCACATTGTGTTTTGGGGCATCCCCTGTCGCGGGCGCTAGGCCTACCCACACAAGTGAGGTATCATTTTTATCTGGAGACTTGGGGAAACACTGGGTGGTAGGAAATTTGTGGCTCCTCTCAGATTCCAGAACTTTCTTTCACCAAAATGTGAGGATAAAGTGTTTTTTTAGCCAAATTTTGAGGTTTGCAAAGGATTCTGGATAACAAAACTTAGTGTGAGCCCCACAAGTCACCCCATCTTGGATTTACCTAGGTGTCTAGTTTTTAAAATGCACAGGTTTGCTAGGTTTCCCTAGTTGCCGACTGAGCTAGAGGCCAAAACCTACAGCTAGGCACTTTCCAAAAAACACATCAGATTTCAATGTAAAAATGTGATGTGTCCATGTTGCGTTAACTGTCGCGAGCATCAGGCCTACCCAGACAAGTGAGGTACCATTTTTATCGGGAGACTTGGGGGAACACAGACTAGCAAAACAATTGTTATTGCCCCTTGTCTTTCTCTTCATTTTTTCCTTCCAAATGCAAGACATTGTGTAAAAAAGACGTGTAATTGAGAAATGCTCTGTAATTCACATGCTTGTATGGGCACCCCGGAATTGAGAGATGTGCAAATAACCACTGCTTCTCAACACCTTATCTTCTGCCCATTTTGGAAATACAAAGGTTTTCTTGATACCTATTTTTCACTCTTAATATTTCAGGAAATGAATTGCTGTATATCCGGTATAGAATGAAAACCCATTGTAAGGTGCAGCTCATTTATTGGCTCTGGGTACCTAGGGTTCTTGATGAACCTACAAGCCCTATATATCCCCGCAACCAGAAGAGTCCAGCAGACGTAACGGTAGATTGCTTTAAAAAATTAGACTTTGCAGGAAAAAGTTACAGAGTAAAACATAGAGAAAAATGCCTGGTTTTTTTACCTCAATTTCAATATTTTTTTATTTCAGTTGTTATTTTCTGTAGGAAACCCTTGTAGGATCTACACAAATTAACCATTGCTGAAGTCTGAATTTTGTCTACTTTTCAGAAATGTTTAGGTTTCTGGGATCCAGCATTGGTTTCAGACCCATTTCTGTCACTGACTGGAAGGAGGTTGAAAGCACAAAAAAATCGTAAAAATGAGGTATGTCCCAGTAAAATGCCAAAATTGTGTTGAAAAATTGGGTTTTCTGATTGAAGTCTGCCTGTTCCTCAAAGCTGGGATGCTGGAGATTTTAGCACTACAAACCCTTTGTTGATGCCATTTTTAGGGGAAAAAAACACAAGCATTCTTCTGCACCACCTTTTTTCCCATTTTAAAAAGAAAAACGAAATGTTCACTGTATTGTGGCTAATTTCTTGGTCTCCTTCAGGGGAACCCACAATGTCTGGGTACCTCTAGAATCCCAAGGATGATGGAAAAAAAGGATGCAATTTTGGTGTGGGTAGCTTATGTGGACATAAAGTTATGAGGGCCTAAGCGTGAACTGCCCCAAATAGCCAAAAAAAGGCTTGCCACCTGAGGGGGAAAAGGCCTGGCAGCGACGGGGTTAAGACCTGTTCCAGTTAACTGAGCAAGTTTCTAGTCAGTTTGTTAAATAAAATCATATCAGGCAGCCAAATTCCTAACTCATTCACTGAATCTGTTGGAGTCAGTTAAAAAAAAAAAAAAGACAAGCAAGAAACTGATCCTATTTCATGTCAACTGATCAGTCGATGAAATAGTGAATACAAACTCTTCACTGAGTTCTGGGCAAATCGTCCTGCACCGCTAGCTCAGGCTGTCATCCATAATGATCAAAATGGGTTCCTGTCACGTAGAATAATCTCGACAAATACTAACTACTTAGTCCAGTCAATTGATTACTATTCCATGCACAAAACCAAGGTGGCCATTGTCATGTTGGACATGGAAACGATTCATTATCCTTATAAAATGTTATTTCCCATCTGGTTTGTGCAGGTATTAAGACACCTGTATATGAATGCGGCTCCGCATAAAATAGTTAATGCTGAGTCAGTTGGACAAATTATCATGAGTAGGCGGACGAGGCAAGAAAGCCCCCTGTCACCTACTCTCTTTTCTTTGTTCATAGAACCTCTGACTTGTGCCATTCGACAATATTCAAACTTTCTTCCACCTATAATTGGTGCAGCCAAGCTAAAACTGTTTGCAGATGATAGGGTTCTACATTTGGCAGCAGAGAAGGGCAACATTACAAATGCCAGGGCCTGTGCTCTGTGTAAAATGGATATGCAAATTAGGCTAATTATAATTGGCTAAGTTAACCTACCTATAAGTCCCTAGTATATGGTAGGGCATGTAGGTTTAGGGACCACAGCATAGGTAGTGCACCCATAGGTGCACTGCTGAGGTGCCCAGTGTCATTTTAAAGGCAGGCCTGCCTTGCTGGCTGCTTTTAAATTAAAGTTATATGCAAATTCGACTTTGGAATTAAAAGTAGTTCCAAAGTCTTAAACTAACTTATTTTTACATATAAGTCACCCCTAAGGTGTGCCATATGTGCCCCTAGGGCTAATTTTATAAGCCCTGGTGAGGTAAAAACAGCCAAATTCGTTTTTCCCTCATTGTAGTAAATGGTCTTCATAGGCTAGAATGGGAAGACTTTATTTTAATTTTTAAAGTCTCCTTAAATGTTGGATACCAAGAGTTTGGTATCAAAATAATTGTTGTAATAAATCCCACAACTTCCAGTTGTGGGATTTAATATAACTTGTGCAGGTAAAGAGTTTTAAACTTTACCTGAAAAGTTGCCAATTTCAGCCCTGCATTGTTTTTGCTGCTGTGCTCTGATTGGCCAGCCTCTAGCAGCCTGGCCAGGCTGCAATGATGAGGTGTGAAGTGGCCTGACTTCACACAAAGGAATTTGCCTGTGGGAGGGAATCTCCCCTCAGCAGATGGTGAGGCAGGAAGGGGGAGGGCTGCCAAACTGGTCTTCAAAGGCAGAGAAGGACATTTGGAGCAACCAGCAACAACCCCACATCCTGCAACCCCAGACAACTAGGTGCCCCCTTGATTAGATTAGGAGAGGGCAGGAGAGGGGTGTGTTTATGATTTTTAGCCACACCAGTGGGTGGGCTCAGCCAGATGTAACCTCCACAAATCAGATTCAGCCATGATGGATTTTTGGAGAATGTTGCCTCCTGGGACTGAGTTTTGCCACACTTCCCAGGAAGTGGTCATCACAGGGGGAAGGACCCTGCACCTGATTGGAGAACCAGGACCCCCCTGCCTTTCACCCAGGAGCAAGGATAAAACTGGCAGACCTGCACCCACACCTCAGATCTGCATCAGATTCCAACAAGGAAGAACCAAAGGAGAAAAAGGACTGCCCTGCTGGACCCCTGGCCTGCACCTGGAACCTGCCCTCAGAAGGACTGCACCAGCTGCACACTTGGGTTTCACCACAAGAAGGACTTTGCCTGGCTTCAACTGGTTCAAGGAGGGACTCCCTGTTTGCTACAGGTGAAAAATTGCTAACCAGAGTCCCCTGCACCAACTCCTGAAGAAATCAACCAGCTGACCACTGCCCAGTGGCCAAAAAGGAGTTTGCGCCAGGTGCATTCTGGGAGTTGTAGTCCGCACCCCCAAGGACCATCTCAGAGCTTCTGGACCCTTGGGGTGAGCTGTGGACCTCAAAAGAACCTTAAAAGGACATCTGGGAGAAGCCCCAGAAGTTTGGAGAACTTTTGAAAAAAAGCTCCATAGAGGGACCGACCCGCCGCGGCAACTGTAGCGGGCTTGCCTCAACCGCGACCCGGCCTGATTTGCTGGTTCGTCCCGGTAAACAAAATCTCTGAAAAAGAGACTAAGTCCAAAGGTAAAAAGTTGACCGGGACCTCCCAGCCAGCATATTCGAGGGGGGCTCCAGGGACGTCAGATGAAGATCCAGGTTTACCCCGGTCGAAGGATTTTCACCTCGAAAAAATGACTACGTCCGAAGGTAAAAATCTCCACCGAGGATTCCCGCATCGGGTATCCGGAGAAGGGCTCCAGGAGGTCGGATTGGACTGGCAGGTTCGTCCCGCTGAAGAAAATCTTCGAAAAAGAGACTAAGGCGGTCATTCTGGCTTTCCCGCTGGGCCGGCGGGCGCCCACCAAAAGAGCACCCGCCGGCCCAGCGGGAAAGCCCCTGCAACATAGGGGCTGGCTCCGAATGGAGCCGGCGGTGTTGCAGGGGTGCGACGGGTGCAGTTGCACCCGTCGCGATTTTCACTGTCTGCTAAGCAGACAGTGAAAATCATGCTGGGGCCCTGTTAGGGGGCCCTTGCACTGCCCATGCCAGTGGCATGGGCAGTGCAGGGGCCCCCAGGGGCCCCACGACACCCGTTCCCACCATCCTGTTCCTGGCGGTAAAAAACGCCAGAAACAGGGTGGCGGGAAGGGGGTCGGAATCCCCATGGCGGCGCTGCTTGCAGCGCCGCCATGGAGGTTCAGCCCTGCCAGGGGTATTCCGGCGGTTTCTGACCGCGGCGGTAAGAATGGGCACTGAAGCACCGCCAGCCTGTTGGCGGTGCTTCCGTTGCCCATGGCCCTGGCGGTTTAGGACCGCCAGGGTCAGAATGAGGCTCTAAGTGTGAAGGTAAACTTTTAACCGAGGCCTCCCGCGGCCTGTAGCCGAGCAGGGCTCCATCGCGGTCAGCCTTAAACTTTGACTTTGCCCCGATCGAGGTGCAACCAGATGACCCGATTGGCCCTTTTTGTTTCTAGGTGCTAAAAAAACAATAATTCTTTAAAAATTCATATCTCCGGTTCCCCTTATCCAATTTTATTCGTTTTTGTGTCATTTTAAAGATAAAAATATAATCTATTGTTATAAATTGGTTTTGGATTTTTAAACTGTTTCCTGTGTTTTATTTAATTACTGTTTTGTGATATGTGAATGCTTTACACTTTGTCTCCTAAGTTAAGCCTTGACGCTCGTTGCCAAGCTACCAAGGGTTGAGCTGGGGTTAATTTACTGAGACCTAACTGGACCTTAGTGGACGTTAGTGGCCTATTGCTAAGTGTAGGTACCTACCTGCCCTTACCAATAACCCATTTTCCAACAGAAAGTTGAAGGGATGTACAGATGGATGGATTAAAAGCTGGAACTAAATAAATTGAAGGGTCTAATAATTGATGGAGGACGAAAGAGCAAACCTATCTGTTGTAAGGAGCATTGTGTTTGCTTGGTTCACATGCTTTTGTGATTAGCTGTAGGGTTGAATTGAATGGTATTTAAGTTTTCCCGCTACTCCCTTGGTTGCTGTGGTTTTAACCTAATAACTTATATGGACACATTCCAACACATTCCATATTCTCTGATATCAGACTTTTGACTGACATTATCAGCTGCTGGCTGAACATGTAATATCAGTTTATTAAGTACATTTTATATGCTATTTTCAGACACTGATGTGCCAGTATTTGGAGATAAGATTACTTTATTTTCAAATATATTGAAATCTGATATTTAATCATATTTACATTATAATTCATTTATTACTGATTTTACTTGGTATTTAAAAGGCATTCACCATATTACAAGTGCACTATATTGTATGGCACTTACAATAAAGCATGTGGGATAGCCACCACTTGTGTGGCACAGTGACCTTCTGCTAAAGTATAAAATTAGGACCTATGGCTTTAATTCCACTACTTCTATTGAGACATTTCATAATCTGTGCTGACTTTGACTGATATTTTCAACTTTGTTAACAAAACTTGTTATATTGCTTTAACCTTATTTGGAATTGTAAGGTTTTTGTGAATGAATTGTAGCTATGATGTCTAAACATATAAGGTAAAACTAACATGGATGACAACTCTTCTGCCTTGGGTGTGATATTCCAAAGTCAACCCTTTAAATTTCCAATTTTGATCCTTTTAGGTAGGTTTTCAGTCATAAAATAATTTAAAAATTGAAAGAGATAGGATGGAAAAATTTAAGAAAGTGAAAGGTTAAAATGAAGAGGCAAACTGTAGTCTGTCAGCCTTAGGGTGGTCTTCCTTGACATTTTGCCACTTTATCTCCAATTTGCTGAAACCATTATTTGCTGGCCTTAGGACTCTGGGCACGTTACCATTGCCAACCAAAGCTACAGTGCTTGTGCCCTCTCCCTAAAACATATTAGATTGGCTATGCCCAATTGGTATTTTTTTTTTTACTTGTAAGTTACTAGTAGTGTGTTACTACACTTACCCAGGCTCTTCAAAATAAATGCTACTCGTAGGCCTGCAGCACTGATAGTGCCACCCATCAAAGTAGCTCTTTAAACATGCCTCAGGCTTGCCATTTCAGCCTGTGTGTGTGTGTGCAATTTTAAACTGCCATGTCGACCTGGCAAATACAACATTTTTCCAGGCCCAAACCTTCCTTTTTAATACATATAAATCACCCAATGGTAGGCCCTGGGCAGCCCCAAGGGTAGGGTGCAGAAGACTTAAAAAGTTTGACATGCACCTTTTAGTTTATTTTTGGAGTTGCCTTACTATATTTTACAAGTGTAATTTCCAAATGGGAAGAGACAACAAGTTCATGTTTAGGGTGGATTTCACATCTTAGTGGTAAATTCAGGTTTTTGATAACAATTGTAAAAATGTCACTTTCAGAAAGTTGGCTTTTTTCTGCCGTTAGCCCTTTCATGCCTATAGCCTGGCCTATGTCACCTGGCTGGCTGTAACTGACAGACTTTGTGAATTCCTCTCAGACAGTCACACAGTAGACGGATTAAGGGGCATATTTATACTCTGTTTGCACCAAATTAGCGTCCTTTTTTTTTTAACTCTAATTCAGTGCAAAACTAATTCCATAGTTATACTCTGGCGCTAGACCTGTCTAGCGCCAAATTTATATAGTTAAAGTCATTTTTTGGACGTGGAAACCTTCCTTGCCTTAATGAGATGCAAGGTAGGTGTTCCTGTGCAAAAAACGACTCTATGGCCTTTACGCCATATTTATACTCCCGTGCAAAAATGGTACACGGGAGGGAGGAGGGGTCAAAAAATGGGGCAAAGCTTGCTTTGCCCCATTTTTAAACACCTGGGTCAGAGAAGGCATTAGGAGACCTGTGGGCCTATTTCCATGGTGGAACACCATGGAAGAAGCCCACAGGTGCCCTCCCCAGCCCCAGGGACACCCACACCGACACCAGAGGGACAGCAGAGGATGGGGGACTCCATCCCAGGTAAGTACAGGTAAGTATTTTTTTTTAAAGTGCCATAGGGGGCCCTTAAATGGGCCCCCATACATGGAAAAGGGTGCAAGGGCCATTCCCAGGGGACCCTGGTCCCCTGTGCTGGCCATTGGAGTGGTGGGCATGACTCCTGTCTTTTCTCAGACAGGAGTCATGTGGTATGGAAGGTTTTGCGTCAGAAAATGAGTCTAGGAAGGTTAGAGTAATTTTTTTTTACTCTAACCTGCCTAACGTCATTTTTTGGTGCAAAACCCCCTTCTTCCAAACTGCAAGCCCCACCCGACTAACATAATGTTTTGTTTTTTTCACTAGTGTACCCTTTGCACCGGCTTGCACCATTCCATAAATATGGTGCCCGGCTGGTGCACAGAAATGGTGCAAGCTGGTGCTAAACATTTTGGTGCAAAACTAGGTTAGTGCAGTTTTGACCCAAAAAGTATAAATCAGGGCCTAAGTGTTCCTGAGTGGGTCATATACTAGCAGTATGGTGGGGAGCTTACCTGAGCACAGCCTCACTTACGCCTGAATAGTCTGTGTTCTGCCTTCACACAAAGTGCCTAACAACCCTCCATTGTCACTTCAACCTACTTGGAGCCAGGGCAGGGGAGGCAGGAAATTTCATGGACTTCAAAGCCACTGTCTAGAAGTGTTTTCCACTTTCCAGAACTAGGGCACCTGGGTATAAATGAAGGACCTCAGACACCAACTGACAGTGTGGATACTCTGCCAGGGAGAAGGACTGCTGTGCTGCTGCAAGGACTTCCACGTTTGCTGGATTGATGCCCTAAAAGAACTGCTGCCCTCTTGAAGAAGTGGACTTTCAACTTAATATGGAATCCAGAACCCGACTGACTCAAAGGGCTAGTATGCTAGCCTCCAGATCTGAGCCTCAGGGATATAAAAGTCTCCCCACCAAGCTCCTGGACCCAGCTGCAGTGAGCTCCAGACCACCAATTGATGCTTCTCAGTTCCTGGTCCCTTGGTGCAGCTCCTAAGCTCTTGAAATCAAGCTTTTGGGCTCTTCAAGACCACAGACAGGCACATTAGCACCAAGAATGGGACTGTATCTGACCCATGCTCCATCGCAGTCCGCAGGACCTTTTTACTTTGACCCAGTCCAGTGCAACCAGATAGCCACAGTAGACACTTTATGCTTTTGGTCACTATTCTACAGACTATTATTTGAAATTCATAACTCCAGTTCTATTCCTTGGATTTTTTTTGTATTTTGGTCTTGTTAGTTTTATGAAATTCAGCTCTATTATTTAACTTGTTGTGGGATTTTTTTGTGGTGCTTTCAGTGTTTTACTGATTGAAGTGTTGCACAAGTACTTTACACATTACCTCTAAGTTAAGCCTGACTGCTCTGTGTAAAGCTACCAGGGGGTTGAGCACAGGTTAATTTGGGGTTTACTTGTACCTTACACTGACAGGGATTGTGGTTGCTGCTTGACCAGGGCTCACACCCCAGTCAACCAATAACCCAATTTCTAACATTTACTTTTTGAAACTTAATGGCTTTTGTCAAATTTTGTCCTCCAAGTTTTAAAAATGTAAGCTTTTATGTAAATTGGGCACACAAGTGCACCATGTTGTCCTATTTTTCCAAAGGGTTAATGGACATAAGGGTCCAACAACCTTGTATATGGCTGTGCTTGCTTGGCCATACATAGTTCTTTGAGAAGGATTAATCACAATGCATTTAATTCCTTTTTTTGGTGGTGTGTTCTTCATTCAATTGCTTCCATTTGAACTGTGAATGTTACTCATTTCAGCTGTTACTTCAACTGGATTCTTCTTTTGGAATTTGTTGTGGCTCTCATCTCTTTCCTGCACTTTTAGGAGATGGTTGGTGCTAGCTGTTCACCTTATTTCTAACATTCATCTTTAAGCAAGAAGCATATCACCCCTGTGGGTTTTTTCTACTATTTAGAAGCCTCTTAAAGAGGGACTTGACCTGGCATTGTGGCTACCGGGTGGAGTTGCCCTTTCTTTTTGGGAATAAAATAGATCCTCAGAGCAGCCAATATTTGACAGATTGTAATGCCAAGGGCTACTTAGGTTTTTAAGCCCTATGGATCTGTTGCAGAACCTAGCATTAGAGTTTGTAACTTAATGATGAGTCTGGCGTTCAGAAAATGCTGCCCGCCAAACTCCCGTGTTCAGGAGACCGCCAGTGCGGTCTCCTTCCCGCAGCCTGTATTATGAGTTTCCCTCTGGGCCAATGGATGGAAACAGAGGTTCCTCCGACTGGTCTTGCAGGAAACAGCCAACAACATTGACAGCAGCTCATAATCAAGCCGGCGGCAATGTTGCGGTACGTCGGGTGCAGCAGCACTCATAGCACTTTTCACTGTCTTGCTTTAAACTGTCTGCTAAGCAGACAGTGAAAAGCACGACAGGGCTGTCCATGGGGGCCCCTGCACTGCCCATCTCAAGTGCATGGGACCCCATGGGGCCCCTGGCACCCCATCTCCGCCAGCTTTTACATGGCTGTAAAAGCCATGTAAAAGCTGGCGGAGAGGGGACTTGTAATCCACAGAGCGCTGCCCTGGTGGATTGAGACCACTGGCACTGCCAGGCTGTTGGCCGGCGAAAAAGTGGCAGTGCCGGTGGTCCAACAGTGGCGCATTCGCCATGGTCATAATATGGAGGCCAGACCGCCACATTGGTGGCGGTCTGACCGCCACCACGAGTCTGGCGGTCCAAGGACCGCCAGATTTGTAATGAAGGCCTCAGTGCCAAAGCAGACTTTGGTTTGCAGTCTACACACATCCCAGTAGGCTCCTTAGGTTTTTGTCGATTTTCTAAGGACGAAGTGAATTTAATGGAATTATAAGATTCCTTTTAGTGCATTTTGACCTTCTCTGTGCACACTCTAGTTAAGATCAAGTTAAATTGGGTTACCTCATTGATTACTGCACTAGACCCACACTGGCATTGACACCTCCTTTAATAACAACATTGAATGCTTTTTTATAGCCTTATGGTACTTTCTTAGTAGCATACATTTTTTAACGTCATTATTCGGAGTACTGTGATGAGGACACTTGGATTGAAAGGACTCAGATGACTCTGTTTTGTTGACGATTGAAAGAACAACTTCAGGGTGAATTGATTTGCTCACAATGTCCTAATTTATTTTCTGACTTTAATCTACTGCTGTGGACTGAACATAGACTGACAAACCGAAAAACAAAAAGAAGAAAGTCCTGATGAAATTTTAAGTTTCCAATGTTTTTTCCATCTGTTTGATCTGAGGTTTTGTGGACCCAATGTTTTAGGAACGACCTATGCAGGAGCTGTTAGGGGTCCTTTGACTAAAAGCGAAAAGGAGATATATGCTTTAAGTCTTTTCTAAACAATATCAGAGGAATGCTGCTAGAACTCAATCCTCTCTTGAGTAAGTGTGTGGCCTCCCTTATCTGAAATGCTGAGGATTATCAATTTTCCTTTGCATCTCCCTTGTTGGGATAATACAGAAGTGTTGTCTTTTGACATTAGTGCCTCTCACCATTACGTTGCACTTTTTAGAATGACCTTGTTAAAGAGACAATATCTGTATGACAGTTGCTGAGCTCAAACAATATCTTCGTTATCATAATTTTGCTATAGAAGCTCAAATGAAGTCAGCTAATGAGCGATATAATTTTTCTTTTATAAACTACTAGGCCTGAGTGAAAATTCCATAAAGTGGTGTAATCTTTGCTAATTTCGTATAAACAAATATATGTGGGTATGCCATTACCCCACATCGGTCTAACACGAATTACAGATTTTTCAGAGGAAAATCCTAGCGTTGGAAGAACGGAAACAACATGATTGACACAAACTTGTGCAGCATTATCCAAATGCAGCAGCCGTTCTTTAATGCTTTGCATTTTAGGCTTAGTTTTTACTGTATGGGTTATTTTTTTTGCATGAAATGGTAGCTGTAGTTACGAATGCGAGGCAACAGTTCTTTAAATGTAGATGTGTGATAACTCCAACCTACATTTTCAAGATGATTTTCTACCCATGCTGAGCATTTGCGTAATTATTTTTGTAGAGTCAAACCCTTCTTTCACAGGAGATAAGTGCCATAGAGATTGGGAGGCTACTGTACATACGCTAGTAACTTCCCCTTCCTGTCCTGACTATATCTCACTCTGCTTGTTCGGCACTTGGTGATTTTTTAATTTGGATTTTGGATGGAATGAATCGCTCTTTTTTTTGTCTGCCAACACCCCTGCATCCACGCTGTTGGAATGTCCACTTTTTAGGTAGAATCATAACTTTGCATAAAGTTTGTTTGAGGGAGTGTCGGCATCAATGTCTTTGTTCATATTTTTTGAGTTTTTTGTCCTTTGTTTTTTGTCTAGAGTTTGGAGGAGGGGACCTTGTGGAATTACGTTTGGAGTCCTGGGGTTATAAGAGACATTTTTCCCATTTCCTTGTGTTATTTTTTGAATGAATATAAATGTTAACCATTTTACTCTGTTCTTGTTTTAAAGTTGAGGGCTGGGCTGGTCTTTCACAGGCCTTTCTATATATTTTCATTTTATGGGATTGTGAAAGGCCTTGTGTTAGAAATGGGGTCTTTGGTTGGCAGTCAGATTACCCCTTGTCCAAGCAAGGACCCTCACTCTAGTCAGGGTAAGTCACACACAATCCAAATTATCCTGTGCCCACCCTCTGGTAGCTTGGCACTAAGCCGTCAGGCTTAACTTAGAAGGCAATTTATAAAGTATTAGTATTTGTGCCATAAATCATGCAATAACACAGTATAAACACCACAAAAATACACCACACAGGTTTAGAAAAATACAGAATATTTATCTGTTTAAAATAAGGTCAAAATGAGTACAAGTTGAGATATCACTTTTAAAATGAAAAATAGAGTCCTTAGTACTTAAAAAGCAATAAGTGTCTCTTGCAAGCACAAAGTACCTGGTTTGCATCTAAATTATCCACAAGGGACTGTAGAGGAGGAGATGCGTAGAAAACTGGGAAGTGTGCGTCTGTTTCCCTGGGCGCACACACACGATGCATCGATATTTTCCATGCAGCAAGGGCCTTGCATCGATTTCCAGTGTGCAGACTTGGATCCTCTTCAGGTTGCTGGGTATTTGGACGCCCGGGGACAATGCAGAGAAATCCTGGGTGTGCGGGAGGAAGTCACAGGAGCTGGGCCTATCCGGTGGGCGATGCAGGGAAATTTCTGTCGCATGGCAGGCTCTGAGTCAATCCCACCCGGTAATGCATTGATCCAGTGGGCTATGCGTCGAAGTTCCAGTTGCAACGCTGGCGCTCCATCTATCTCCACTCAGGGAGCCGGGCTGCGTCATTCTGGTTCGGTGTGCAGTGATTTTCTCACCGCGGTGCAGGCTGTGCGTTGATTCCGGCAGGCTGTGCGTCAAGTTTTCACTGCACAAGGAGTTCTTTGCAGAGATTTAGGGGGTCATTCTGACCTCGGCGGTAAAAGGCCCTTACCGCCGGTCAGAAGACCGCCATCATACCGCCGAGGCCGCGGTAAACCGCCACGGTCATTCTGACCTCCAACTGCCAAACCGGCGAAAACCCGACATCCACGGAAGGCCACCTCATCAGCGGGCAGCGAAAAACTGGAGATGACCAAACCTCCACCGCCACGCCAACACAAACACGCCCATGCCATTACGACCCACAAATCCACGCGGCGGTCTTTCAACCGCGGTATTCTATTGGCAGTACACACCGCTGCGGTCAAAATACACATACCCTTACAAAACACAGCCACATTGGACAATTCGAAATACACACACCTGATACACATACACACACCACTCCCACACACCCAATCCAATATAAAACACTCCCACATCACCCACAAACCCCCACATATCGAAATTCTGAGAGAAGGCGCAATACACAGATAGAGAGCACAGGGAACGCAAACCACTACACACACAGGAACCCAACATCATCAACCACACCACATCTACGCACACATCACCACACACCACCACTCACATCACCACAAACACCACCCCACACCTCATCCACACCACCCCATGGCACCCCCAAGACACCCCAGGTTTTCGGACCAAGAACTCAGGGTCATGGTGGAGGAAATAATAAGGGTAGAGCCCCAGCTCTTCGGCACACAGGTGCAACACATCACAATAGCTAGGAAGGCGGAGCTATGGCAAAGGATCGTCGACAGGGTCAACGCTGTGGGACAGCATCCCAGAAACCGGGAAGACATCCGAAAGCGCTGGAACGACCTACGGGGGAAGGTACAGCGATGGTCTCAAGACACAACATCGCTGTGCAGAAGACTGGCGGCGGAACCCCACCCACTCCACCCGAATTCACAGAATGGGAGCAAGAGGTCTTGAACATCCTGCATCCTGCGGGCCTCGCTGGAGTAGGCGGAGGAATGGACTCTGGTAAGTCTAATCTCAACACCCCCCCCAACCACCAGCATGCCAACCCACACCCCCACCCTTACCCCCAACCCCCCAGCACACATCCTCCCTGCCAATGTCTCACCAGCACAACCCACCCAACCCTAAACCAAACCCTGAATGCCAACACAAACCATGGACACACATCACCTATGCATGACCACTGCACATACCCATCCCCCCCACAAACCACCCTCACAACTCCTCCCATAAGGGAATGCCAGCACTAGGGGACAAGGGCACCCACAAATCGCATGCCATGGAACACACAGAAGCAATAACCATACTCTTCTACCCCTGCAGGGCCCGAACGCCAACACACCGGCCAGGAGGGTCCAGATTTGTCCATCCCACCCCCAGAACAGGCCCCCAGTGAGGACAGCAGCTCTGTCGACCTAGAACCTGATGACCAGCCCGGACCATCGGGGACCTCTGGACAGTCGGTTCCCCACACACAGACTCAGGCCACAGCAGACCTAACCCCCTCTGGGAATATCAGCACAGCTCCCACCCAGCGGGCCCATGCCTCTGTCTCCAGGACAGGTCAAGCAGCGGTGTGTCCGCCACTACAGGGCACCCAGGCTGACCCAACACCCCAACAACAACAGGGACCTGGGGGCAGTGGTAGTGGGCACACCGTCCAGGGGACAGAGGCCCGGGGAAACAGGGCAACTGGGAGGGCTGCAGTGCGACAGGGGGGGGAGGACAGGCCCAGGGAACCGACTCTCCAAGAGGCCCTCATCACCATCATGGGAGCATACCACCGCTCCCAGGAGACGATGGCCACGGTACTGGCCAGGTTCCAGGAGATCCAGACACAGCAAGAGGAACGGTACATGGGGTTCAGAGAGGAGCTCAGGAACATCGTCCTGGCCCTCAACCAAATAGTCACCACATTGCGGGACCATGTGGCACCCCAAAGGGCCCCTGTCACCAGCCTGGACCAGGAACAGCCTACCACCTCCGCCGGCGCAAGTGGACAGGAGGCTCCCACACAACGACAGGCCACCAGAACCCCACCTCCTGCTGAAGATCAACCACCCCGCAAGAGGAACCTGAGATCACAAAGGAAGACAGAGTAGGATGCCAAGACCCCCGCCAGCATAAGATACCCCCTGATGTCATCCCACTGTCCCACATTGTCACCCTGTCCAACCTTGAACTGCCCCTGCTCCATCCTTCCACAGGCATATGGACAATGCACCTGTGCGACTGAGAACTGGACTCTGCCATGGACATTACTCCACCCCCACCCATCACCGTTTTACTATCATGGACCTATATGTAGCACCTAAAATAAATCACCAATTGCACTTAAAAAACTCAGGAGACTGCTTGTATTCTTAACAAATGTATTACACATAACGGTTCAAAAATGTTCAGTTACATTGTGATGACAACATACCAATGACAATAAGCTGTAGTCCATGGGCAAACAAAGCAGAAGTCACGCTGTGGGTCATACAGCTCTGAAAAGGGAAGGGAAAGTCACAATTAAGTGTAAAGGAACTGGGGGGAAACACAGAAAGTAGAGATGCAGGAGGCCTGAAGTAAATGTAAAATGGCGTGGGGGATTCTTACCTGTTTGCTACTGAAAATACTGTTGTATAACTGTGTCCCTGTTGTCCGTGTTGTCCCCGTCGTCTTCCTCCTCTTCACTCTCCACAGGCTTCACAGCTGCTACAACACCACCATCTGGACCATCCTCCTGCAGGAAAGGCACCTGGCGTCGCAATGCAAGATTGTGAAGCATACAGCAGGCCACGATGATCTGGCACACCTTCTTTGGTGAGTACATTAGGGATCCACCTGTCATATGCAGGCACCTAAACCTGGCCTTCAGGAGGCCGAAGGTCCTTTCTATGATCCTCCTAGATCGCCCATGGGCCTCATTGTACCGTTCCTCTGCCCTGGTCCGGGGATTCCTCACTGGGGTCAGTAGCCACGGCAGGTTGGGGTAACCAGAGTCACCTATTAGCCACACACGCTGTCTCTGTAGCTGTTCCATCACATAAGGGATGCTGCTATTTCGCATAACATACGCGTCTTGCACTGACCCAGGGAACTTGGCATTTACATGGGAGATGTACTGGTCTGCCAAACACACCACCTGCACATTCATAGAATGGTAATTTTTTCTGTTTCTGTACACCTGCTCATCGTCTTTTGGGGGGACTAGGGCCACATGGGTCCCATCAATGGCACCAATGATGTTGGGGATATGTCCAAGGGCATAGAAATCACCCTTCACAGTGGCCAAATCACCCTCCTCAGGGAAAACAATGTAGCTCTGCATGTATTTCGTCAGGGCAGACAACACTCTGGACAAAATCTTGGAAAACATAGGCTGAGACATCCCTGATGACATGGACACTGTTGTCTGAAAAGACCCACTTGCCAAAAAATTGAGTACTGACAGAACCTGCACCAGAGGGGGAATCCCTGTGGGTTGGCGGATGGGGGACATCAGGTCTGGCTCCAGCTGGGCACACAGTTCATGTATAGTGGCTCTGTCAAGTCGGTATCGCAGTATTATATGACGTTCCTCCATTGTCGACAGGTCCACCAGCGGTCAGTACACAGGAGGATTCCTCCTTCTCCTCGCAAGTCCCAGCGGACGGTGCCTAGGAAGGTCAACATGGAGTACAGAGTCAAGCAACCCACAGGTACGTAACTACAGCTTGCACAGTACACGAATCGCTATGCATTGAATGGCTTGTATGAGTGGCAATGCAAGGCCTATGCCTGTGTGACGCAGTAGAAATTAAGCCATGTGGGCCCTTGAAATGGCGGCTGCCTGACCTGAGAAGTGTGACAGTGGGATGTGAGGTCAATGCGCTGGCGTGGCACACCGTGGCGGTAGGCGGTCGAAGACCGCGTGCCAAGCCGCATTGGTTAACATTGAACCCTCACGGGTTTCAGGAGCCAATGACCAGGTGCGCCGGCGGTCGCGGTACGCACTGCCGCGGTACGCACCGCCGTGGGCGTGGCCGCCATTTTCTATCTGATTAATCACTCGAGACCTGATCATCCACAGGAGAGGACCTATACTGCAAGTGCTGCTGTGAACTCGGTCTGGAAGAGGCAATGGCTGCTGCGACTGGGGAAAGGGCCCCTGCCTTCACTTCAGAAGAGTTGGAGAAACTTGTGGATGGGGTCCTGCCCCAGTATGCGCTACTCTACGGTCCTCCAGACCAACAGGTAAGTACACTGGGTGCACGTTGAATGGGCTATGCCTGGGTTTTGGATGGTGGATGTAAGATGGTGGGGTGGGGAGAGAATGAGGAGTGCAAGGCACGACAGATGAGAGCATGTGCCACATGGCAAGGTTGGGGGGGGGCAATCAAATCTAACATGCAGAGAATTAATGATATTTACTTTTCCACCCTGTACATGTCAAATAGGTCAGCGCCCATCAGAAACTCGACATTTGGCGTGCCATCGCCAAGGACGTCCGGGACCTAGGGGTCCACAACAGACGGGGCACCCACTGCCGAAAGAGGTGGGAGGACATCCGCCGCGGGACCAGGAAGACCGCCGAGTCTCTGCTGGGGATGGCCTCCCAACGTAGGAGGGGTGCCAGCAGACAATTGACCCCCCTGATGTCCCGGATCCTGGCGGTGGCCTACCCCGATTTGGATTGGCGCGTGAGGACATCACAGCAGACACAAGGGGGTGAGTACCAGTACATTCAGCTATCTTTACACGCAGTGGAGGCGTCTGGGTGGGGGAGGAGGGCTGTGGGTGACATTAGGCCAGGGCGCTTTCTGTAGTGTAGTCCCCTCCTTTAGGCATGGCCATGTGCCCCCGCCCCCAACCTCTGTAGGGTGCCAAGTACAGCAATCGATGGTCCAGCATTACCCATGTGCGCATTTGTTGTCCATTGACCTGTTGGCCTAGTCACAAGTACTGAGGAGTGTACCCCGATTGCGCGGCGTAGTGCATGAGGCTACTGTATCTGTCCTCTCCGCCAACGGTGTTGACAATGCATGCACTCAACCTGTCTTTATGTCTCCCCCCACCATTTTTCTTTATCTTCTTGTGCATGTGTGCATTAGCATCATCAGGCGGAGGAGAATTGGCATCGGAGCACGAGGGAGCTGCAACTCACAAGGCCCCGGTGGGCCATGGTACAGACACCGAGGTCACCAGTGATACGGAGGGCGAGGGGAGCACCACAACGGGGACCCGTGGTGACACCAGCGACACCAACACGTCCTCGGATGGGAGCTCCCTAGCGGTGGCGGCAAAATCCGTGCCCCCCGCCTCAACAGGTACAGCCGCCACCCAGCGCACCAGCTCCGCCCTCCCAGCAGCCCCTCAGCCTTCGCTCCGTGCCCGCTCGCCCAAGAAGGCGGGCATCTCCATCGCCCCAGGCACCTCAGCCCCTGCCCCTGTTACCCCTGCTGCCCTCAGTGAGGAGGTCATTGACCTCCTGAGGACCATCATTGTTGGGCAGTCTACCCTTTTGAATGCCATCCAAGGGGTAGAGAGGGAGGTGCATCGGAGCAATGCATACCTGGAGGGCATTTATTCGGGTCAGGCTGCCCATCAACGATCGTTCACTGCTCTGGCCTAGGCACTGATGGCAGCCATTGTCCCCGTTTCCAGCCTCCCTCTACTAACTGCCTCCTCCCTGTCTCTGTCTCCTGTTCCTCAGCCTATCCCATCCACACCATCTGACCAGCCTGCACACACCTCAACACCCAAGGGCAGCTCATCCAGACATAAGCACCACAGATCCCACAAGCATTCACCCAAGCAACACCCAGATGCAGACATGGCAACAGTCACTACCACCTCTGTGTCCCCCTCCTCCTCGTCTCCCTCCTCCCTCCCTGTGACGTCTCCACTCACACCTGCATGCACACCACCATCAGCCAGTACTTCCACCACCAGCACACCCTCCAGTACAGTCCGAACACGTGCAGTCACCACCCCCACTGCCATTTACACGTCCCCTGTGTCCTCTCCCAGTGTGTCTGTCACCCCCTCTTCCAAGACACACACACGCAGGCAGCCAACCACCTCACCACAGCCTACGTCACAAGCACCTGCACCCACAGACAGCACACCTGACTCTCCGACAACCACATCCTCTTCCTCCACTCCCATAACCACTAAACCTACCCTTTACCTTGGTCCTAAAAAACTTTACCTTTCCACAGTTAACCTCTTTGCCCCACCTGACCCACCCCCTCCATCTGGGAAGAGTCCCAAGAGTACCTCAGCCACCACCAGCCCTGCTTCAAGTCTCAACATTGTGCATGGGTTTTGGAGTCCACCCTTTCCCAGCACTGACACTTCGGCCAGCAGCAAGGGGACAGCCAGCCCCCCCCCCCCGGTAAGAGGACCCGTAAAGCCAAGGGCCACCGCGAGAAGGCTGACACGGCTGCCCCCAAGGAGCAAAGTCCTGGGCCGTCACCTGCCACAACATCCAGGGGAGGCAAGGGCCAGAGAGCCTCATCTAAGGAGGTCAAGGGCAGCAGGGCGGAGAAGTCAGCCAGCAGGGGCGCGGAGCAGGAGGGCCCCACAAGCCCCATCCCGGGTGTGACGGAGGACACCCACGGGCCCAGGACTCCATCACAGAAGGGTCCAGCAACTGGACGGTCGGAGGGCGACTAAGCAGGGAGTCCTGGCCAGGTCAGGCTCCCTTGATAGACACGACAAGCACCGCTGAAGAGGGCCCCGCCATGAAGATAGGCACCGCTGAAGAGGGCCCAGTCGTGAAGATAGGCACCGCTGAAGAGGGTCCGCCGTGCAGAAGGGCACCGCTGAAGAGGGCCCCGCTGTGAAGATAGGCACCGCTGAAGAGGGCCCCGCCATGAAGATAGGCACCGCTGAACAGGGCCCCGCCGTCTCAAGCTCTGCTCCGCTGGGCCCTTCCTGTCAAGCAGCGCTCCACTGGGCCCTTCCTGTCAAGCACCGCTCCGCTGGGCCCCGCCGTCTCAAGCACCGCTCCGCTGGGCCCTGCCGTCTCAAGCACTGCTCCGCTGGGCCCTTCCTGTCAAGCACCGCTCTGCTGGGCCCCGCCGTCTCAAGCACTGCTCCGCTGGGCCCCGCCGTCTCAAGCACTGCTCCGCTGGGCCCTTCCTGTCAAGCACCGCTCTGCTGGGCCCCGCCGTCTCAAGCACTGCTCCGCTGGGCCCCGCCGTCTCAAGCACCGCTCCGCTGGGCCCCGCCGTCTCAAGCACCGCTCCGCTGGGCCCCACCGTCTCAAGCACCGCTCCGCTGGGCCCCGCCGTCTGAAGCACCGCTCCGTTGGGCCCCGCCGTCTCAAGCACCGCTCCGCTGGGCCCCGCCGTCTCAAGCACCGCTCCGCTGGGCACCGCCGTCTCAAGCACCGCTCCGCTGGGCCCTGCCGTCTCAAGCACCGCTCCGCTGGGCCCCGCCGTCTCAAGCACCGCTCCGCTGGGCCCTGCCGTCTCAAGCACTGCTCCGCTGGGCCCTTCCTGTCAAGCTCCGCTGGGCCCCGCCGTCTCAAGCACCGCTGGCCCATTGACAGTGCCGGATCCGTGTCGAGCTAGTGTTCACGCTGCACTCTGGGCACGATGCCTCCTCCAATACCTGTGGAGTCTGTAATCCACCTGATGGCCTATGTGTCTGCACTCCCCAGGATGGCACAGTGGGCAGACCACCCACTGTAGAGACTTGAGAGACTGTGGCTTTGCACTCCCCAGGATGGCACAGTGGGCAGCCCACCCACTGTAGAGACTTGAAAGACTGTGGCTTTGCACTCCCCAGGATGGCACAGTGGGCAGCCCACCCACTGCAGAGACTTGAGAGACTGTGGAAAAATGTTGAGGGTGACCACCCTAAGGCTGTCAGGTCTAACACCCTGTATTCATACAAAATATAGGTTATATTTTGTCTGCATGTGGCTATTGATGGCTAGGGCCAGCATGGCTCCTGGGGCACAGGCTCATGTATCCAGATTTAGATTTCCCTTTGTTTTTAGCTAGCTTCCTCCCCATCTGCTTGCCCACCATTTTGTGTGAGTTTCTGTATGTATGAAAGGGTTGATAATTATGGCTCTCATTATGACATTGGCTTTAAATCCCACTTACCGCCACGCTGACTGCCGCCAACATACTGCCGCTGCAGGGGATATCCGTTCACCATATTATGACACACACACACCAATCTGTCACTATTCAGCCACACACACAAATCCGCCAGTCCAAAGGTCAGTGATAAACTAACGGTATCAAAACCCACACCGTTACACAAACAGAACAACGCCCACCACATTATGACTCACGAATCACTACGGCGGACATTCAACGGCAGTAAACCATTGGCAGTACATACCGCTGAGCTCATAATCCACACACTCAAACAAAACAACACCACATTTTACAATTCAAACAACACACACCTGACACCCATACACACACCACAGCCACACACCCACACCACTATAAAACACCCACCCACATTACCCACAACCCTTTACCATTACAAACCATTGGCACGAGACTGACACCATGACCACAGACAAAACCAGAGCCACACACTACCTACACCTATACACCACCGACGCACCCCAATTCACACACCCCAACACATCACTTCACACACCTTCACCTACACAACTCACACAACACCCATGGCACCACCAAGACACCCCTGATTCTCAGAGGATGAGCTAAGGGTCATGGTGGAGGAAATCATCAGGGTAGAGCCACAGCTATTTGGAGCACAGGTGCAGCAGATATTGATAGCTAGGAAGATGGAGCTATGGCGGAGAATCCTGGACAGGGTCAATGCCGTAGGACAGCACCCAAGAACCAGGGATGACATCAGGAAGAGGTGGAACGACCTATGGGGGAAGGTACATTCCATTGCAGCAAGACACCAACTTGCTGTACAGAGGACTGGTGGTGGACCCCCATCTCCTCCCCCGCAAGTAACTACATGGGAGAAGCAAGTCTTGGCAATCATGCATCCTCAGGGCCTGGCTGGAGTAGGAGGAGGACTGGACTCTGGTAAGTCAACTCTATATTACTACTACCCCCCTACCTGCATGCCATCACATACCCCCACCCTCACCCTCAATCCCATCACTCCACCACTTCCCGCACACCCCACCATAACATCTCACTCATACCAATGCCAACATCTGCATGCTCTACCAATGCATGCACACCCCTCACAGACCTGCATGGACACCTATTACTTAAGCATGCACACTAGAGAGAATCAGCTAGCCCACCACATACCAACTTACACAAGTGAAAGCTGCCAGGGCAAATACAACCAAAGAGGGCAACCCACGGATGCGCAATATGTTACACACAGAAACAATAACACAGCATTTACATCCCCACAGGTATCCCAGCCAATGTCAGCGGAGATGAGGTGTTGGCAATATCTAGTCCCCGTACAGAAGAGGCCCACAGTGATGACAGCAACTCTGGTCGCCTGGATCTGGATGACCAACCTTGCCCATCAGGGACCTCTGGACAGTTGGTTACCCAAGTCCAGTCACAGACAACCACAGAGCCTCCCCATCTGGAAACACCACCACAGCACCCACCAAGCGTATCCACACCTCTGTCCCCAGGACACATCAATCAGCAGTGTATCCACTTTTACAGGGACCCCAGGGCACACCTCATACCCAAGAAAATCAGGGACCTGGGGTCAGTGGCAGTGGTCACACAGTTCAGAGGACAGAGGCACAGGCCAGCAGGGAAACTGAGAGGAGTGCTGTGCGCCAGGGGAAGGACAGACCAAGGGAACCGACTCTACAGGAGGCACTTGCAGAGATCCTGGAAGCATACCAACATTCCCAGGACACGATGGGCCCGATCCTGGACAATGTGCAGGAGAACAAGCGGCTGCAGGAGGGACATTACCAGGGGATCACGGAGGACTTGCAGGCCATCAACACCACCCTGGTCTCCATAGCAAGGGTGCTGGCAGACATGGCCAATATTATGAGGGAGGCAGTCTCACAACAGCAGGCTCCTGCCACTAGCCAGACATCTGAACTTCCTTCTACCTCCACTAGTGGACAGGAGGCCCCGCCATAGGACCAACAGGGCACTAGCACCCCTCGCCCTGCAGAAGGAGAACCATCCCACAAACGTTCCCTGCGATCCAGGCAGAAGCCAGAGACTATTGCCAAGACCCCCACCACGAAATGAGACTCTCTTGATTGTCACCCTTATGTCCCACTCTGTCACCCTGTCCACCTTGAACTACCATTGCTCCCCTTCCTATGTACCCATGGACAATGCACCTGTGATACAGACTGGAACTCTACCCTGGAATTTCCTCCATCATCACCCCATCCCATTGCACTTGCCCCTCCATATCTTAGCACGTAAATAAACACCCTTGAAACAAATAAGTATGGACTATGTCACCTTATTTAAGTATGTATACGTTTAACCATGTACAAACATTGCAAGTCAACTGTACAGTAAATGAGCACATATGAAAGACCTGTAGTTGGCTGCAGTGATCACAGCAGGGGCTACTGTGAGGCACCAAAATCTGTAAAATGAATTGCCAAAGTGTACAGTAAGTGGGCATAGAAGTGGGAAATAACAGCATGCCAGTGCCAAATAATTTCAAAATAATGACAATGAGATGTGAAGTAACACTGTCTTACCTGTGTGTCATTGGAAGTACTGTCGGATCACTGTTGTTCTGTTGCCCTCATCCTCCTCCTCTACCTCCTCATCCTCACTGTCCACAGGGTCCACTGCTGCCACACGGGCATCTCCAGCCTCCTCCTCCTACAGAAAAGGGACATGGCATGTAAAGGCAAGGTTGTGCAACATGCCACTATTATCTGGCAGACCTTCTTGGGTGAGTAGCACAGAGAACCACCTGTCAGATGGAGGCACCGAAACCTGGCCTTCAGGAGGCCAAAAGTTCTTTGTATGCTTCTTCTGGTTTGCCCATGTGCCTCATTATAACGTTCTTCTGCCCTTGTCCTGGCATTCCTCACAGGGGTCAGTAGCCATGATAGTTTGGGGCAACCAGAGTCACCTACAAATATTGAGGGACAACATTTACCCACACACTGTCCCATATGGCCCACACATACCCATACCCCAACATCTACTGGTTGGGAACCAGGGCTCACATATTACCCACACCCTGTGCCTCTGTAGTTGGGCCATCACATTTGGGATGCTGCTATTCCTCAGGACAAAGGCATCATGCACCGACCCAGGATACTTAGCATTGACATGGGAGATGTACTGGTCCACCAAGCACACCATCTATACATTCATAGAGTGGAAACACTTACGATTTCTGTACACCTGTTCATTTTGATGGGGGTGGGGGACAAATGCAATTTGTGTTCCATCAATCGCACCAATTATGTTTGGGATATGTCCCATTGCATAGAAGTCAGCCTTATCTGTGGCCAAATTTTCCACCTGGGGAAATACAATGTAGCTGTACATGTGTTTAATCAGGGCAGACAACACTCTGGTCAGCACAATTGAGAACATTGGCTGTGACATTCCTGCTGCCAAGCCCACTGTCACTTGGAAAGAACCAGTTGCCAGGAAATGGAGAACTGATAGAACTTTCACAAGAGGGAGGATCCCAGTGGCGTGACGGATAGCAGATATCAGGTCAGGCTCCAATTGGTCACACAGCTCTGTGATTGTGGCCCTGTCAAGTCTATAGGTGAGGATGATGTGCCTGTCCTCCATTGTTTCAACAAAAGAGAGGGATCGGGAGAATTGAAGGTCCAGTGTACGTACTCCCAATACGACTAATCAATGCAAAAAGTGCACTGTTCCTAACTCTAGGGTGAACAATTAAAGTTTAGGAGCTAGAGCCCTCACACACCCGAAGGGTGTCATGCTTCATCATCAGGAAGCTCCTCGGTCTCCGGGGTGAGCACGCCGAGGGTAGGTTTCCCAAATCGAGGACGCCTATTTTAAAGAGCAATAGGCTGGATCGTGCTACTCCCCAAGGGGCCCCCCATACGAAGAGGGCGGGGCGACCTTTTTTTGTTTGAGACTCTTGACGGGACAGTTTACTCAAAATGTAAGTGACTGGTACCTATTTTCTCTCACACACATAATTGGTTAGTGATATCTTTTATATATAGCCAGGAGAAGTCTAGTTTGATATAGGTCCTGATGAAGCGTTAGAGGATCTTTCACGACCACATTTACGCGAAACATGTTGACCAGACCCTAGGGGTCAGGTGACAATTTCCCAGTACTCCAGGCTTTCAAAGTGGTTGAGCATTATTCTCATTGTCCACTTAATTATGTTTTTAATCTTGATCGTGACCCCTTTTTGATTGCTAGTAAACAGATTAGTTTAGGGGTCTCTAATCAATCTTAATATTTTTCCACTCTCCTGCCACATTAAGTGCCTGACCTTCTTGATTCAACGGCAGCCATCATATACAAAAAGATCTCCGGCAAAGAGCCCCCGAAAGGGGAGCCCGTCAGACATTGCACCAGCCGGTCTGACGAGGAGCTTCCCGATGATGAAGCATCACACCCTTCGGGTGTGTGAGGGCTCTAGCTCCTAAACTTTAATTGTCCTCCATTGTTGCCAAGTCCACCAGGGGTCTGTAGATGGGAGTATGTCTCCATCTCCTATTCATCCGCAGCGGTAGCAATCTAAGGGACAAAAGAGTGAGGAGTCGGTCACAAACTTAACAATGGGGCTACAACAGTATGATGCATGCTGTCAAATTGTGATGAGTCAATGAGAATTGTCCTGTATATCCAAAACTAAACAGTGACACAGTAATTATCCAGGGCCTGTCCTCCCCTTGAAATGGCGTCCGTCTGTCCTGTGTGTAGGGACTGGTGGAAGTGAGGTGATTCTGCTGATGTTGTGCACCGTTGCGGAAAGGCGGTCAGGAACCGCCGTGCACCTCCTCATTGGTTATAATTGAGCCCTATGGAGTACAGTGGCCAATGGTGATGTACACCAGCGGTGACGGTATGCACTGCCATGGATGTGACTGCCATTTCCTATCTGATTCCTCACATGATACCTGACCTTCAACAGGAGAGGACCTGCACTGCTTGTGCTGCTGTGACCTGTGTCTGGAACCTACCATGGCCCGTGTGACTGTGGAAAGGGGCCCTGCCTTCACTTCGGCGGAGTTGGAGAGACTGGTGATGGGGTCCTACCCAGTACGGACTGCTGTATGTGCCTCCAGACCAACAGGTGAGTACACTGTGGGCACGATGCATGTGACATGAATGCATGGAGTGGGGTGTGAAGGCATCGTGCACTGGGGGGGGGTGGATGCCCCCTGGGCAGCATACAGGTTGTGTGCTGGGCCATGTGTGTGTAAATGGTGATGTGAAGGGGTATGGTGGGCCATAAGTGTAACAGGCAGAACTGTCTGACTATTACTATTTTTCTGTGTGTATTCCCTTTGCAGGTCAGTATCCATCAAAAGAAGGGTATATGGCGTGCCACTGCCAAGGAAGTGCAGACCCTGGGAGTCTATGGCAGGCACTGTCAGAAACGGTGGGAGGATCTGAGATGCTGGGCACGGAAGATGGCGGAGGCCCAGCTGGGGATGGCCTCCAAACGAGGAAGAGGTGCCTGACGAACCCTGACCCCTCTGATGGCCTGCATACTGGCATGGCCTATCCAGAGCTGGATGTGCACTTGAGGGCATCACAGCAGCCACAAGGGGGTGAGTACAGAGCCCATCATTATAACTTAGGCGTGGTAGGGTGGTATCCGAGTAGGGGCCGTGTGTCAGTGGGTGCCCCTAGGCCAGGCCTGACATTGCAGCATAGGTCCCCTGGTGGCTAGGGTTCTGAGGGGATAATACTGTTACCTAGCTTGTAAACATCCACTACTGGTCAAGGCTGCTTCGGTCCCAGGTGTGCGGGATTTGCCGGTGTACGCCCCTCCCCATGGCTTGTTGCCTAGCAATATCACTGGTAGTGCAATGCATAGTACATAGGCCTGTACCCTGTGTGTCAGTGTGCTGTGTACACCAAAGGTGGTGTTGGGGCAGCCATTGACCCAGTGTATTCTTGTCTCTTCCCCCACTTTTTGTTTTGTCACCCTGACCTTATGTGCATTAGCTTCATCTGGTGGAGGAGCAGAGGCACTGGCGACAGAGGGAGCTGCATCCCACAGGACCCAGGATGCGTACCGACAGTGAGGGCACCAGTGGGATGGAGGGCGAGGGGAGCACCACGGCGGAGACTGGAGAGGGAAGTTCTAACACAGATACTTCCTCTGACGGAAGCTCCCAGGTGGTTGCGGACACCTCTGTGACCATCCCAGCTATAGGTACAGCTCCCACCCACCGTACCAGTACCGCCCTCCCAGCAGCCCCTTAGCGAGTTGCTCGTGCCGGCTCACCCAGGAGGGTGGGCATCTCCTTCGCCCCAGGCACGTCAGGCCCTGCCCCAATTAACCCTGCTGCCCTGAGTGAGGAGGCTATTGACCTCCTGAGATCCATTTATGTAGGGCAGTCAACCATTGTTAATGCCATCCAGGGACTGGCAGCCCAGATGCAACAGAATGCATTCCTGGAGGACATTCACACTGGCTTGGCGGCCCAACAGAGATCAATCCAGGCTCTGGTCTCCTCTTTGACGGCAGCCATTGTCCCTCTTTCCACCCTCCCTCCTCCAACTTCCTCTTCCCAATCCCATTCCCCTCAACCCCATCTTATCCCAAGCACACAGGCAGACGAGCATGCACACAAGACAACCCACTAGAGTGGCACAGGCAAACAAAAAAAGCACCAAACATCATCCCACAGGCACTCACACAAACACCATCCAGATGCAGACATACCAACATCAACAATTTTCACTGTCTCCCCCTCCTCCTCCTCCTCAACCTCCCTCACAGTTCTGTCTACACTCACACCTGCATGCACTACATCCTCATCCACTACCTGCATCACCACCTCACTGGCAGAAACCTCCACAACTGCCATGCACACGTCCCCTGTGTCCTCTCTCACTGTGTCTGTCCCCCACCTCCTAAAGTAAGCAAACACAAGCACTCAGACACCAAACAGCCATCCACCTCACAACAGCATCCAGCCCAGGCACCTGCACCCAAAATAAGCAGACAGACACCTCCAACAACCACTCCCTCTTCGTCCACTCCCAAACCGTCTCCCTCTTCCCGCCCCAATGTCCCTAAAAAGCTTTTCCTATCCACCATTGACCCCTTCCTAACCCCTCCCCCCGTCCTGTACGTCTGCCCAGGGTAGCAAAAACCCAGCCAAGCAACTCAGCCACCCGGTCACCACACCCACTCTTGGTGGGAAAGGATCCAGGGCACATGTCCTGAGGGTGAAGGAGCCTGCACCAGGCAGCCTCAAGGGTAAGGAGCCTGCCACAGCTGCTGCCAGGAATAGCAAGGAGCCTGCCACAGCTGCTGCCAGGAAGAGCAAGGAGCCTGCCCCAGCTGCTGCCATGAAGACTAAGGAACCAGCACCAGCAGTCAAAAAGGGAAAGGGGCCTGGGGCGGGAACTCTGACGGAGCCCCCACCACAACCATGGTTGTGCAGCCATCTGAGGCTGCATGAGATAGGCTGGAGCTTCCACTCACCAGCAGCAGCACCACCACCACCAGTGGGCAGCCATCCGAGGCTGCAGGGGATGGGCTGGAGCCTCCCCTCACCAGCAGTAGCAGCACCACCACCAGTGTGCATCCATCCGAGGCTGCAGGGGATGGGCTAGAGCTTCCCCCCACCAGCGGCTGCAGGAGCACCACTTCTACCACTGAGCAGCCGCCACCGCTGGCACACGTATGTTGTCCTGCCTCCATGGACTGCTGTGCGGCCTGCCTCCTTAAATCCAGGGGATATAACACCCACCTGAAAGACTGTGACATTGCACTCCCCAGGATCAAGAGCACAGGGCATGATGCCCCCTCCAGAACCAGTGGGTAAGACACCCACCAACCCCAGCCTCCTCAGGATCAAGAGCACAGGGTACAATGCACCCTCCAGAACCAGTGGGTAAGACACCCACCAACCCCAACCTCCCCAGGACCAAGAGCACAGGGCACGTGCCCCCTCCAGAACCAGTGGGTAAGACACCCCCAACCCCAGCCTCCCCAGCATCAAGAGCACAGGGCACGATGCCCCCTCCAGAACCAGTGGGCAAGTCACCCACTTGAGAGACTGTGGCCTTGTACTCCCCAGGACCAAGCACAATCAATCAATCAATCAATCAAAGAGACTTATAGAGCGCGCTACTCACCCATGAGGGTCTCAAGGTGCTGGAGGGGTGGGAGTGGGGGGGAGGGGAGGGGAGATCACTGTTCGAAAAGCCAGGTTTTAAGGTTTTTCCTGAAGAGTAGGAGGTCCTGGGTCTTGCGGAGGTGGGTGGGGAGGGAGTTCCAGGCTTTGGGGGCCAGATAGGAGAAGGATCTGCCTCCAGTGGTGGTGTGTTTGATGCGAGGGACTGTGGTGAGGGAGAGCTCGGCGGAGCGGAGGTGGCGTGTGGGAGTGTGGAAGGTCACTCTTTAGTTGAGGTAGGTTGGGCCGGTGTTGTGGAGGGATTTGTGTGCGTGGATGAGCATCTTAAAGGTGATCCTTTTGTCTATGGGGAGCCAGTGGAGGGATTTGAGGTGTGGTGAGATGTGTTCATGGCGGGCATGTCGAGGATGAGTCGTGCTGCTGAGTTCTGGTTTTGTTGCAGTTTGCGTTTGAGTTTTAGTGTGGTGCCGGCGTAGAGGGCGTTGCCGTAATCAAGCCTGCTGCTGATGAGTGCATGGGTGACTGTCTTTCAGGTCTCTGTGGGGATCCATTTGAATGTCTTCTTCAGTGTGCGGAGTGTGTTAAAACATGAGGAGGTGAGGGCGTTGATTTGTTGGGTCATAGAGAGGGAGGGGTCCAGGATGATGCCGAGGTTGCGTGCGTGGTTTGCGGGGGTGGGTGCGGGGCCTAACGTGGTGGGCCACCAAGAGGGGTCCCAAGTGTTTTTGTGTGGACCAAAAATGATTATTTCGGTTTTGTTGGAGTTGAGTTTAAGGTGGTTGACTGTCATCCAGGCAGCGGTGTCAAGGAGTGCAGCATGTAGGTTGGTTTTGGCGGTGGTGGGGTTGCGGGTGAGGGAAAAAATGAGTTGTGTGTCATCAGCGTATGAGAGGATGGTGATGCCGTGGGGTTTGAGGATGTTGGCTAGTGGGGCCATGTAGATGTTAAAGAGTGTGGGGCTGAGGGAGGAGCCTTGTGGGACTCCGCAGGTGATTTTGGTGGCAGAGGATTGGAAGGGTGGGAGACAGACTTTTTGGGTTCTGTCGGTAAGGAAGGAGGTGAGCCAGTCCAGGGCTAAGTGGCGGATCCCGGCATCGTGGAGTCGTGTACGGAGTGTGTGGTGGCAGACAGTGTCAAAGGCTGCGGAGAGGTCCAGGAGTATGAGTACTACGGTCTCACCCATGTCGACTCTGGATCTGATTTAGTCGGTGCATGCGATGAGAGCGGTTTCCGTGCTGTGATTCTTGCGGAACTCAGATTGGGAGGGGTCGAGTGTGTGGTTTGCCTAGAGGAAGTGGGATAGGCGGGAGTTGACTAGTTTTTCCGTGACTTTGGCTGGGAAAGGGAGGAGGGAGATGGGGCGGTAGTTGGAGAGGTCGTCTGGGTCGGCTTTGGTTTTTTTTAGCAGCGCGGTGCACAGGGCATGTTGCCCCCTCCAGAGCATGTGGGCAAGTCACCCACATGAGAGACTCTGGCCCTGCACTCCCCAAGATCAAGCACAGGGCATGTTTCCCCCTACAGAACCAGTGGTCTTGTTCCATCTCCTGGCTGGGGTCCCCCCCATTCCCTGTCCCCCTGAGGTGCCTGCCTATTTGCCAACTGATGCCCCTGCAGTGTTCTCTCCGTGTTGATGCAGGTGAAAAGTGGGGCCCTGGAATTTCGCCTGTGGCCATGTGGGCCACGCAAAATGAGGACTGGGTAGTGTCCCTTGAACTGAACAATTGTATATATATGTAAAATTGGCTAAGTTATTTTTATACTGTGTTGATCTTATTACACTCACTTTAGTACATTCATTTTGTCCTTGCATTATTCAGCGGATTTAGGGGGAATAACTTGTTTTCTTGTGCATCTGGTTATGTGTATGGTGTTGGGGATGTGTGTGTGTGTTGTGCATGTGTGTGTGTCACTCTCTTTTTCCTTCCCCCCTCCCTGGTGTGCTAGGCGGCTGTACTAACCGTCGTCGTCTTCGCCGTCGTTGGTGTTCGTGGTGGAGCAGCACGTAGAAGAGCATCGGGAAGACATGCAGCTCGGGCTCCATGGTGGCGTGGTTTTTCCCTGTGTCTCCAATGGTGAGTCCTTTCACTTCTGAGGTCTGTTTCCACCAGGCTTTTGATGTTGTTGGTACCGCCCCGGAAAAGGTTGGCGATTGGCATGTCTTAATACGGTGGGTGGAACATTGACTTCCGCCTGGCTGTAGGCGGCTACCACCTTGTTTCCGCCCTGGCGATCGATGTGGTAAAGTGGCTGTCTATCTGAGATCTTTCTGCCATGGTCATAATTTGGCGGTAATTACCTCCAGCCTGTTGGCCGTATTACCGCCACTTTTGCACCAACCGCAAGGGTTGTATTGAGGGCCTATGTTTTTTTTCTGCAACTTTCAAAAGTATTTTGGAGAGATAATTGATGTTGCCTTGGGCTGTTTGTGGTTGGAATATTTTCAAAATGCATTTTCTTATCTGACGTTGCTGATTTATGGGTAGTAGGTAAAGCCTTGAGCAGCCCCCTGAGGGTTCCCAATCACATTTTGGGTATGTATAAATGTACAATCCTTCCTCTGCAATGCTAAATGATTTTGTGGGGGAGGAAGTTGCTTCAGACAGGATAGGACTACCATATTTTTTCTTCTCTATGCTTCCTCATTTGCTGCCCATAGGGTGGTGATGAGCAACCACCATTTTATGCTGCCAGAGTGTTCTCCATTCGTTGTTTTCCACTAATCAAAGCTATTTTCTAGTAACATTGATAGAAGCCCATTACATTTTTGTTTATATTTTGCTTTTTCTGGGTATATTTATTTGTGCTTAACCCCTTCCCCGCCACGGACGTAATGGTTACGTCCATGGCAGCGCCCGTGTGGCGCCATGGACGTAACCATTACGTCCAGGGACTGGCAGTCGGGGGAAGCGCTAGCGCTTCCCCCGAGGGCCGCCCCCCAACACCCCCAGGCCAGGGCTGAAAGGGGAATCCCTTCCCCTTTCACGCCCACCCCCCCCGCCCCCCCCATGACGTCAGCGCGCGATCGCGCGCTGATTTCATGGAAACGGGGAATGACGCGCTGGAAGCCATTTGCTTCCAGCGCGTCAAGGGAGAAGGTGAGTATTTCACCTTCCTGCGGGGTGGGGGTGCTCTCAGAGAGGCATCGAGGGAAAGGAAAGGGTTTTCCTTTCCCTCGATGTCTCTTTGAGCATTCCTGCTCCCCGATCGCGATGCGATCGGGCAGCAGGAATGCCCAGTAGACACCAGGGATTTCTGTATGTGTGTGTGTGTGAGTGAATATTAGTGTAGGGGAGCGACCCCTTGGGCAAGGGTCGCTCCCCTTTGGGGGCACATGCTTTTTACGTCGTTTCTGCCCCCCCTGGGGGCAGATTGGCCCTATTTTTAGGCCGATCGCAGAAAGCCACTAGACACCAGGGATTTTATTGTTGCTGTGTATTTTTTGTGTTGGGGGGCGGCCCCTTGGGCAAGGGTCGCTCCCCTTTGGGGGCACATGTATTTTACGTCGTTTCTGCCCCCCCTGGGGGCAGATTGGCCCTATTTTTAGGCCGATCTGCCCCCAAGGGGGGCAGAAAGCCACTAGACACCAGGGATTTTATTGTTGATTTGTATTTTTTGTGTTGGGGGGCGGCCCCTTGGGCAAGGGTCGCTCCCCTTTGGGGGCAAATGTATTTTACGTCGTTTCTGCCCCCCCTGGGGGCAGATTGGCCCTATTTTTAGGCCGATCTGCCCCCAAGGGGGGCAGAAAGCCACTAGACACCAGGGATTTTATTGTTGATGTGTATTTTTTGTGTTGGGGGGCGGCCCCTTGGGCAAGGGTCGCCCCCAGGGGCCCTCATGTATTTTTGGGCAGTTCTGCCCCCCTTGGGGGCAGAGAGGCCTATTTTTTTTAGGCCTTTCTGCCCCCAAGGGGGGCAGAATCCCAATAGCGCCAGAAATAGTATATATGTATGTGTGCTTTGTGTTGGGGGGTGGCCCCTTGGGCAAGGGTCGCTCCCCCCAGGGGCGCAATGTATTTATTGTCGTTTCTGCCCCCCTTGGGGGCAGATTGGCCCTATTTTTAGGCCGATCTGCCCCCAAGGGGGGCAGAAAGCCACTAGACACCAGGGATTTTATTGTTGATGTGTATTTTTTGTGTTGGGGGGCGGCCCCTTGGGCAAGGGTCGCCCCCAGGGGCCCTCATGTATTTTTGGGCAGTTCTGCCCCCCTTGGGGGCAGAGAGGCCTATTTTTTTTAGGCCTTTCTGCCCCCAAGGGGGCAGAATCCCAATAGCGCCAGAAATAGTATGTATGTATGTGTGCTTTGTGTTGGGGGGTGGCCCCTTGGGCAAGGGTCGCTCCCCCCAGGGGCGCAATGTATTTATTGTCGTTTCTGCCCCCCTTGGGGGCAGATTGGCCCTATTTTTAGGCCGATCTGCCCCCAAGGGGGGCAGAAAGCCACTAGACACCAGGGATTTTATTGTTGATTTTTATTTTTTGTGTTGGGGGGTGGTCCCTTGGGCAAGGGTCGCCCCCAGGGGCCCACATGTATTTTTGGGCAGTTCTGCCTCCCTAGGGGGCAGATATGCCTATTTTTTAGGCCTTTCTGTCCCCAAGGGGGGCAGAATCCCCATAGCGCCAGGGATACTATGTATGTGTGTGTGTGCTTTGTGTGGGGGTGTGGCACCTTGGGCAAGGGTCGCCCCCCCCCCAAAGGGTGCAATGTAATCTGGGTGATTTCTGCCCCCTCCCCTTGGGGGTAGATTGGCCTATTTTTTTTTTAGGCCCATCTTCCCCCAAGCAGAGAAGACTAGACACGGGAAAATGAAAAAATGGTTAGTGGCGGAGTGTTTGTCAACTGGCGAAGTATTTACTTTTATGATAATAACAGTTTTTCTCCTTTTTGTTTTAGTTCAAAGCTTTTGCTGACTTTGCTGTGGCTTGTTGCAGTTTTGGCAGTAGTTGTCCTGCGGTTTGCGTAGTTGCATGTTTTAGGTAAGTAAATAAATTTACTCCAAGTGAGTATTGTTGCAATGCATGAATGACATGTTTGTAGGTGGTGTACTGAATGCAGGATTGTGTGTGAAATTGTCCTTAGAGTTATGCACAATGATTATTGTGTTGTCTTATGTCTAATTTGCTTTTTTTTTTCTCTTTTTAGTGGGATATCGTTGGTGATTGCTGTGGCTGTGCAGAGTAGTTGCTGGTGAGTCAAGCTTTTTCAGGCAAGTGAGCAGTATAGTTTTTGAGTTTATAATTCTTAGTGATAAACCTATACTTTGTTACTTATCTTACACAGTGCTGGTTGTTGGTGGTGTATTTGTCCAGTTAATTTTAGTAGGAAGGATCATGGCCAGCCGTAGGATGACCGCTCAGCAGGTTGTTAGTGTGCTTTTTGAGTCATCTTCTGACCATGAATATGAGACTGACTCTGCATCTGAGGCAGAGGAGGAAGTGCAGGATTCTGGAAGTGAATTTTCTGTCAGAGATGAATCATCTGATGATGAAGCCACTCTCAGTGCTGATGAAGGGCCTGTTTTAGAGGAGGACAGTGATGTGCCAATGGTGCAGGAGCCAGCGGCTGAAAGGCTTCCCATTGGAAGACCTGACGCATGGGTTGCACCAAACATGGAGCAGCCACAGTTGCCTGCGTTTACTGGTTTTCCAGGGTGTCGAGTTAATACGGAAAACTTTTTGCCCGTCAACTTTTTTGAGTTGTTTATGGACGATATATTTTTGGAAGAGATTGTTGAGCAGACTAATTTGTATGCAGAGCAGTTTTTGAGGGACAACGCTGCCAGACTTAGGCCACACTCTAGAGCTAGCCGGTGGATTCCCACAAATCTGGAAGAGTTGAAAAAGTTCTTGGGTTTAACTTTTTTGATGGGGCTTATAAGGAAGCCGTCGCTGTCTTCATATTGGTCTACTAGTCCCTTGATGGCAACTGCTATATTTCCTGCCATCATGAGTCGTAACCGGTATGAGCTTCTTCTTCGGATGTTGCATTTTGTAGATAATGCTTTAGCCTTGCCACGAGATCATCCTGATTCTGACCGTCTTTTTAAGATTAGACCTGTCCTTGATCATTTGGTAGATCGGTTTTCAGAGATCTATGTTCCAGGGAAAGAAATATCTGTAGATGAGTCTTTGGTCCTGTTCAAGGGTCGTTTGGTTTTTAGGCAGTACATTCCTAGCAAGAGGGCACGGTATGGAATTAAATTGTATATGCTGTCAGAAAGTAGTACAGGATATGTTTATAATTTCCGGGTCTACACTGGTAGGGATTCCAATATTGACCTCCCTGGTTGTCCTCCCACTTTTGGAGTTAGTGAGAAAATTGTGTGGGAACTTGGTAGACGACTGTTTAACAAAGGTCACCATTTATATGTAGATAACTTCTACACTGGAGTTCGGTTGTTCAAGGAGTTGTTCAGAGTGGACACTGTTGCTTGTGGCACAATCCGCTCTAATCGGAAAGGCTATCCAAAAGAGCTTGTCTGTAAAAAACTTGAGAAGGGACAGTGCAGTGCCTTGCGGAATGATGAGCTGCTAGCTCTGAAATTTGTAGACAAGAGGGATGTATACATGCTAAGCACCATCCATGATGAGAGTACTTCACCTGTGGCTGTTTGGGGTCAGGTTGCCGAAGTGCGCAAACCTGTGTGCATCTTAGACTATAATAAGCACATGGGTGGTGTTGATAGAGTAGATCAGAGGTTAGAACCTTACACTGCTGCTCGTAAGTCTTATGTGTGGTATAAGAAATTAGCGCTTCACTTGTTCCACTTGGCAACTTTTAATGCTTTTGTTGTGTTTAAGGATAGTTCTCCAGAGTCAAGGATGACATTTGTGAAATTTCAGGAGTCTATCATAGCTAGCCTTGTTGTGCTGGAACAGGCAAGAGTTCCTAGAGAAGCAGTGGTGGAGGATGTGGCTAGATTGAAAGATCGTCACTTTGCTGAGCACATTCCTCCCACGGCCAAAAAAAACTTTCCTGCTAAGAGATGTAGAGTCTGTGCTCGAAGAGGTATCAGGAAGGAGACTAGGATGTACTGCCCTGATTGTCCTTCAAAGCCTGGGCTGTGTGTGGGTGGCTGTTTCAGGAGCTACCACACACAGAAGAATTATTGGGAAATTCTGTGAGCGTAAACTGGTGTTTTATATTTTTATATGTTCGGTTTCACGGTTGGCATTAGTCATGTATTCAGTTAGAGCTTTTGTGTTTGTAGTTTTGTACTAATTTATGATTAGTGGTTTCTTTGTTGTTTAAAAACAAAAAAAAGGGGATGGCATGTGTAGAGTGGCGCTTGGCTGGCGGCGTGGGTGTGGTGGCGCTTGGCTGGCGGTGTGTGTGGGGTGGCGCTTGGCTGGCGGTGTGTGTGGGGTGGCGCTTGGCTGGCGGTGTGTGTGGGGTGGCGCTGGGCTGGCGGTGTGTGTGGGGTGGCGCTGGGCTGGCGGTGTGTGTGGGGTGGCGCTTGGCTGGTGGTGTGGGTGGGGTGGCGCTTGGCTGGCAGTGCTGGCCAAACGCCAGTCCACACACTCATCAGCTGGTGTGATTGCTGTATCAGGCATGTGGGCGTATGAAAGTGATGGGCCCTTGACTGGCGCTGTCTGTGGATGCGAGTCTTGTAATGTGCTGGGCCCGTGGCTGGCGGCGTGAATGGTCTAGTGCATGTCATGTATGAAAGGTGTGTGAATGGACTGTAAAGCGGTTGGTGCCTTGTCGTGGCTTTACAGCTCACGAGCTGTGAGTCATTGGTTCAGTTTTTTGGCCTTTCAGTTATTACCAGTGCATTTCACTTTTGTGAAATCTCTTGTTAATAAAATTTGATCTACTGAACCATCACTCACCCTCATGCCAAATCCAACCAGTATGTGTGGTACAAATGACAAAACCTGCTCCGCTGTAATCAGGCGTCGCAGCACACTTGAGACACGCTAGGTGCCTCAGGTGGGACCCCGATGATGAAGCATGCCACCAACTTGGTTGGTGGGTGAGGGGTCTTCTTCACATAACCTAAGTGTGTTTCTTTTCACAATTTTAGTGTTTGGCACATCACGGACGTATGTGCACACATCAAAGTGATATATTCCAAAAATACCTGTGTTTGGGGGGGAGGGCCCACCTATGTTTTTGGTCCTGGGTGCGGCCGTCATGTAGGGAAACCTACAAAACCCAGAAACTTTTTAAAACTAGGCACCCCAAGGAGTCTAGGGAGGTGTGGCTTGTGTGGCTCCCCCAACATTTTCTTACCCAGACTCCTCTGTAAACCTCACAATTTGCATAAAAAAGCATATTTTCCAGATTTTTCTTAGTAGGATCACCGCTCCAGCACAAAATTCCTACTCCCCAGTTTTCCCCTCAGTCTCCCAAGTAAAATGACACCTCACTTATGTGGGTCCCCAAAGCAGAGTCCGTCTAAAGATGTATAAAAGAATATGCCCTTATAAACTTGCTGTGCTATCCCTTCTATCCCTTCAGGTTTTGGGCCTTATTATGTTGCAGGCACCTGGGCCACCCACACAAGTGAGGTATCATTTTTATCGGGAGACTTTGGGGAACGCTGGGTGGAAGGAAATTTGTGGCTCCTATCAGATTCCAGAACTTTCTGCCACAGAAATGTGAGGAACATGTGTTTTTTTAGCCAAATTTTGAGGTTTGCAAAGGATTCTGGGTAACAGAACCTGGTCCGAGCCCCGCAAGTCACCCCTCCTTGGATTCCCCTAGGTCTCTAGTTTTCAGAAATGCACTGGTTTGGTAGGTTTCCCTAGGCGCCGGGTGAGCTACAGGCCAAAATCCGCAGGTAGGCACTGTTTTCTCCCAAAATTGTGGATGTGTCCACGTTGCGCTTTGGGGTGTTTCCTGTCGCAGGCGCTAGGCCTACCCATGCAAGTGAGGTATCATTTTTATCGGGAGACTTGGGGGAACGCTGGGTGGAAGGAAATTTGTAGCTCCTCTCAGATTCCAGAACTTTCTGCCACAGAAATGTGAGGAACATGTGTTTTTTTAGCCAAATTTTGAGGTTTGCAAAGGATTCTGGGTAACAGAACCTGGTCCGAGCCCCGCAAGTCACCCCTCCTTGGATCCCCCTAGGTCTCTAGTTTTCAGAAATGCACAGGTTTGGTAGGTTTCCCTAGGTGGCGGCTGAGCTAGAGGCCAAAATCTACAGGTAGTCACTTTGCTAAAAACAGCTCTGTTTTCTGTGATATGTCCACGTTGTGTTTTGGGGCATATCCTGTCGCGGGAGCTAGGCCTACCCACACAAGTGAGGTATCATTTTTATCGGGAGACGTGGGGGAACACTGGGTGGAAGGAAATTTGTGGCTCCTCTCAGATTCCAGAACTTTCTGCCACAGAAATTTGAGGAACATGTGTTTTTTTAGCCAAATTTTGAGGTTTGCAAAGGATTCTGGGTAACAGAACCTGGTCCGAGCCCCGCAAGTCACCCCTCCTTGGATCTCCCTAGGTCTCTAGTTTTCAGAAATGCACAGGTTTGGTAGGTTTCCCTAGGTGGCGGCTGAGCTAGAGGCCAAAATCTACAGGTAGTCACTTTGCTAAAAACAGCTCTGTTTTCTGTGATATGTCCACGTTGTGTTTTGGGGCATATCCTGTCGCGGGCGCTAGGCCTACCCACACAAGTGAGGTATCATTTTTATCGGGAGACGTGGGGGAACGCTGGGTGGAAGGAAATTTGTAGCTCCTCTCAGATTCCAGAACTTTCTGCCACAGAAATGTGAGGAACATGTGTTATTTTAGCAAATTTTGAGGTTTGCAAAGGATTCTGGGTAACAGAACCTGGTCTGAGCCCCGCAAGTCACCCCTCCTTGGATTCTCCTAGGTCTCTAGTTTTCAGAAATGCACAGGTTTGGTAGGTTTCGATAGGTGCCGGCTGAGCTAGAGGCCAAAATCTACAGGTAGGCACTTCGCAAAAAACACCTCTGTTTTTTTCCAAAATTTAGGATGTGTCCACGTTGCGCTTTGGGGTGTTTCCTGTCGCCGGCGCTAGGCCTACCCATGCAAGTGAGGTATAATTTTTATCGGGAGACTTGGGGGAACGCTGGGTGGAAGGAAATTTGTAGCTCCTCTCAGATTCCAGAACTTTCTGCCACAGAAATGTGAGGGACATGTGTTTTTTTAGCCAAATTTTGAGGTTTGCAAAGGATTCTGGGTAACAGAACCTGGTCCGAGCCCCGCAAGTCACCCCTCCTTGGATCCCCCTAGGTCTCTAGTTTTCAGAAATGCACAGGTTTGGTAGGTTTCCCTAGGTGGCGGCTGAGCTAGAGGCCAAAATCTACAGGTAGTCACTTTGCTAAAAACAGCTCTGTTTTCTGTGATGTGTCCACGTTGTGTTTTGGGGCATATCCTGTCGCGGGCGCTAGGCCTACCCACACAAGTGAGGTATCATTTTTATCGGGAGACGTGGGGGAACGCTGGGTGGAAGGAAATTTGTGGCTCCTCTCAGATTCCAGAACTTTCTGCCACAGAAATGTGAGGAACATGTGTTTTTTTAGCCAAATTTTGAGGTTTGCAAAGGATTCTGGGTAACAGAACCTGGTCCGAGCCCCGCAAGTCACCCCTCCTTGGATCCCCCTAGGTCTCTAGTTTTCAGAAATGCACAGGTTTGGTAGGTTTCCCTAGGTGGCGGCTGAGCTAGAGGCCAAAATCTACAGGTAGTCACTTTGCTGAAAACAGCTCTGTTTTCTGTGATATGTCCACGTTGTGTTTTGGGGCATATCCTGTCGCGGGCGCTAGGTCTACCCACACAAGTGAGGTATCATTTTTATCGGGAGACGTGGGGGAACGCTGGGTGGAAGGAAATTTGTAGCTCCTCTCAGATTCCAGAACTTTCTGCCACAGAAATGTGAGGAACATGTGTTATTTTAGCCAAATTTTGAGGTTTGCAAAGGATTCTGGGTAACAGAACCTGGTGCGAGCCCCGCAAGTCACCCCTCCTTGGATTCCCCTAGGTCTCTAGTTTTCAGAAATGCACAGGTTTGGTAGGTTTCCCTAGGTGCCGGCTGAGCTAGAGGCCAAAATCTACAGGTAGGCACTTCGCAAAAAACACCTCTGTTTTTTTCCAAAATTTAGGATGTGTCCACGTTGCGCTTTGGGGTGTTTCCTGTCGCCGGCGCTAGGCCTACCCACGCAAGTGAGGTATAATTTTTATCGGGAGACTTGGGGGAACGCTGGGTGGAAGGAAATTTGTAGCTCCTCTCAGATTCCAGAACTTTCTGCCACAGAAATGTGAGGGACATGTGTTTTTTTAGCCAAATTTTGAGGTTTGCAAAGGATTCTGGGTAACAGAACCTGGTCCGAGCCCCGCAAGTCACCCCTCCTTGGATCCCCCTAGGTCTCTAGTTTTCAGAAATGCACAGGTTTGGTAGGTTTCCCTAGGTGGCGGCTGAGCTAGAGGCCAAAATCTACAGGTAGTCACTTTGCTAAAAACAGCTCTGTTTTCTGTGATATGTCCACGTTGTGTTTTGGGGCATATCCTGTCGCGGGCGCTAGGCCTACCCACACAAGTGAGGTATCATTTTTATCGGGAGACATGGGGGAACGCTGGGTGGAACGAAATTTGTGGCTCCTCTCAGATTCCAGAACTTTCTGCCACAGAAATGTGAGGAACATGTGTTTTTTTAGCCAAATTTTGAGGTTTGCAAAGGATTCTGGGTAACAGAACCTGGTCCGAGCCCCGCAAGTCACCCCTCCTTGGATCCCCCTAGGTCTCTAGTTTTCAGAAATGCACAGGTTTGGTAGGTTTCCCTAGGTGGCGGCTGAGCTAGAGGCCAAAATCTACAGGTAGTCACTTTGCTAAAAACAGCTCTGTTTTCTGTGATATGTCCACGTTGTGTTTTGGGGCATATCCTGTCGCGGGCGCTAGGCCTACCCACACAAGTGAGGTATCATTTTTATCGGGAGACGTGGGGGAACGCTGGGTGGAAGGAAATTTGTGGCTCCTCTCAGATTCCAGAACTTTCTGCCACAGAAATGTGAGGAACATGTGTTTTTTTAGCCAAATTTTGAGGTTTGCAAAGGATTCTGGGTAACAGAACCTGGTCCGAGCCCCGCAAGTCACCCCTCCTTGGATCCCCCTAGGTCTCTAGTTTTCAGAAATGCACAGGTTTGGTAGGTTTCCCTAGGTGGCGGCTGAGCTAGAGGCCAAAATCTACAGGTAGTCACTTTGCTGAAAACAGCTCTGTTTTCTGTGATATGTCCACGTTGTGTTTTGGGGCATATCCTGTCGCGGGCGCTAGGTCTACCCACACAAGTGAGGTATCATTTTTATCGGGAGACGTGGGGGAACGCTGGGTGGAAGGAAATTTGTAGCTCCTCTCAGATTCCAGAACTTTCTGCCACAGAAATGTGAGGAACATGTGTTATTTTAGCCAAATTTTGAGGTTTGCAAAGGATTCTGGGTAACAGAACCTGGTCCGAGCCCCGCAAGTCACCCCTCCTTGGATTCCCCTAGGTCTCTAGTTTTCAGAAATGCACAGGTTTGGTAGGTTTCCCTAGGTGCCGGCTGAGCTAGAGGCCAAAATCTACAGGTAGGCACTTCGCAAAAAACACCTCTGTTTTTTTCCAAAATTTAGGATGTGTCCACGTTGCGCTTTGGGGTGTTTCCTGTCGCCGGCGCTAGGCCTACCCACGCAAGTGAGGTATAATTTTTATCGGGAGACTTGGGGGAACGCTGGGTGGAAAGAAATTTGTAGCTCCTCTCAGATTCCAGAACTTTCTGCCACAGAAATGTGAGGGACATGTGTTTTTTTAGCCAAATTTTGAGGTTTGCAAAGGATTCTGGGTAACAGAACCTGGTCCGAGCCCCGCAAGTCACCCCTCCTTGGATCCCCCTAGGTCTCTAGTTTTCAGAAATGCACAGGTTTGGTAGGTTTCCCTAGGTGGCGGCTGAGCTAGAGGCCAAAATCTACAGGTAGTCACTTTGCTAAAAACAGCTCTGTTTTCTGTGATATGTCCACGTTGTGTTTTGGGGCATATCCTGTCGCGGGCGCTAGGCCTACCCACACAAGTGAGGTATCATTTTTATCGGGAGACATGGGAAACGCTGGGTGGAAGGAAATTTGTGGCTCCTCTCAGATTCCAGAACTTTCTGCCACAGAAATGTGAGGAACATGTGTTTTTTTAGCCAAATTTTGAGGTTTGCAAAGGATTCTGGGTAACAGAACCTGGTCCGAGCCCCGCAAGTCACCCCTCCTTGGATCCCCCTAGGTCTCTAGTTTTCAGAAATGCACAGGTTTGGTAGGTTTCCCTAGGTGGCGGCTGAGCTAGAGGCCAAAATCTACAGGTAGTCACTTTGCTAAAAACAGCTCTGTTTTCTGTGATATGTCCACGTTGTGTTTTGGGGCATATCCTGTCGCGGGCGCTAGGCCTACCCACACAAGTGAGGTATCATTTTTATCGGGAGACGTGGGGGAACGCTGGGTGGAAGGAAATTTGTAGCTCCTCTCAGATTCCAGAACTTTCTGCCACAGAAATGTGAGGAACATGTGTTTTTTTAGCCAAATTTTGAGGTTTGCAAAGGATTCTGGGTAACAGAACCTGGTCCGAGCCCCGCAAGTCACCCCTCCTTGGATCCCCCTAGGTCTCTAGTTTTCAGAAATGCACAGGTTTGGTAGGTTTCCCTAGTTGGCGGCTGAGCTAGAGGCCAAAATCTACAGGTAGTCACTTTGCTAAAAACAGCTCTGTTTTCTGTGATATGTCCACGTTGTGTTTTGGGGCATATCCTGTCGCGGGCGCTAGGCCTACCCACACAAGTGAGGTATCACTTTTATCGGGAGACGTGGGGGAACGCTGGGTGGAAGGAAATTTGTAGCTCCTCTCAGATTCCAGAACTTTCTGCCACAGAAATGTGAGGAACATGTGTTTTTTTAGCCAAATTTTGAGGTTTGCAAAGGATTCTGGGTAACAGAACCTGGTCCGAGCCCCGCAAGTCACCCCTCCTTGGATTCCCCTAGGTCTCTAGTTTTCAGAAATGCACAGGTTTGGTAGGTTTCCCTAGGTGCCGGCTGAGCTAGAGGCCAAAATCTACAGGTAGGCACTTCGCAAAAAACACCTCTGTTTTTTTCCAAAATTTAGGATGTGTCCACGTTGCGCTTTGGGGTGTTTCCTGTCGCCGGCGCTAGGCCTACCCACGCAAGTGAGGTATCATTTTTATCGGGAGACTTGGAGGAACACTGGGTGGGAGTAAATTTGTAGCTCCTCTCAGATTCCAGAACTTTCTGCCACAGAAATGTGAGGAACATGTGTTTTTTTAGCCAAATTTTGAGGTTTGCAAAGGATTCTGGGTAACAGAACCTCGTCCGAGCCACGCAAGTCACCCCTCCTTGGATTCCCCTAGGTCTCTAGTTTTCGGAAATGCATAGGTTTGGTAGGTTTCCCTAGGTGGCGGCTGAGCTAGAGGCCAAAATCTACAGGTAGTCACTTTGCTAAAAACAGCTCTGTTTTCTGTGATATGTCCACGTTGTGTTTTGGGGCATATCCTGTCGCGGGCGCTAGGCCTACCCACACAAGTGAGGTACCATTTTTATCGGGAGACGTGGGGGAACGCTGGGTGGAAGGAAATTTGTGGCTCCTCTCAGATTCCAGAACTTTCTGCCACAGAAATGTGAGGAACATGTGTTTTTTTAGCCAAATTTTGAGGTTTGCAAAGGATTCTGGGTAACAGAACCTGGTCCGAGCCCCGCAAGTCACCCCTCCTTGGATCCCCCTAGGTCTCTAGTTTTCAGAAATGCACAGGTTTGGTAGGTTTCCCTAGGTGGCGGCTGAGCTAGAGGCCAAAATCTACAGGTAGTCACTTTGCTAAAAACAGCTCTGTTTTCTGTGATATGTCCACGTTGTGTTTTGGGGCATATCCTGTCGCGGGCGCTAGGCCTACCCACACAAGTGAGGTATCATTTTTATCGGGATACGTGGGGGAACGCTAGGTGGAAGGAAATTTGTGGCTCCTCTCAGATTCCAGAACTTTCTGCCACAGAAATGTGAGGAACATGTGTTTTTTTAGCCAAATTTTGAGGTTTGCAAAGGATTCTGGGTAACCGAACCTGGTCCGAGCCACACAAGTCACCCCTCCTTGGATTCCCCTAGGTCTCTAGTTTTCAGAAATGCACAGGTTTGGTAGGTTTCCCTAGGTGGCGACTGAGCTATAGGCCAAAATCTACAGGTAGTCACTATGCTAAAAACAGCTCTGTTTTCTGTGATGTGTCCAGGTTGTGTTTTGGGGCATATCCTGTCGCGGGCGCTAGGCCTACCCACACAAGTGAGGTATCATTTTTATCGGGAGACGTGGGGGAACGCTGGGTGGAAGGAAATTTGTAGCTCCTCTCAGATTCCAGAACTTTCTGCCACAGAAATGTGAGGAACATGTGTTTTTTTAGCCAAATTTTGAGGTTTGCAAAGGATTCTGGGTAACAGAACCTGGTCCGAGCCCCGCAAGTCACCCCTCCTTGGATCCCCCTAGGTCTCTAGTTTTCAGAAATGCACAGGTTTGGTAGGTTTCCCTAGTTGGCGGCTGAGCTAGAGGCCAAAATCTACAGGTAGTCACTTTGCTAAAAACAGCTCTGTTTTCTGTGATATGTCCACGTTGTGTTTTGGGGCATATCCTGTCGCGGGCGCTAGGCCTACCCACACAAGTGAGGTATCATTTTTATCGGGAGACATGGGAAACGCTGGGTGGAAGGAAATTTGTGGCTCCTCTCAGATTCCAGAACTTTCTGCCACAGAAATGTGAGGAACATGTGTTTTTTTAGCCAAATTTTGAGGTTTGCAAAGGATTCTGGGTAACAGAACCTGGTCCGAGCCCCGCAAGTCACCCCTCCTTGGATCCCCCTAGGTCTCTAGTTTTCAGAAATGCACAGGTTTGGTAGGTTTCCCTAGGTGGCGGCTGAGCTAGAGGCCAAAATCTACAGGTAGTCACTTTGCTAAAAACAGCTCTGTTTTCTGTGATATGTCCACGTTGTGTTTTGGGGCATATCCTGTCGCGGGCGCTAGGCCTACCCACACAAGTGAGGTATCATTTTTATCGGGAGACGTGGGGGAACGCTGGGTGGAAGGAAATTTGTAGCTCCTCTCAGATTCCAGAACTTTCTGCCACAGAAATGTGAGGAACATGTGTTTTTTTAGCCAAATTTTGAGGTTTGCAAAGGATTCTGGGTAACAGAACCTGGTCCGAGCCCCGCAAGTCACCCCTCCTTGGATCCCCCTAGGTCTCTAGTTTTCAGAAATGCACAGGTTTGGTAGGTTTCCCTAGTTGGCGGCTGAGCTAGAGGCCAAAATCTACAGGTAGTCACTTTGCTAAAAACAGCTCTGTTTTCTGTGATATGTCCACGTTGTGTTTTGGGGCATATCCTGTCGCGGGCGCTAGGCCTACCCACACAAGTGAGGTATCACTTTTATCGGGAGACGTGGGGGAACGCTGGGTGGAAGGAAATTTGTAGCTCCTCTCAGATTCCAGAACTTTCTGCCACAGAAATGTGAGGAACATGTGTTTTTTTAGCCAAATTTTGAGGTTTGCAAAGGATTCTGGGTAACAGAACCTGGTCCGAGCCCCGCAAGTCACCCCTCCTTGGATTCCCCTAGGTCTCTAGTTTTCAGAAATGCACAGGTTTGGTAGGTTTCCCTAGGTGCCGGCTGAGCTAGAGGCCAAAATCTACAGGTAGGCACTTCGCAAAAAACACCTCTGTTTTTTTCCAAAATTTAGGATGTGTCCACGTTGCGCTTTGGGGTGTTTCCTGTCGCCGGCGCTAGGCCTACCCACGCAAGTGAGGTATCATTTTTATCGGGAGACTTGGAGGAACACTGGGTGGGAGTAAATTTGTAGCTCCTCTCAGATTCCAGAACTTTCTGCCACAGAAATGTGAGGAACATGTGTTTTTTTAGCCAAATTTTGAGGTTTGCAAAGGATTCTGGGTAACAGAACCTCGTCCGAGCCACGCAAGTCACCCCTCCTTGGATTCCCCTAGGTCTCTAGTTTTCGGAAATGCATAGGTTTGGTAGGTTTCCCTAGGTGGCGGCTGAGCTAGAGGCCAAAATCTACAGGTAGTCACTTTGCTAAAAACAGCTCTGTTTTCTGTGATATGTCCACGTTGTGTTTTGGGGCATATCCTGTCGCGGGCGCTAGGCCTACCCACACAAGTGAGGTACCATTTTTATCGGGAGACGTGGGGGAACGCTGGGTGGAAGGAAATTTGTGGCTCCTCTCAGATTCCAGAACTTTCTGCCACAGAAATGTGAGGAACATGTGTTTTTTTAGCCAAATTTTGAGGTTTGCAAAGGATTCTGGGTAACAGAACCTGGTCCGAGCCCCGCAAGTCACCCCTCCTTGGATCCCCCTAGGTCTCTAGTTTTCAGAAATGCACAGGTTTGGTAGGTTTCCCTAGGTGGCGGCTGAGCTAGAGGCCAAAATCTACAGGTAGTCACTTTGCTAAAAACAGCTCTGTTTTCTGTGATATGTCCACGTTGTGTTTTGGGGCATATCCTGTCGCGGGCGCTAGGCCTACCCACACAAGTGAGGTATCATTTTTATCGGGATACGTGGGGGAACGCTAGGTGGAAGGAAATTTGTGGCTCCTCTCAGATTCCAGAACTTTCTGCCACAGAAATGTGAGGAACATGTGTTTTTTTAGCCAAATTTTGAGGTTTGCAAAGGATTCTGGGTAACCGAACCTGGTCCGAGCCACACAAGTCACCCCTCCTTGGATTCCCCTAGGTCTCTAGTTTTCAGAAATGCACAGGTTTGGTAGGTTTCCCTAGGTGGCGACTGAGCTATAGGCCAAAATCTACAGGTAGTCACTATGCTAAAAACAGCTCTGTTTTCTGTGATGTGTCCAGGTTGTGTTTTGGGGCATATCCTGTCGCGGGCGCTAGGCCTACCCACACAAGTGAGGTATCATTTTTATCGGGAGACGTGGGGGAACGCTGGGTGGAAGGAAATTTGTAGCTCCTCTCAGATTCCAGAACTTTCTGCCACAGAAATGTGAGGAACATGTGTTTTTTTAGCCAAATTTTGAGGTTTGCAAAGGATTCTGGGTAACAGAACCTGGTCCGAGCCCCGCAAGTCACCCCTCCTTGGATCCCCCTAGGTCTCTAGTTTTCAGAAATGCACAGGTTTGGTAGGTTTCCCTAGTTGGCGGCTGAGCTAGAGGCCAAAATCTACAGGTAGTCACTTTGCTAAAAACAGCTCTGTTTTCTGTGATATGTCCACGTTGTGTTTTGGGGCATATCCTGTCGCGGGCGCTAGGCCTACCCACACAAGTGAGGTATCACTTTTATCGGGAGACGTGGGGGAACGCTGGGTGGAAGGAAATTTGTAGCTCCTCTCAGATTCCAGAACTTTCTGCCACAGAAATGTGAGGAACATGTGTTTTTTTAGCCAAATTTTGAGGTTTGCAAAGGATTCTGGGTAACAGAACCTGGTCCGAGCCCCGCAAGTCACCCCTCCTTGGATTCCCCTAGGTCTCTAGTTTTCAGAAATGCACAGGTTTGGTAGGTTTCCCTAGGTGCCGGCTGAGCTAGAGGCCAAAATCTACAGGTAGGCACTTCGCAAAAAACACCTCTGTTTTTTTCCAAAATTTAGGATGTGTCCACGTTGCGCTTTGGGGTGTTTCCTGTCGCCGGCGCTAGGCCTACCCACGCAAGTGAGGTATCATTTTTATTGGGAGACTTGGGGGAACACTGGGTGGGAGTAAATTTGTAGCTCCTCTCAGATTCCAGAACTTTCTGCCACAGAAATGTGAGGAACATGTGTTTTTTTAGCCAAATTTTGAGGTTTGCAAAGGATTCTGGGTAACAGAACCTCGTCCGAGCCACACAAGTCACCCCTCCTTGGATTCCCCTAGGTCTCTAGTTTTCGGAAATGCATAGGTTTGGTAGGTTTCCCTAGGTGGCGGCTGAGCTAGAGGCCAAAATCTACAGGTAGTCACTTTGCTAAAAACAGCTCTGTTTTCTGTGATATGTCCACGTTGTGTTTTGGGGCATATCCTGTCGCGGGCGCTAGGCCTACCCACACAAGTGAGGTATCATTTTTATCGGGAGACGTGGGGGAACGCTGGGTGGAAGGAAATTTGTGGCTCCTCTCAGATTCCAGAACTTTCTGCCACAGAAATGTGAGGAACATGTGTTTTTTTAGCCAAATTTTGAGGTTTGCAAAGGATTCTGGGTAACAGAACCTGGTCCGAGCCCCGCAAGTCACCCCTCCTTGGATCCCCCTAGGTCTCTAGTTTTCAGAAATGCACAGGTTTGGTAGGTTTCCCTAGGTGGCGGCTGAGCTAGAGGCCAAAATCTACAGGTAGTCACTTTGCTAAAAACAGCTCTGTTTTCTGTGATATGTCCACGTTGTGTTTTGGGGCATATCCTGTCGCGGGCGCTAGGCCTACCCACACAAGTGAGGTATCATTTTTATCGGGATACGTGGGGGAACGCTAGGTGGAAGGAAATTTGTGGCTCCTCTCAGATTCCAGAACTTTCTGCCACAGAAATGTGAGGAACATGTGTTTTTTTAGCCAAATTTTGAGGTTTGCAAAGGATTCTGGGTAACCGAACCTGGTCCGAGCCACACAAGTCACCCCTCCTTGGATTCCCCTAGGTCTCTAGTTTTCAGAAATGCACAGGTTTGGTAGGTTTCCCTAGGTGGCGACTGAGCTATAGGCCAAAATCTACAGGTAGTCACTATGCTAAAAACAGCTCTGTTTTCTGTGATGTGTCCAGGTTGTGTTTTGGGGCATATCCTGTCGCGGGCGCTAGGCCTACCCACACAAGTGAGGTATCATTTTTATCGGGAGACGTGGGGGAATGCTGGGTGGAAGGAAATTTGTCGCTCCTCTCAGATTCCAGAACTTTCTGCCACAGAAATGTGAGGAACATGTGTTTTTGTAGCCAAATTTTGAGGTTTGCAAAGGATTCTGGGTAACAGAACCTAGTCCGAGCCACACAAGTCACCCCTCCTTGGATTCCCCTAGGTCTCTAGTTTTCAGAAATGCACAGGTTTGGTAGGTTTCCCTAGGTGCCGGCTGAGCTAGAGGCCAAAATCTACAGGTAGTCACTTTGCTAAAAACAGCTCTGTTTTCTGTGATGTGTCCACGTTGTGTTTTGGGGCATATCCTGTCGCGGGCGCTAGGCCTACCCAAACAAGTGAGGTATCATTTTTATCGGGAGACTTGGGGGAACATAGAATAGCAAAACAAGTGTTATTGCCCCTTGTCTTTCTCTACATTTATTCCTTCCAAATATAGGGGTGTGTGTAAAAAAGACATCTATTTGAGAAATTCCATGTAATTCACGTGCTACTATGGTCACCCCGGAATTCAGAGATGTGCAAATAACCACTGCTCCTCAACACCTTATCTTGTGCCCTTTTTGGAAATGCAAAGGTTTTCTTGATAGCTATTTTTTACTCCTTATATTTCAGCAAATGAATTACTGTATACCCGGTATAGAATGAAAACGCACTGCAGGGTGCAGCTCATTTATTGGCTCTGGGTTCCTCGGGTTCTTGATGAACCTACAAACCCTATATATCCCCGCAACCAGAGGAGTCCAGCAGACGTAACGGTATATTGCTTTCGATAATCTGACATTGTAGGGAAAAGTTACAGAGTAAAAAGTAGAGAAAAATTGATGTTTTTTTCACCTCAATTTCAATATTTTTCTTTTTCAGCTGTTATTTTCTGTAGGAAACCCTTGTAGGATCTACACAAATGACCCCTTGCTGAATTCAGAATTTTGTCTACTTTTCAGAAATGTTTAGGTTTCTGGGATCCAGCATTGTTTTCATGACCATTCCGGTCACTGACTGGAAGGAGGCTGAAAGCACAAAAAATTGCACAAATGGGGTATGCCCCAGTAAAATGCCAAAATTGTGTTGAAAAATTGGGTTTTCGGATTCAAGTCTGCCTGTTCCTGAAAGCTGGGAAGCTGCTGAGTTTAGCACCGCAAACCCTTTGTTGATGCCATTTTCAGGGGAAAAACCACAAGCCTTCTTCTGCAGCCCCTTTTTCCAATTTTTTTGAAAAAAACGAAATTTTCACTGTATTTTGGCCAATTTCTTGGCCTCCTTCAGGGGAACCCACAAAGTCTGGGTACCTTTAGAATCGCTAGGATGTTGGAAAAAAAGGACGCAAATTTGGCTTGGTTAGCTTATGTGGACAAAAAGTTATGAGGGCCTAAGCGCGAACTGCCCCAAATAGGCAAAAAAAGGCCTGGCACAGGAGGGGGAAAAGGCCTGGCAGCGAAGTGGTTAAGACTAATTGCAGTAGTCTGAAGTACATGTGTTTTAATTATTTTAATTTTTGCCTGCCCATATATCCCAGAAGAATAGGATATTGTTTTTATTTTAATTAAGTTGTTAAATGTTAGCCTGTTCCCTTTGCCTCCCAGAGGGTCCTCAAGGGGCCTAGAGTGACACCGGCTATTATTTAATTAATGTATTCAATTTTGGCCAGCCTCTTTGCCTCCCAAAGAGATCTGGTGATCCCTGGAGGGACGGACACCAGCTATTACTGTTTTTTGTCTGTCTCCAATAGGCGTCAAATGGGCCCTGGAAGGACACCAATTTTGCTTTTCCTGTGTCATGCCTAGCAAAAAATAAAGTTAATTTATGCATAGGTGCATTAATGACTTGTATTACATTGACTAGATTTCCCAAGTCTCACTGACTTCACGCTTCGTTATTATTTCCTACAGGTGCACAAGATGTTATGCATAATGATGAGATGAAAAGAAGTTGTGAATTAGCTGACAGTGACTGCATAGTCCTCTGCTAAGTGCCTCTGCTTGTGCTTTACAATACAACACAAAAAGTGAAGAAGATGGCCCTAAAGAAGGAGGTTTTTGTTAAGAAAGTGGTCAGTGAGGAGAAGAAGTCTGTTTCCAGTGCCACCACTGGCATCAAACCCTCCTCATTTTCACAGAAATGCAACACACCTGCAATACAGGATGGGGCTGGGAGGAGGTATCACTGCGAAACCAGCCCATGTCTCTCAGCACTGCAGTGACAGCAGTCATAGAGGCTAGCAGTGAGTCTGATATCGTTTTGTCCTAGTAGCAAACTAAGGCCATCATTACAACCCTGGCGATAGGTGATAAAGCAGCAGTTATACCACTAACAGGCCAGCGGTAAGAAAACTGGAATTATGACCATGGCAGAAACCACTTAGACAGACAGCCACTTTAACACACTGACCGCCACGGCGGTAGCAACAAGCACTGTGGCGGTAACCAACAACAGCCAGGCGGAAGACAATGTACCGCCCACAGTATTACAACAGGTCTAACTGCCACCTTTTCTGGGGTGGTACCAACAACATCAAAAGCTGGCAGAAACAGGACACAGAAGGCAAAGGACTCACCTCTGGAGACTCAAGGAAGAACCACAACGCCAATGAGCCCGAGTTGCACATCTTACCCATGATTGTATACCTCCTCATTCACTACGAACAGCAACGCCGGCGAAGATGACCATGGTGACTACTGTCGCCTAGCACACAAGGGAGGGCGGAGAAAAAAGAGAGTGACACACACAAGCAACCCCTCAACCCCCAACACCATACACACAAAGAGATGCAGTAACATTACATATCCATCCCATACCCCTAAGGAATAATGCAAGTCAAAAGGAATTGATTAAAGTGAGTGTAATAAGATAAAATACGAGAAAATCGTGCTTCAAAACAAAATAGTAGATACATATATACAAATGGATGGACAATGCCCAGTCCTCAGTGTCTGTGTGCAACAGGGCCACATCAAATAGGCCAAGGCCCCACTTGACTCCTGCAACAACAGGGAGAGAACACTGCAGGGGCATCAGGTCAAAAATACACAGGCACCTCAGGGGGACAAGGGACGAGGGGGCACCTCAGCCAGAAGATGGTACAACACCACTGGACCTGGAGGGGACTACATGCCCTGTGCAATATCCTGGGGAGTGCAAAGCTACAGTCTCTCTAGTGGGTAGGTTGCCCACTGCTTGGTCCTGGGAGTGCAAGGCCACAGTCTCTCAAGTGTGTGGTTTGCCCACTGCTTGGTCCTGGGGAGTGCAAGGCCAGAGTCTCACAAGTGGATGGTTTGCCCACTGCTTGGTCCTGGGGAGTGCAAGGCCACAGTCTCTCAAGTGGGTGGTTTACCCACTGCTTGGTCCTGGGGAGGTCAAGGCCACAGTCTCACAAGTGTGTGCTTTGCCCACTGCTTGGTCCTGGGGAGTGCAAGGCCACAGTCTCTTGTGCCCAGTGTGCTTCATCCTGGCAAGGAGGGGGTGAGTAGATGGCTTATTCCATTGGTTCTGGAGGGGGCCTTGTGCCCAGTGTGCTTCAGCCTGGCAAGGAGGGGGTGAGTGGATGGCTTCTTCCACTGTTTCTGGTGGGGCCTTGTGCCGAGTGTACTTCATCCTGGCAAGGATGGGGTGAGTGGATGGCTTCTTTCACTGGTTCTGGAGGGGGCATTGTGCCCAGTGTGCTTCATCCTGGCAAGGAGGGGGTGAGTGGATGGCTTCTCCACTGGTTCTGGAGGGGACCTTGTGCCTAGTGTGCTTCATCCTGGCATGGATAGGGTGAGTTGATGGCTTCTTCCACTGGTTCTGTAGGGGGCCTTGTGCCCAGTGTGATTCATCCTGGCAAGGAGGGGGTGAGTGGATGGCTTCTCCACTGATTCTGGAGGGGGCATTGTGCCCTGTGATGCAGCACTTGGGGAGTGCAAGGTTACAGTCGCTCACCTGGGTTTCACACCTACAGGATTTGCAGGGTCCAGGATGCACTACAGCCCATATAGGCAGGACTACACACTGCCCGCCGGTGGTGACGGCTGCTCAGTGGTGGCAGTGGCAATGCTAGTGTTGGGGCAGGCTCCAGCCCTTCCCCTGCTGCCTTGGACGGCTGCCCACTGGGGCTGCTGCTGGCAGTGGTGCTGGTGGTGGTGCTGGGGATGCCAGTGGTGGTGGGAGGCTCCAGCCCTTCCCCTGCAGCCTTGTATGGCTGAACCACCATGGTTGGTGGTGGGGGCTCAGAATCAGTGCCAGCACCAGGCCTCCTGTCCTCTCTGCCTGCAGGTGCAGGCCCTTTGCCCTTCCCCTTGGCAGCTGGTGGTGCCTCCTTACCCTTTCCCTTGGCAGCTGGTGGTGCCTCCTTGCCCTTTTTGGTGCAGGCACACTGTCAGTGCTGATGGTTGGTTCCCTGGAGCCTCTCCCACCTGCAGTAGCTGCCGACACTACTGTGGCTGTGGGCTGGGTGGCTGAGGTGCTAGCCTGGGTTATGACCACTCTGGCCCGACATGAAGGACAGGGGGAGGGGTAGGGAAGAGGTCAGCGGCAGAGAGGAAAAGCTTCAGAGGGATACTGGGGTGGGAAGAGGGTGAAGGTTTGGGAGTGGAGGAAGAGGGAGTGGTTGTTGGCGATGTCTGTCTGCTGTGTTTGGGTGCAGGTGCATGGGCTGGATGCTGTTGTGAGGTGGATGGCTGTTGGGTGTCCGAGTGCTTGCGTATGTTTACTTTGGGAAGAGGGGGCACAGACACAGTGGGAGAGGACACAGGGGATGTGTGCATGAATGAGGGGATGGTGACTGCCAGTGAGAGGTGTGTAGTGATAGGCGTGATGGTGATGAGGGTAGTGGATGAGGATGTAGTGCATGCAGGTGTGAGTGTAGACGCTACTGGGAGGAAGGTGGGGGAAGTGGGGGAGGAGGAGGGGGACACAGTGGAGGCAGTGGATGTTGGTATGTCTGCATCTGGATGGTGTTTGTGTGAGTGCCTGTGGGATGATGTGTGGTGCTTTTGTTTACCTGAGCCACTCCTGTGTGTTGTCTTGGGTGCATGCTGGTCTGAATGTGTGCTTGGGATAGGTTGTGGTTTAGGGGAATGGGACTGGGTAGAGGAAGTTGGAGGGGGAGGCTAGAGACAGGGACAGTGGCTGCCATCAGAGAGGAGGTCAGAGGCTGGATTGATCTCTGTTGGGCCACCATGCCAGAGTGAATGCCCTCCAGGAATGCATTTATTTGTTGCAAATGGCCTGCCAGCCCCCAAATGGCGTTCACTATGGTTGACTGCCGAACAGAGATGGATCGCATGAGGTCAATAGCCTCCTCACTCAGGCAGCAGGGCTAACTGGGGCAGGGCCTGAGGTGCCTGGGGCGAAGGAGATGCCCACCCTCCTGGGTAACTGGCACGGGAAACTCACTGAGGGGCTGCTGGGAGGGCGGTGCTGGTATGGGGGGTGGCGGCTGTACCTATAGTTGAGGTGGGCACAGAGGTGTCCGCCACCATCAGGGAGCTTCCATCGGAGGAGGTATCACTGTCAGAACTGTCCCCTCCTGTCTCCGCCGCAGTGCTCCCCTTGCCCTCCTGTCCCACTGGTGCCCTCACCGTCAGTGGATTCGGCCTCCTGGACCCTGTGGGATGCAGCTCCCTCCATCACCGGTGCCTCTGCACCTCTGCCAGATGATGCTACTGCACATAAGGACAAGGTGACAAAACAAAAAGGGGGGGAAGAGACAAAGGATACACTTGGTCAGTGGCAGCAACAACACCACCGTTGGCGTACACAACACACACACACAGGGAACAGCCCTTTGCACTTTGCAATGCACTACCAGTCACAATGCTAGTCACCAGCCCATGGACAGGAATACCTAACGCCAATGGTAGCATACCTGACACTTAGAGACCCCTGCCCAGTAGTGGATGCCTACTAGCTTGTTAAGAGGTGGTGTTCATCAGCCCCTGCCCAACATGGAACCTACCTTGCAATGTCCGTCCTGGCCTAGGGGCACCCACAGGCCTACATCCCCCACCCGGACACCACCCCACCACGCGCAAGTAGTATATTGGGAAACTGTACTCACCCCCTTGTGGCTGCTGTGATGCCCTCAAGCACCCATCCAGCTCCTGAGAGGCCACCACCAGTATGTGGGCCATCGGGGGGTCAGGGTTCGATGGGCACCCCTTCCTCGTTGGGAGGCCATCCCCAGCTGGGCCTCCGCCGTCTTCCTTGCCCAGCGTCTCAGGCACTCTCACTGTTTCCAACAGTGGGTGCTCTGCCTGTCACAGACCCCCGGGTCCACACGTCCTTGGCGATTGCACGCCATATACCTTTTTTCTGATGGGCGCTGAGCTGCAGAATAAGAAACATAGAAAAAGGTATCAGTCATACCGTCCGGCCTGTCACACTCATGGCCCAAAACAGCCCTCACATCCCCTTACGCACAGACATTGCCCACCATACATGCAGCACGCTGCCCAGAACCCTTCCAGAACCCCCCCACACGAAGCCCTCACACACAGCACTCCATGCATCCATGCCCCTTGCATCGTGCTCACAGTGTACTCACCTGTTGGTCTGGAGGCCCATGAAGCATTCGGTACTGGGGGTAGGACCCCATCCACCAGTCTCTCCAACTCCACAGCGGTGAAGGCACGGGCCCTTTCCCCAGTGACATGAGCCATGGTTGATTCCAGACACAGGTCACAGCAGCACTTGCAGTGTAGGTCCTCTCCTGTTGAAGGTCAGGTAGCAACTGAGTGAACAGATAGAAAATGGTGGTCATGTCACTGCCGGCGTACATCACCATTGGCCACTGTAGCCCATAGGGCCCAATGACAACCAATGAGGAGTTGCATGGCAGTACTCGACTGCCTTCCGCAACGGTGCACAACGTCAGCGGCATTATCTTATTTCCACATGTCCATCCACAACGAACAGGCGGACGCCGTTTCAAGGGGGGGAAGGCCAGTGCACCTAACTTCGTCACAGTACACATAGGCACCACTTGGGTCCAACAACATACTGTTACAGTCACAACATGCAATGCAGTGTAGTGTTTGGAAATTTGGAATAATGTCCAGCTGCTCCCTGTTTTGCCCCCTAAATTACAACTGCTGCTGATGAATAGGAGATGGAGACATGTCCCGTGTACAGACCCCTGGTGGACTTGGCAACAATGGAGGGCAGGCACATTATCCTCACCTATAGACTAGACAGGACCACAATCACAGAGCTGTGTGCCCAGCTGGAACCTGACCTGATATCTGCTATCCGTTAGCCCACCGGGATCCCCATCTTGTGCAAGTGCTATCAGTGCTCCATTTCTTGGCAACTGGCTCCTTCCAAGTGACAGTGGGCTTCGCAGCAGGAATGTCTGAGCCAATGTTCTCAATAGTGCTTACCAGAGTGTTGTCTACCCTGATTAAACACATGCGCAGCTACATTGTTTTCCCCCAGGTGGAGGATTTGGCCAAAGTGAAAGCTGACTTCTATGCAATGGGACATATCCCCAACATTATTGGGGCTATTCATGGTACGCATATTGCATTTGTCCCCCCACCAGAGAAATGAACAGGTCTTCAGAAATCAAAAGAGCTTTTACTCGATGAATGTGCAGATAGTGTGCCTGGCAGACCAGTACATCTCCCATGTCAATGCTAAGTATCCTAGGTCTGTGCATGATGCCTGTATCCTGAGGAATAGCAGCATCCCATATGTGATGGCTCAACTCCAGAGGCACCGGCGTGTGGGTAATAGGTGAGCCCTGGTTCCCACCCAGTGGATGTTGGTGTATAGGTATGGTGTGGGCCCTAAGGGTTAGTGTGTGTCTAACAGTTGTCCCTCGATATTTGCAGGTGACTCTGGTTACCCCAACCTCTCATGGCTACTGACCCCTGTGAGGAATCCCAGGACAAGGGCAGAGAAACATTACAATAAGACACATGGGCGTACAAGGAGAATAATAGAGAGGGCATTCGGCCAGGTTTCGTTGCCTCCATCTAATAGGTGGATCCCTGTACTACTCACCCAAGAAGGTGTGCCAGATCATTGTGGCATGCTGCATGTTGCATAATCTTGCCTTGAGACACCAGGTGCCTTTTCTGCAGGAAGATGAGGCTGGAGATGGGCATGTGGCAGTAGTGGACCCTGTGGACAGTGAAGATGAGGAGGCAGAGGATGAGGATGAGGAGAAGAGAACAGCTATTATACAACAGTACTTCCAGTGACACACAGGTTAGACATTGTAACTTCACTTTGCATTGACAGTTTTGTATTTGACATTGTACATGGCAGTCAAATTCTCCCAATTCTATGGCCCCTCACTGTACCCTTTGGCATCTCTATTTTCAGATATCTGTGCCCCACTTTGGCACCTGGTGTTTTGACTGCAGCCAACTACAGGTCATTCCTATGTATGCATTACTGTACAGTTGTATTGCAGTGTTTAAAACTTGTTAAATGAATACATAGTTAAATCATTTGACATACTCCATACTTGTATTTTTTAATGGTGTTTATTTAAGTGCAAATAAGTAGAGGGGGTAGTGGAATGGGCTGGGTTGATGGTGGAGTAAAGTCCAGGATAGAGTCCAGTCTATTTGTATCACAGGTGCATTGTCCAAGGGGGCATAGGAAGGGGAGCAATGGCAGTTCAAGGTGTACAGGGTGACAGAGTGAGACAGAAGGGTGACAGTCAGGAGAGTTATTTCCTGGCAGGGGTTTTGGCAATGTTCTCAGGCTTCTGCCTCGTTCGCAGAGGCCGTTTGTGGGGTGGTTCTCCTTCTTCAGGTGAGGGGTGCAGGTGGCCTCTTGTTCCTGTGGCGGGGCCTCCTGTCCACTAGCGGCAGCAGAGGAGGATGGCTGTTCATCGGTTTGGCTAGTGTCAGGGACCCGGTGGTGTGCCACTGCCTCCGTCATGGTGTTGGCCATGTCTGCTAGCACCCCTGCAATTGTGACCAGGGTGGTGTGGATGTCCTTCAGATCCTCCCTGATCCCCAGGTACTGTCCTGCAGCCGATGGGTCTGCTGCAACTTGTACAGTGTCTGGCCAATCGTCTCCTGGGAATGGTGGTATGCTCCCAGGATGTTGGTGAGAGCCTCGCGGAGAGTTGGTTCCCTGGGCCTGTCCTCCCCCTTTCGCACAGCAGTCCTCCCAGCTTCCCTGTTGTCCTGTGCCTCTGTCCCGTGAACCGTGTGCCCACTGCCACTGACCCCAGGTCCTGGGAACAGAGGTATGGGCCCGCTGGGTGGGTGCTGTGCTGGTGTTTCCTGAGGGGGAGGCTCTGTGGTAGTATGGGACTGTGCCTGAGTAGCAGCCTGTCCGGAGATCCCTGATGGGCCAGCTTAGTCATCCAGATCCAGGCGACCAGAGGTGCTGTCATCACTGTGGGCCTTTTCTGTGGTGGGACTGGATGTTGCTGGCACCTCCTTTCCGGTGACGTTGGGTGGGGGACCTGTGGGGATGTAAATGCAGTGTTATTGTTTCTGCGTGAGACATCTTGTGCATGGGTGTGTTGCCCTGTATGGTTGTGATTGCCCTGTCAGCTTTGCCTTGTGTGAGTAGTGATTATGTGGGCTAGGTGATTCTCTCCTAATGTGCATGCTTTAGTGATGGGTGTCCATGGAGGTCTGTGATGGGTGTCCATGCATTGGTGTTGCATGCAGGGCGTGGTATTGGGAGGGTGGGTTGTGATGGTGAGTTTTATGTGAGGTGGTGGAGTGATGGGGTGAGGGTAGGGGTGGGGGTATGTGATGGCATGCAGGTAGGGGGATTGGATTATAGTAATAGAGATTTGACTTACCATAGTCAAGTCCTCCTGCTACTCTTTCCAGGCCCTCAGGATGCAGTATTGCCAAGACTTGCTCCTCCCATGTTGTTAGATGTGGGGGAGGAGGATGGGGTCCACCGCCAGTCCTCTGTACTGCTATCTGGTGTCTTGCTACCACGGATTTGGGTTTAAATGTGGAACCTTTCATCAGAACACCCTGTGGAAGATTCAGAAGAAGGACTGTCCTGCTGTCTGAAGAAGTAAGATTGCACCTGCTTGCCTAGAACTCAGGCTCCTCAGATGTAGTCCCAAGGGTGAGTTGGCTGGCCTACTGTTTGAGATCCAGGGGCACAACACATTTTCAGATGCCTCTCCTGAACCAAATGGATCTGCTGGACCCCTGCTGTTGGCCTCTGCTGTAGTGAGTCCCAATCCCCAAGTGATGCAACTTCAGGTCAGGGACCCTTGGCTGGAATCAGAGAGCTATATTTCTGCCTCAAAGCCACAAGCCCTGAGCTACATACAACTGCAAATGGATTCCTTGCATATTCTTGATGACCATTAGTGTTGCCCGCCGGTGTGAATGTCCAGCAATGACCTGCTGTTCATGTGTACTACAAGAACCATCACCAACTGCAACACCACCAATGTGAAGCTCCAGCAAAGACTGGCTCTTCACACCAACCAGCAACCGTCCACGATGCCTGACCTGCTCCTTGGCTAAAAATGGTCTCTTCTTGTCGACCACCAATGGGAAGCTCCACTGCAGTTCCCTGATTGGATTTAGACTCAGAAGGTAAAATCTTCAGCAGGATACACCTGGTCTGGTGCACTATTGCAGTCAGCCTGAACTTGTGATTTTGACGTAGTCCAGCATGACTAGATAACCACAATTCGAGCATTGTGCTTTTTGGCACTATTTTTACTTGAAACGTAAAACAATTCACAACTCCAACCCAACTGATGGATTTTTGTCCTACTGCTATTGTTGTATTTATTATATTTATCTAAATTTATTTGGGATTTTCCTTGTGTTGTGTTTTCCTTTATATTATTGTTTTTTGTGCTGCGTAAATACTTTACAATTTGCCCTTAAGTTAAGCCTGACTGTTTTTGTGCCAAGCTACCAGGGGGTTGAGCACAGGTTAATTTAGCGACTTTTGTGGTTCCCCGGAGAAGGATTGTGTTTATTATCTGAGTGGGTCTTTTACTCCCCTCACCTACTATCTCACTTTCTTGCAGGAAGATTCCTAGCAGGATTTATTTTCCACTGTTGCTCTGCTAGTGCTGTACCATGAAGTGCTGTAAATGATTGGTGAAGCTATTAAAGATAGAACTGTTCAGTCCATCCATCTCAGAAATGTGGACCAGATGTCAAGCAACAGATTGCATGTGCTTCATTGCACTCTGGCTCTCATTCAAGGGAGTGACGTAATGGCTATCATCTAGGATGCATTTATCACCAAAGTCTACAATAGCTTCAATGCAGATGATTGAATATTGGATTCATTGCCACTGACATTGACAGTAACATTGTCAAAGCCGATAAGGATGAAAGATGCTTCGGAGTCCTATGTTTAGCACGTTGTATAATGTACAGGACTTACTCAACAAAAGAAGTAGCCAACAGCATACAAGTCACCTTTTGCAGAATTTGCACTCAGTCATTCAAAGCTCAGAAGCAGTTCTATAGGAATGGTAAGTACCCATAAAAGCCTCCTTAGAGGAGGTGGCAAAAAGCTAGAACTCTGCCTACTATATACTGCTATGCTTGGTTGAGCAGTGAGTATTCTTCGTGATCACAACAAACCCATGGTGATTGAGGTTGACAAATGGAGGCTAGTGGAGGTCCTGATCCAAATACTACTTCCTTTTGAGATTATGGCACAGGAAACAGCATGGAGGAGAGTGAGTACCACGAGTCAAGCAATCCCACTGTTGCACCGGCTGCAGGATTATTTACAAAAGGTGCAAGAAACAATTAGTAATGTCAATACACTGCAGCTGCTTTGGCCAACAGTGTAATCATTTGTTTGGGAACTATTTACTTTATCTACAATCTCATTCTTAAAAAATTTTTTAAAAAAGGGGGAGGCAAATATTACTGCCATAGTAATAAAAGAGAGGAAGAATGCTACAGACAGGAGGAATTATCCTGCAGAAACACAGGGAATACAAAAGAAAACACAAATTAAGGATTAAGGGACACTAAAGTAGATAAGGGGAAGTTTGAAAAAATGGAAAAGGTCGATTTTAGCCACGAGGCCGCCGGTGCATCATTAATCAGGTGTGTTACAGAGGGTACGTCAAAAATTTCCTATCACAGCATTCTGTGCATAGATTTTCAGCTCCTGATTGCCAACTTCACCTTTCAAAGGCCCAGGGACTTGATAGGAGAACCATTTGGCAGGGCAGGAGTCTCAGCAGAGAGTCCAAATATTACCAGAGGAAGTCTTTGATAGCCCTGAGACTTCAAAATAGGAATCAAGCTGAGTTCAAGCCCTTGGAGATTCTTCACAAGCAGGAATATACCACAAAAGCCAGTCTTTGTCCCTTTCACAGGCAGAAGCATCAACTGCAGTCAGTATTAGTGACCACTCCTCCCTCCACTCTATTGCAGATGGCTCATCAGGGTATGCAGGCTACACCTTAGCTCCCTTTGTCTCATTGTCTAGAGAGGATTCACAAACAACCCAACTGTCAAACTGATCCAGACAGGGAATCCACAAACAGGAAGAGGCACAGAATGGCATAAGCAAGAAAATGCCTACTTTCTAAAAGTTGCATTTTCAAACTCACAATCTAAAAACCAACTTCACTAAAAGATGTATTTTTAAATTGTGAGTTCGGAGACTCCAAACTCCACCTTTCTATCTGCTCTTAAAGGGAATCTTCACATTAATAATATTTAAAGGCAGTCCGCATGTTAACCTATGAGAGAGCTAGGCCTTGCAACTGTGAAGACTGAATTTCGCAGGATTTCACTGTTAGGACATGTAACACACATCAGTACATATCCCACCTTTAACATATACTGCACCCTGCCCACAGGGCTATCTAGGGCCTACCTTGGGGGTGTCTTACATGTATGAAAAGAGAAGGTTTAGGCCTGGAAAGTGGGTACAGTTGCCAAGTCGAATTGGCAGTTTAAAACTGCACACACAGACACTGCAGTGGCAGGTATGAACCATGTTTACAGGGCTACTAAGGTGGGTGGCACAACCAGTGCTGCAGGCCCACTAGTAGCATTTGATTTACAGGCCCTGGGCACCTTTAGTGCACTCTACTAGGGACTCACTAGTAAATTAAATATGCCAGTCACGGTTAAGCCAATTACACATTCATTTTACATAGGAGCACTGTAGGAAAGTAGCCTCTTCTAGCATGGTTACCCCCATTTTTGGCCTGTTTGTCAGTGTTTTGACTGTGTCTACTGGGATCCTGCTAACCAGGACCCCAGTAGTTATGCTTTTTCCCTCTAAATATGCCTGTTGAATACTGTTAACACAGTATTTCTCTCATAATTACCATACTTGTGCCCCCTTATAAGTCCCAAATATATAGTACTTAGGTACCCAGGGCATTGGTGTTCCAGGGGATCCCTATGGGCTGCAGCATTTCTTTTGCCATCCATAGGGAGCCCATGCAAAGTCTTCTACAGGACTGCCATTGCAACTTGTGTGAAATGGTGCATGCATCCTTTCACTGCCATTTACACTGCACCAGGTCACTTGTAAGTCACCCTTATTCGAGGCCTTCTAGCCCTGAAGGCTGGGTGCAGAATACCTATGTGTGAGGGCACCGCTGCACTAGCAGAGGTGCCCCCACAACCTCCAGGACCATTTTCCTGGACTTCCTGAGTGCGGGGATGCCATTTTACGCATGCACTTGACATAGGTCACCACCTATGTCCAACTTCACAATGGTAACTCCGAATATGGTCATGTTTGGTATCAAACATGTTGCAATCATACCCCAATGCTTTTGCAAGCATTGGTTGTATGATTCCATGCACTCTGGGGGCTCCTTAGAGGACCCCCAGTACTGCCATTAAAGCCTTCCGAGGTTTTCCAGGCAGCCCCAGCTGCTGCCACCTCACAGACAGGTTTGTGCCCTCCTGTTGCTCAAGCAGCTTGAGCCCAGGGAGACAGCACACAGCATTTCCTTTGGGAGAGGGGTGTTGTACCCTCTCCCTTTGGAAATAGGTGTTACAGGCATGGGAGGTGTAGTCTCCCAGAGCCTCTGGAAATGCTTTGAAGGGCACAGCTGGTGTCCTTCTTTCACAATCCAGTCTACACCAGCTCATGGAGCCCCAGCCCCGGCTCTGTCATGACATTTGGCAAAGGAAAGGGGAGTGACCACTTCCTGTCCATCACCACCCCAGGGGTGGTGCTCAGAGCTCATCCAGAGTGTCCATGGGTTTTGCCATCTTGGATTCCAAGTTGGCAGGGCACTCTGGGAGCATCTGAGTGGCAACATCAGAGCCCTCCCCTGATAGGTGCTTACCAGTGTAGCTGACCAATCCCCCTTTTAGGGCTATTCAGTGTCTCTCTTGTGGGTGGTTCTTCAGATTCAGATTGTAAGACTCCAGCAGGAATACTCTGCATCCTTTACTTCACCTTCTTACTGAAGAAACTGCATTTGGACCCTCCAGGAACTCTACAAACTGCAACAAAGAAGCAAATACAACTTCTGTAACATTGTATCTTCAGCTCCTGCCAGCAACTGCAACTGTTTCCAGGTCGTGCATCCTCCGAGGACTGCCTGTCTTCAGCCTGCACCAGAAGAACAAAGGAATCTCCCTTGAAGTGAAGGAGTCACTTCCTTGCTTCAGCAGGCACCCCTCTGCAGTGAAGACCGGTGGCTCGGGTCCCCTCTCATGACAAAGTGCGTGGATCCAGCATCACGGGTGGTGGACTGAAGTGGTCCAACGGTCCTGATGTCCTACTGTCCAACTTTGTTGGAGGTAAGAGCTTGCCACCCCACGCAAGACATTACCCCCATGCACCACGTGTTTTGCAGTTGCCAAGGCTGGTTTGCATCCTTCCATGAAGTTCTTTGTGCACCATGCAGCTCCAGCCCCCAGCACTCTATCCTGCGATGCACAGCTTCCTGCGTGGTTCCCCGGCGGTGTGGGATCCCTTTGTGTAGTGCTGCATTGGTCTCCTTTTGCACCTTCTTTGTCCCCATGCTGTGGGACTCATGTACCTTCTGACCACTCTCTGAGTTGCTGAGAGCCCCCTCTGTCTCCCACTTCTGGGTAGAGTCCACCAGGTCCCTAACCATGAGCTTTGCGTGTGCCAAGGCTTGTTGGCGGAATCCAGCGACGCAAACCAGACTGCATTCATCCATCCATGGTGGGACCATCGTTGGTATCTTGCAGTCTCTTCTGGTTCTTGCAGTCTCTTCTTTCTTGTGTTCTTGTGTGTTCTAGGAAAGTTACTCTGATTTACTCCTGCTTTCCTGGGCTCTGGGCTGGGTTCCATTACTTACCTTATGTGTTTTCTAATACTCCCAGCTCCCCTTTATACACTACACTTTCCTAGGTGGGAAACCGACTTTTGTATTCCTCTTTCTTAGTATATTGTTTGCGTTCCCCCTAGGCCCATTTCCAACTATTGTGACTGTCACTATTTGCACTGTTTTCTAACGGTTTGTATAGCTATTTCTGCATACAAGTGTATATAATCTGTGTATTACTTACCTCCTATGGGAGTAGTCTGTATGGTATTTTTGGAATTTGTGTCACCAAAATAAAGTACCTTTATTTTTGTAACACTGAGTATTTTCTTTCATGTGTGTGAGTACTGTGTGACTACAGTGGTATTGCATAAGCTTTGGATGTCTCCTAGTTAGGCCTCATCCACACTATCCCTCGAGAGCTTGGCTTCTAGACACTGACTACATTTCACTAATAAGGGATAACTAGACCTGGTTTAAGGTGAAAGTACTTTTGGTACCCACTAGAAACCAGTCCAGCCTCCTAGAAGCACTTGCAGTTTAGCACTGGTTAGCAGTGGTAAAGTGCCTAGAGTTTAAAAACCACAAAAACAGAGTCCAGCACACATCAACAACCTGGGAAGCAGAGGTAAGGTTAAGGGAGACCACTCCAAGGATGCCAAGTCTAACAATTACTTTAACCTTAGGCTTTTTCAGTGAATTTCTATGTTTTAAAAAAAAATATAAAGTACTATTTTATTACCATGTGTAAAGCCAACCCCCACCTGTGGCCAAGCCCTTCAGCAAACCCTCAACAGGCAGCCAACCCCAAGCTGCGCATGGCCTCTGGCAGTGCACAACAGGGGGTTGACTACAGGGCCTGGCCGTGGCCAGGCCTTGTACTCAACCCACCTGGAGGCAGTCATTCCCCTAGCAGGCAGCCAACCCGCGGCTGTGCACAGCCGTTTAACATACACAGCTGGAGGCAGTCAACCCCAGGCCGCCCATGGCGTTTGGTTATGTGTGGTGTGGGGCTAGCCGCAGGGGTTGTCTTTCAGCCAGGCTCTGCTTCCAACTCCCTGCATCCAGCCAGCCCCATGCTGTGCACAGCCTTTGGCTGTGAACAGCAGGGGGTTGGCCAGGGCTTGGCCTGCTGTCAGGCCCTGTGGCTAAACCCTCAGCCGGATGCCAATCCCACACTGCACAAACTTTTTTGTGGGCAGAGTAGAGTTAGCCTTCAGGCCCAGCGACTCTATCCCCTGGGGCCAAAACATATATATTAATGGGAAGGGGCAGGAAGCCCTCTCCTTGACCCTTAATTGGCCCTGGGGACCCCATCCTCGGGCCAGTTTCAATAAAAAGGTGAGAGGGCTATGTGGCCCCCCCTTCTCAAGCCTTAAAAGGCCCCAAGGACTTTGTCCCTTGTGGCAAATACAATTAAACTGGGGAGGAGGGCATACAGCCCCTCTCCCTGAGCCTTAATAGGCTCTGGAGACCCTATCCCCTGGGGCCAAATACATTTAAAAAAAAGGGTTGTGGAGCCCTTCTCAGGCCCCATCAATCCCATACACAGGGGAACAGCTTTTGGGGCCAAACATAATACAAAGGGGAGTGGGGCAATGCAGCCCTCCTCACTCAAGCCCCAAGGACACCATTGTTGGGACCATATGTGTTTTTTTGAAAGGGGAGAGACACTCTCCCTAGCCTTATTAGGTGCTGCAGACTCCATCCCCCAGGGTCATATTTATTTTAAAAGGGGTGGGTCATGAGCCCCTCTCCCCTGACTTTCTCGGGCCCTGGGACCCCCATCCCCTGGGGTTGTATTTCTTGCAAAAGGGGCATGGGCTGCCCTCCCCAAGCCTATTTCGATCCTTTGGACACCAATCCCCTGGGGCCTACATTTTAGGGGGCACACCCCAAACACTCCAAGGGAAACAGATCTCAACTCTGCTCCCAGCTGGTGGGAGCGTTTGGTGTGAGATTTGAAAATGCTTCTTCTAGACAGGCGTATATACGTTTTCCTACCTGTGCCGATGTGGGCAAGGAAACCACTACATCCAGGGGTGAGCTCCCTGGGGATCAGCAAGAAAGCCAGCCCCAGAGGATGGAGTTGCTGGGGTGAATAAAGACTCAGGAAGGGGGACCGAATGGCTCTCCTCCCTCAGGAATGAAGTGAAATGCATTTTTACGGCTCAGGGAGTGGGCTCCTCCCCTCATTAAATACATTAGGCCACGATGATGTCCCTGGGGTGAAATATGGCTCATGGAGGGAGGCCATGCACCCCTCAGCTAAGTAATTTAATTGTGCCACAAAGATGGAGCTTGCAGGGCTGAAAATGGCTCAGGTAGGGGGGCTGTGTGCTCCCCTCCCCTTAAGAAATAGATTGGGCCACAAGAGACAGGGTCTCTCTGGTTGAAAACAATTTGGGGAGGGCGTAACTATCCCTGTAACTATTCCAGACCCCGGGGTGCCTGGGGACCTAAATGGTCTAAGGAAGGGGGCCCTTCTGAGCCCCCCTCCCCTCATACATTAATAATGAAATGGTGGCCGCAATTTTTTTCTTTTGCCTGAGATCCAGCAGAAGTCCTGCAGAACCATGGCAAAAACTGCTGATTATTTTTTTATTTTATCCCCTCAGGGCCACCCACTGTCCCCCAGGGGCCTAAGGGAGCCAGGTATCCCTACCCTGCCCCCCAATATTATTGTTTTTTTTCTTTACTTCAGGACAGTGAACTAAGGGCCTCATTTCAACTTCGGCTGTCTTTTTTCAAGACCGCTGAGGTAAGGCTGTGCTGATGACTGGCAGTGCAGGCGGTTTTCCACGCAGCGCATCATGACTGCTGGCAGCCCTCTGTCCTTTTTCAGACAGAGAGCCGCCAGCAGCCATACTGGCGGTCGGCAGGAAAGTGAAGGCTGTTCCACCTCCCCCTCCCCGTCATCAGAACACCGCCCACCGAATCCCAACCCAGGATTCGGTGTGGCGGTGTTCTGGTGACGGGGAGCTGGCGGCGGAGCAGCCCCTATGGATCCCGTTCTCTCCCGGAGGATCACCGTACAAGGTAAGGTGATCATCTGTTAGGAGAGGGGTTGGGGGGGTGTTGTGTGTGTGCATGGGGGTGTGCTTGTGAGTATGTAGAGGGGTGTGTGAGTGCGTGTATGCATGCAGGGGTGTGTTGTGTCTGGAAAATGTGTGCGGGTTGGTCTGTTTGCATGTCTGTTTGTATGTGTGCGGGCATGTGTTGTTGTTATGTATGTGTGCGTGTAGGGGTGTGTGTGTGTTAATGTTGGGGTGGGGGTGGAGGGGTCGGGGTTGTGCGGGAGGACTCTGGGGTGGGGGAGGGGGGTGGTGGAGACCCCTATCAGTGCCAGGGAAGGAATTCCCTGGCACTGATAGTGCCTACCACCATGGATTTCATGGTGGTTCCAAACCACACGAAATCCATGGCGGTATGCAGGGTCCTGATACTGCCGGAGGTCTGGTGACGGCCGCCAGGCTGAAGACCGTAGTCTCCAGCCCAGCGGTCATCACGTCCCTGGCGGTCGGAGTGGAGAAGTGGCGGATGACCATGGCGGTAACCGCCATGGTCATAATTCCATTTCTTTTTCCGCCGGCCTGTTGGCGATATTACCGTCACTTCTCCCACGCCCGCCAGGGTCGTAATGAGGGCCTAAGTCCCCCAACTATGGGCCTCATTTCAACCTCAGCGGTCTTTTTTCAAGACCGCCGAGTCATCGCTGTGCTGAAGACCGCCAGTGCAGGCGGTTTTCCGCGCAGCGCATCATGACTGCTGGCAGCCCGCCATCCTTTTTCGGATGGAGAGACGCCAGCAGCCATGCTGGTGGTCGGCGGGGAAGTGGAGGCTGCTCCACCTCCACCACCCCGTCATCAGAACACCCCCCACTGAATCCCAACCCAGGATTCGGTGTGGCTGTGTTCTGGTGACGGGGAGCCGGCAGCGGAGCAGCCCCCATGGATCCCGTTCCCTCCCGGAGGATCACCGTATAAGGTAAGGTGATCGTCCGTTAGGGGAGGGGGTTGGAGGGGTGTTTTGTGTTGTGTGCATACATGGGGGTGTGCGTGTGAGTATGTAGAGGGGGTGTGTGAGTACGTGTATGCATGTGGGGGTATGTTGTGTGTCTGAAAAATGTGTGCGGGTCAGTCTGTTTGCATGTTTGTAGGGGGTGTGTGTGTTAATGTTGGGGGTGGGGAGGGGGTGTGTGTGTTAATGTTGAGGGTGGGGGTGGGGAAGGGGGGTCGGGCGTTGGGGGATGATTCAGGGGTGGGGAGGGGGGGGCAGAGACCCCTATCAGTTCCAGGGAAGGAATTCCCTGGCACTGATAGTGCCCACCGCCATGGATTTCGTGGCAGTTCCAAACCACACGAAATCCATGGTGGTATGCAGGGTCCTGATACCGCCGGTGGTCTGGTGACGGCAGCCGGGCTGGAGACAGTAGTCTCCAGCACAGCAGTCGTCACCGCCCTAGCGGTCGCAGTAGAGAAGTGGCAGATGACCATGGCGGTAACCGCCATGGTCATAATTCAATTTTTGCCGCCGGCCTGTTGGCGGTATTACCGCCACTTCTCCCCCGCCCGCCAGGGTCGTAATGAGGGCCTAAGTCACCAAGTCCTGTGATGGCTACCAGCATCAGTTTTGCCATGTTGCTGGCAGCTCGGCCTAGGCGGAAAACTCAGCTTGTGGAGTTTTGGGATTTGAGACACTTTACACTATGCAGGGTAGCATGGAGTTCCTGAATTCTGTCATCGGGCGCGAAGCAGAGTTAATTTTTTTTCGATCATGCACTTGTGTGAGATTTTTTTTTTGCACTTCTTCATTAGCGCCATAATGCTCTCAGGCCACTAGTGAGCGGTCGCCAGATTCCGCATCCACTTGCACGCCTTCTGACAGCAACAGTGCTTATATAGTGCTGTTCACGAGTGCAAATGTACTTCCAGTAGAATTTCATCTGGAGAAGCAGCTAAATCTACAGAAAAATAGGCTTTTGAGTGGATTTTCTTTTCCAGCAGACCGTTCAAGTTTTTTTTTTAGTGCAGGATGCTTTTTTAAACTTTTTTTCTAACAACCGGAAGGAGTGTCCCAGAGACTCCAACTTTCTGTTCCAGTCCAGCTGGCTTCTCCCTGTACTTTGTCCATCTCCTGTTCACTTTTCATTTCCATTTCAAGGTAGAAGGATCGCTGTCTTTGTGTCCTGCACATATACCTTTGGATTTAAGGACATTGGCCCAGATTTAAGAAAAATGGCGCACAACTGCGCTAGCTCAGTTGTGCATCAAAAACATTTACCACCAATTAACGACATTCCCTTCCATTCAGTGCAAATGATGCATCGTGGCTCAAAGGAAAGGTTAGCGTAAAAAAAGAATGACGTTGCAACACGCCATAAAGAAAAATGACGCTAATGCTGAAAAGGTGGTGCACTGTTTTTACGCTAATCACATTAGTGCAATTTTTTCAGCATTAGCATAAAAAAGGGTAGCCAGGTAGCTAAACAAGCCACAAGGATCCAAGATGGACAATGCAGGCTAGGAGAGACCCCGGAGATGGACAAACAGCATCACAGGAGAAGGGGAAAAGGAAGAGGAAGTGTTGTTTCAATGAGGAGGAGAATGTCTTCTTGGTCAGAGAGGTGACAGAGCGCCAACACCATCTCTTTGTCACCTCCAAATTGCCAATAGGTAGGAAGGCGGCTATATGGCAGGCAAAAGTAGACAAAGTCAAAAGTGTGGCAGTGGTGAAGGGAACTGTCACTGATTGCAAGAAGCACTGGCACAATTGCAAGCACAGAACTAAAGAGAAACTGGCAAGGAACCAAAAGGGAGCACTACAGAATGGAGGTTGAAGTCCCGTACCCCAGGATGACCTGGATGACTTGGAGGAGATGGTGGCAGCGGGCATCCCAGTGGAGCTGTTCACCAGAATCTCTGGACAGGACAGCACAGACTTCCAAGAACTACCACAAATGCACGGTAAGTTGCAGTGGAGGACAATCTGGAAACTAACAAATGACAGAAGTGGGAGGCACATAGGACACATTGAATGTATGCAAAATGGTTGCTTGGGGATACATAGGGGGTCATTATGAATCTGTCGGTCCAGCTCCGCTACGCTGGCGGCAACACCACCGACAGTGTGGTGGAGCTGGCCTGCTAGATTATGACCATGGAGGTGAACAGGCTGCAAAGCAGCCAGCTCACCGCCTGTACCACCAGGTCAGACCGCTGGGGTGAAGGTAGACCACCTTCTTCCCGGCGGTCCACCATAGACCGACGATTGTATTTGGAGTCTCCTTTCTGCCAGGGATTTCCTGGCGGCAACCCTGCCAGGAAATCACTGGCGGCAAGGATACTGGCGACAGCAATTTACATTCCTGTCACCAGTATGCGACTCACCCTAGGCCCCCACACCTCAATGGTCTCCATCCCAAATCCAAGCATGCATGCACCACACACTCACACATGCAATCACATATTCATGCACTCATACAGACACTCACAATCACACACATACACGCACAGAAACACCACCACCTCCAATCACACAAATGCACACCCCCAGGCATGCACATACCACTCATCACCCCATCCCCTATCGGACAGGCACTTACCTTTTCTCAGTGGCCGTCCCCTAATCGGACAGGCACTTACCTTTTCTCAGTGGTCGTCCGGTAGGGGATGGGATAATTGGGGCCTGCTCCGCCAGCAGCGCCCCATCACCACAACACCGCCATGCCTTTTACCAACTCGTAATAGGTGTGGCGATGTTGTGATGATGTGGCGGTGCAAGCAGAGCAGCCTCCACTGCACCACTGACCGCCAGTATGGCTGCTGGTGGCTATCCACCCAATTTCAGGCAGAGAGCCGCCAGGAGTCATAATATGGAGGTCTGAAGACTGCCATCCCTGGTGGTCTTATGGAAGCGGTGACCTCGGTGGTCTACCTTGTAGACCATCAAAGTCATAATGAGGCCCATAATGGCCAAACACTTCTAATGCACCCACACCTTCCCCCCCCATATGCACCAACAAATTCTCAACCCTCACAGCAATCCCTTCACTGTTGTCACTGATCCACCCACCCATGTGTAACACTCAGTGGCAAAACGTACTAGGCTTGTTGCACAGGGTGGCCCAATAATAACTGCCACACACCTCCATGCTTCATTGGGAATGGGCACAAAAGTGAACATATACAACAAATGGGGCGTGTCTGCGATCATCATCTGTGCTGCTGTACAAGTAGCTTCCATTTCACCATGTAGCAAGGTTGCCTGTATAGTGGGAATGGTTGGTGTTGTGTACAATGGGATACCTTCATGCATAACAACAGCTACAAGTGGTCTCATTGCCGCACTAGGAGTCCAATTTTACAAGCACGTAATGCAACATTAGCATCATCTCAATTGATGTCAATGTGAATTTAAACTGCCCATTCCCCTTGTGCTACAATAGCAAAGTCACACAATGCATTCATAGATCCACTTTGTACATCCTTCAATCACAATATGCCTGTGACAGAAATGATGTATGCAAGGACGGAAGAACTAATGGGGCTGACAATCCATAAAGGTTGCACTGTGCCATCTAATTATGTCAAGTGTGAGGACTGCCAAAGGCAGATGTCAACGTGACACAAGCATTGTAAGCAATGGGCCTCCCTATGCTTTGCTGCACCAGTGTCATCACTTATGTTGTGAATGCAGTAAAGCACCACTATAGTGACAAAACTTATTAGACTACTGTAGGAATGTCCACCATGGTGACCAGTAATGTAAATAACTTGCTTCCATGGCATCAGTGGTTAGGGCAAGGGGCCTGCAGGGAAAATGGTAGTGTGAGATCAATGCACCCAATACATTGAAAGTGTGCCCTATGTGTGATGCACATTGCAACTCACAACAAACAACTACATTCTGTAGAGAAGCAAACTTGTCAAACTCCCACTTGTCACTCCCACACTACACTGAGACATTGAACTACACTTAACCAAACCCAGATGTGCAGATCTATTCAAAGGCATCAGAAGCTGGGTGAGTCACACCTTTGTGGCATGGGAAGATCACAAATATACACATGGAAAGCCTACTACATGCAGTGTCAGGTGTGAGAGGGGCACATGAAAAATACTCCAGGATAAGGTGTGCAAGGTGCACCAACTTGGCAAGTTATGTATGACCCATCACTATCCGCCACTGGAGTAGAAGTCAAAAAAAGAATATGCTTGGGCAGAGCACTATGATGTCTGTGTCTGGATATACTGGCACACAATTACCCATGTATGAAGAAACAGGCAGTGCAACAGCTCAGCTTGCTCTGCTGTGCTGCATCAATTCAAATGTGCAGGGATGTGTACTTGTCACAGACAGTCAAAGCATCCCTCTACTAACCTTGGTAATGCCAAAAGATATGACGGGCAATACCAACTTTGCCACACAATCTGCATGGTGTAGGGGTATCCCACTTGCCTGTCCAAATCCATATCTGCAGGAAGAAACATATCCTGATAAATCTATTAAGAGGAATGCTGTCTGCCACTTACAATGACAGATGTTGATTAAAAACACACATTGAAAGTAGTCAACAATAGGATTACCACAATGTCAGTCTTTAGTACCACAACTATAATGCCACCCCTCATGTGGTGTCCCAACATGATGTATCCACACATCAACAAGTCTCAAAGTGTATCAGGTCCGCATTCCACCCCAGGTGTGTTGTCAGAGTGATGGAAGTGGGCGGGCTTTCCACATGCATCCCACTTAGGCACTTTGAGTCATGTATTCTGCATCCTGCACCACAGAAAATAACAATGAACCACCTTTTGTGTATGTGTGCAAACAGGAAGGTCTACCTTCCAGCAAAACAACACTCAGTCGACAGTGCAGCCATCCTTGCAGCTATGCAACAAGGAAACGTGAGATGCACAGATGAGTGTTGCCCTGTAGAAAGAGAGAAAATCCTGTTTGCACACATACACAGAGGTGGTTGAATCTCATAATGGTTGGTGCAGGATGCTGGGCACACCACTGAAAATGACTAGGAGGATGCATGCGGACAGCTCATTCCCTTCCATCACTCCAAAAACACTCCAACAACACACATAGGGTAGTCAGTTACTTACTCAAATATCTGTAAAACCAAATTCCAAGTTTTTCTGTACATCTCCACTTGTGGTATGAGCACAAACCCGTAACAACACCCGTGGCATGCATATGTAACACAGTCAAGCCAATTAAAGGGGTACACACTGGGAATTGTAGACTGGCAGATTGTGCCAATGGTGACTCCACAGAAATTATGTGTAGGTGGCACAGTGTGCCATTGGGGGTCTTTAAATGTGTGCCTTGATGTAGGCACGCCAGTAGCAAGTAAATGCTGACCCATGCCAGCAGCCACTACAGTCAAAGATTGACCTTTCACTATCCCATTGCAGAAGATGATGACTTACCTCCTGTGGACCTGCCTGTCCTGGTTTTCACAGATGATATGGATGACCAGCTGCCGACCAGCAATACTGACACTCTCCAGGATGTCCTGGGATCCTTCCAGACACCATCTCCAGTTACAGTGAGGACACACTGCATTGCGGGGTCTCCACATGACCCACCAAAGTACCAACACACAGCACTGCCCAGTCCTGCCACAGCCCTAGACTCTGAGGACCCAGACATTACTTTTCAGAAGACAGCAGTAGAAGTCCAGCAAGACCTGGCACAGCAGTTATGGGTGGGGATGGAGACCATGGTGAGCAGCCTAGAGGGAGTGCAGAGATGCCTCAGTCTGAATACTGCCATCAGAGGCACCCTCTCTCTGCTACGTGGACTCCAGCAGTCCCTGGCCAACTTAGCTGCTTTCCTGAGGCAGATGCTCAAACAATTGCCGTTTCCTAAAGGCATGATTGATAACAGGCTGGGGGCTTTGCAAAATGTCCTGGAGTCTATGCAGCAGGATCTGTCCTCCTTCAGTGGAAACATAGCTGCCTACCACCATAATGTAACTGCTGTGTTGTGAAAACAGCAGTTCCTCCTTGCTGCAGTGATGCCTGGTGCATTCCCACAAATGACAGCTGCCGGGATCTTTGATTCTACATCTCTATCCCCTGATATGTGTGTGTGTCCCTCAACTTCAACAACAGCACCACCCTTTGCACAGAAGGCACCACACACATCAGAGGATGAAGATGTAAAAGGAAAATCTTTCAAATGAGAAACCACCCAGTAGCTACAGTCTGTGGCACATGGACAGTAGTTCTGTGCTTAAGATCATGCCAGTGTTGTGACAGCTGGCAACATGCCCTGTTCATTCTAGCACTGTTGACATATCATGCATGGGCTGTCATTGTCTCAATCCCTATTGTCAATTTGGACACCCCCTCACTAATGCTCACCTGTCATACACATGTCTCATGGCATGCCCCTCACCCATGGACTCCGACTGGGCATTCAATGACTTGGGATCGCTAATGGGGTCAGTGAACTTTACATTGTACATCATTGGAAACAAAACTTACACATGTAAATAAACCACCATAATCACATGTGTTCTGCTTTTTTTTCAGTGATCCATCAACTGTTACAAATGTATGCATTGCGTGAAGCTTTGTCAATGACTACAGACCCAAAGGACATGTGTGACTTTCTGTCAGACACAAAGGCACACACTAGGACTCAAACATGATTAAGGTGACTGATAGCATTGTGGACTATAATGATGAGACCAACAAAATAGGCATATGTAACACTGTGAGGGGCATCCGTTAGTGTGCCAGTATTCATTACCCAGATGAGGTGGAGTTCAATGTGCTAAACGTTTCAAGAATTATTGTTACAGACCTTAGCACTAACAATTTATGTTGCATGATTACCTGTCTAAGAATTTTCTATCCATACACAATCCGAATGTCAGGAACTGCACTGAAAAGTGTATTAAGTAGCTGATGTCATATCGGTGCCAATCAGACAGTTCCGTCATCATAGGTGATACACAGTCACACATGTAAATCAATACTAAATGCATACCCAAAGGCATTTGTCTGATGTGGCCGGTGCAGACATAATAATGTTGACAGTCAATCATCATGAACACCATATTGTACAAAACTAATATGATTTATTGATACTAAAAAACACTACCTAATAAAAACCTAAACTATATACCAACCTACACTATGTTACCCTATACTAACTTATCCCTACAGTTATCTATCCAAATCTAAACGATAAATGATAATGTCTTAATTGACACACATGACATTTAAACATGGCATTGCACACATCAAACCCTCTCACACACAATCCTGGATCTACACATGTGACATACAAGATGACACTGGTTGCATCAGGGTCTTCAAAACAGGAAACCTCGCCAATAGTGTATGGTGGAGGTCCACTTGCAGGACATGACAGGAAAACATAGCCTTGTGATTGTTGAACAAGGAAAAGCATGGACAAATATCACACATTCCACTTGTTTAGCTGAGTGACCTAGTCAACTTACTGTTAGGAATGACCAACTGCCATCTATAACATGTCAGTCTGATAGACAGAGATAGCCCACAAAAACAAGTACAGATATGGGATGCACCCATACATACATGTCTCAGGTATATATTTTATAATTTTGTGGGGACAGGGAACTGTCAATTGGCAGAAGCTTAGTACTTTGTAGTAAATCTATGTTAAAATGGAGCAACCACTCAGATGCTTGACTCTTTTCAACCCCATACTACCACCACAACTCCACTATGTGAGTGGGGTATTTAACATATGGCAAACCATGGCACATGTCAGGATACTGACGTTATAAACAATGACATTAGGGTGGCACTGAGCATGCTTTGCACCATACATGAAGGTGCTAAACCTGCTAAGTGAAATTAGGCATTTTGCACAATTGAATTGTCATTTAACCAACCTGCCTTAGGCATGGATTCAAGTTAACTCCAAAAATGGCACAGTGGAACCAAGTAGATTTAAAGACTCATTGCTCATGTGCCACCCACTGCAGGAATTCACACCTTGCAATCTTCAGGCCTGGCTCAGGCATCATGTGGCACCAGGGATTACAACTGCCACAATGCTTGCATTGCCCAACTTTTGACATATGGTGTGATTATACTTGACTCCATCAGCCACATTACCCTAAAAAACGATGACAGTGATGTTGCATTATAGTCCTTCTTACATTTGTGTTCTAGTCGAGTAACTCTGCATATACTTGACTCAAGGATCACACACATCAATGACTACCAATACTCCAACGTCATGTTTCTCATCACTTAAACATTGCTTAGCACATTTCCACAGTTGTGAAGCCCATGATGGGCATGTACATTTGTGCCTGGTAAGCATGAACCCTTGCACCATTGTACATGTGTGTACCATTTTTGGCACTTCAATATGTATATGCGATACACAAGGTACAAAGACTAGTGCATTGCTGATGTCTCATGAATTCAGGTTGGTTGAGACACAAAACTTGCTGTCCTCACCCTTGTCATGACATGCTGCAGTTATCCTTATGTCTTACTGACATGCACATGCAAATTAGGATGTTGCTATGTAAAAGGGGTACTTACCATCACGTCCGCCAACCAGAATCACCAGGTGATCCAGTAGATTCCCTTCATGGGCAATTAGGTCTGCCCACAGATGCTTCAGCTGGTGGTCCATGCGCTTCACTGAGAAGATATGATGAAGCTGGTAGAGCACCTTGCCCCAGCGCAGCTTCTTTACCTCTGTTGGGTAGCCCATGATGACATGGCCACCCAAAGCCACCATGTTGGGCAGGTAGTGACACACCTCCCAGTTCATCACCAGCCATCATACGTGCCCTTCTTTTCCCTTCCCTCACATCTTGCAGTTTCCCTCCACTGCAACCTAATTACCTTGAAAATAATAAAACTATTCCCCACCTAACCCCAAGTACCCCAACAAACTTAACTATCCCAAGACAGACACACCGACAATACTTACACAATAACAGGACAAAAATGTACAATAAACTTACAAAATGTACAAAATGGACAAGACACAAACAAGACAAAACATTCTAAATCCAACACTCCTCACTCCTCACACCAGCACAAGCACCACATAACCTCTCTCAAGCACTTACTACAAGACTGTAAAGTAAAAGTAAAAGTAACTTCACTTTTCCATGTGTGCAGCAAGGAAGACATATTACATCACTTCCTGGGCATTTGCGGCACGTTTTCTGATATGCATAATCTTTTTCACTCATGAGGGCCATGCGTGGATTTTACTATGAACGCTGACAAGGCCAGTTGACTTAGATTAGGTGCGCATGTGTGAGGTGCCATTTTTGGTACATGCGATGTTTGAAAGACTATGGTATGTATAATTTTTTTGATGCATGATGGCCAATCATGGATTTTTATATGAAGGCTAACAAGACCTGACGATTTAGAGTAGAGGTGCATAGTGCGAGCATCGTTTTTGTTGACACATGACAGGCATGTGTGGATTTTGGAGGGAAGGTTGACAGGGCACCCATATTCACATACCTAGTTACTGCGGCTATGCATCTTTGTTGTTTGTATGGCACGGCAACATGTGTATGTATGTGTATTCCACTGTGCACTGGTAACATAGGAATGTGTTTCCATATGTTTGCAGGTATGTGTGAATGCATGGGAGTACTGATACTATTTGCAAATGTTCATGTGTATGAAGACTGTTTTCAACATACATGTTTCCACACGCGTACAGAGTGTACTTATGAGATGGTACTCATATTGTGGGTCTTCCACATTGTCATGTCAGAATTCCGACTGTCCTTTTCACAACACAGCATAGGATAGGATAGACCATGTGCAATACATGTGATACCCTTGACAAATGTTTTGCAAAAGATGCTGTTGACTAATGCTGGGTTAACATCCGGTAAGCCATGACAATGTGAGTGCAAGTATGTCCACACTTTGGTTTGTCAGTCCAGACTTCATGATGCAAAGCAACATGTGTAACGTATAGTTCACCGTGCATGCAAAGTGTTGGAGATGGTGTGCTGATATGCGTCATTGTAGGTATGTATGTTACATGTTTGTGTGTGAAAAGGTATGTATCATGTATGTCTCATGGGATTTTATGACACAGTGGTGTGTTTAGGGATTTGAAACATAGCTATTCTCAATTTCAGCATGCATATATGTAGGCTATTGTCTCAAAGGTTTGTGCACATATCTGTTTTAACTATGTTTCCCAATGTGGCAATGTGGGAACCTTTGTACTGGTCGTTTAAGTTTGTAAGTAATCATGTGACACATACACATTTTCATAGGTAAAGTGTTCCCTTTTGTCCATACTCAAATAGACAGCACCAAGCCTGGTCCACCTAGGTGGGACATGTGTGCTAAGATTTTGGTAATATGAGGAAACAACAGGTACTTGGAATGTACAATGGCTCAAACTTTGTTTTTATTGCCAGATTTATATTATTGTACACAATCTGTATGAGAAGGCTGCTCTCAGACAGTTATGGCACCCTAGTCATCAGTGCTCCAGTGGCACTTTGTATGCTCACGCAGGCTCATTGTTGCATGTATTGACAAAGGTGGACTGTGGTCACCTCAGCTCCGTTCACTGTGCACAAGCAGCAGGACCCTGATTGTGTCAGGAGTCAATGTAGGACTGGGGGGGCATTGGGTGGGGATCCGCCATCCTCATGATCGATCATCAGCACTGCGATGCACAGTCACCTGGAGATATACACCTGCTCATTTGTGATCCCATGGCCAAGTATGTTTTGTTACCTTGGGGGTTTGTGATATCAGACTTGCTCTATCATATACTGGAGACTGGCAGCCTGTTAGTGTAGGACATGTCTCATCATTTGCCTCGGTTTTGCACGACTTGGCATACATAGGTAGGATTATTCCTATGAATTAGACCATTGATGGATTGTGGAACTGGGTCATGTCTTTAGAACCAGGGTACAGATACTGGCATTTGTCACTAGCTTCTGTCATACTTGTTTGTGCTGGCCAAGCACATTGTTGTATTTGTTGCCAATGTGGCTGTAATATGTGTTGACCTACACATTCTCTGTGAATATGTGCCTGGTGTCACATGGAAACATTGTTGTGTTGTACAGTGAGTATTTGGCTACGTGTGTTCCTTCACACACAATGATATATCTTGTCATGTATGGTTCTAGTTTCTGCTGATTAGCCTTAGTACCCATCTTCGTCATCAACATTGTCCCTTCATTTGTGCACAGCATGCTAAGTCAGACTTGTGTAATTTGTAGATGGACACAGCTTCTTCTACAGGCTTAGTAATAGTATTCCTCCCATTTCCAGGCTTTGTTAGATCACATGACTGCCCCCATACATTACAGATCACCAGCCACAGCACGTGTGTAGTGTCTGAGTGACCTCTAAATGTTGGATCTCAAAGTGATGTAAGGAAGTCTCTCAGCTGTCCTTTCACATCATTTATTCAACATGGGCATGCACTCACATCTGCATTCCAGCAACCTGTGTCACATTCACCATGAGGGTATTTTGTTAGTATGATTACTCATGTCAGCTAGGAGTAGAGGAGATGCCACAATCAACCTTTCTATCCCATTCATCAGACATACAATTTGGCAAGGGTCTGTGACTTGTTTGTATATTGCTTGACTTACATGCACATTCCAAACTGGATTGTGTGTGATGCACCAAGACATTTATGTTTCTTGATCCCTATGGGTGACTCTCTCTTGTAGACAATCCTCATTTATATCATGATAATAAATCATCGTTCACCTCCAGAATCTTTCTAAATGTATAATTGGGTTCCATTTAAAATGATGCTTTCTTACTGAATTGCATGATTATGTTCTTCTCGTTTAACCATTATAGGTGATTAAAGCACATTAAGATATTCTTGTTTGACTTTGTGATATGGTTCACAGGATGCTCCGTAACTTTATGGTGATGTCTGCAATTGTAGGTAATTGCTACCCTTTTCCTACCTAGGCCAGACATCGGTCTTTACATGTATTTCCAGGATTCCTGTAGGCATATGTCAAACCAACACACTTGTGGGATATGTGTGTGACAGTGTAAACTGTAATTGCTACAGACTATGCCTACATTCCACCCATGCATTCATGGGGTAGTGCATTATTTTATTTTGTGTTTTGTTCATGGCTATAGGGCAGATTCAAGAAAAATGGTGCTGCACCCAGTACAGCACCACTTCTCGTGCTGCTCTTTGCGCTGCCCTACCAACATCGTGTGTGGGCCATATTTAAAAGACGGCACACCATGGCGCATTATGTCAAGGTATTTGATGCTATTGATGTACAGTTCAGGGTTAGCGCCAAAATGCTGTCCCTAACTCTGAACAGTACATAGGGGCCCATTGATACCAATGATGTGCTCCCTTTTAACGCCTGCTCTGAACAGGTGTTAAAAGTAGCCACAAAATATGACACAGTTGAACCTCTTAGATTCCACCAAACCATTTTGGCACCCCCCTACCGGGTGTACACCCCCCTTGCATACATTATGCAGGACAAAGGCATAATGTGGTGCAAGGTGTTTCAAAGTGCCGCACTGCGCACATTGCACAACTTTGTATTTCTGGTGTGTAGATTTTGGCATTGTTGGGCCTCATTAGTGTAAGAAATATGATGCTAATGTTTCCCAAGGAGGCGCTAGGCCCTCTTAACCCCTTCGGTGAATGGGCTGACTTCATTATAGGTCGCCATTGTGCTGGAAGCCATTTGCATCCAGAGCAAGGAAGGAGAAAGAAGGTGAGTTTCTCCTGTGACCTGGGGGGATTGCTATGAAAGAGGCATCGGGGGAAAGGAAAGGGTTTTCCTTTCCCTCGATGTCTCTTTCAGCATTCCTGCTGCACGATCACGACGCAGGAATGCCCACTAGACACCAGGTTTTTTTTTTATTGTGTGCTTTGTTTGTTTTATGTTGCAGGGAGCGGCCTCTTTTACAAGTGTCAGTCCCCTTAGCGGGCCAACATGTTTTACGCCATTTCTGTCCCCCTTGGAAGCAGATCAGCTGATTATTTTTAGGCCAATCTTCCCTAAAAGGGGGGCAGAAGCCACAGCAACACCAGGGATGTTTTGATCTTTGTTTTTTTGTGTGAGGGGTGGCCTCATGGACAAGGGTCTTCTCCCAAAGGGGGCAAAGCACTGCTAGGCAGTTATGCCCCACTTGGGGGCAGATCAGCCTATTTATGTTAGGCCCATCTGCCCCCAAGGGGGGGCAGAAGACACTTAGCTCCAAAGATCTTGTGTGTATGTGTGTTTTGTGTGGGGGATGGCCCCTTGGGCAAGGGTTGCCCCCAAAACTGTTTGTTTTTTTGTGTGGGGGCACCCCCTGGACAAGGGTCGACCCCTAAAGGGGGCACAGCACTGTACTTTTTTTAGGCCCATCTTCCACCAAGGGGGGCAGAAACCACTCTGTGCCAGGGATCTTGTGTGTGTATGCATTTTGTGTGGGGGTGGCCACTTGGGCAAGGGTCGCTCCCCAAGGGGGGCCAATATTATTTACACCATTTCTGCCCCCCTTGGGGGCAGATCAGCCTATTATTTTAAGGCCCATCAGAAGCCACTAGACACCAGGGAAAATGTATAAATGTTTGATGGTGGGGTATTTGTCAACAGGTGACGTATTTGCATTTGTGAATTTGTGATTATAACAGTTTATTTAGCTTTTGCTTCCTTTGCTGTGGCTCCTTGCAGTTTTGGCAGTGGTTGGCCTGCAGTTTGCGTAGTTGCATGTTTTAGGTAAGAAAAAACAATTTACTCCAAAAGAGCATTGTTGCCATGCATGAATGACATGTTTGTAGGTGGTGTACTAAATGCAGGATTGTGTGTGAAATTGTCCTCAGATTTGTGCACAATGATATTTGTGTTGTTTTATGTCTAATCTTCTTTACTTTTTTCTTTTTAGTGGGACATCATTGGTGATTGGTGTGTCTGTGCTGAGTAGTTGCTGTGAGTCTAGCTTTTTCAGGCAAGTGAGTGGTATAGATTTTGAGTACATAACTCTTTGTGCTAAAACCACACTTTGTTTAATACTTATTTTAGACAGTGCTGGTTATTGTTGGTGCATGTGTCAAGTTACACTTCTTAGAAAGGATCATGGCTAGCCATAGAGTGATGGCTCAGCAGGTTATTGGTATGCTTTTTGAGTCGTCTTCTGATCATGATTATGAGACTGACTCTGCATCTGAGGAAGAGAGAGATTCTGTCCAAGAGGAATCTTCCGATGAGGAAGCCACTCTCAGTGCAGATGAAGGGCCTGTTTTAGAGGAAGACACTGATGTGCCATTAGTGCAGCAGCCTGGGGCTGAAAGGTTTCCCATTGGAAGAACAGAACTCCGGATTGTCCCAAACATGGAGCAGCCACAGTTGCCTGCCTTTACTGGACTCCCAGGGTGTAGAGTGACTAAGGAAAACTTTTTGCCAGTCAATTTCTTTGAGTTGTTTATGGACTTGTATTTTTGGAAGAGATTGTTGAGCAGACTAATTTGTATGCAGAGCAGTATTTGAGGGACAACACCGCCAGACTTAGGCCACAGTCTAGAGCTACCCAGTGGATTCCCACAAATCTGGAAGAGATGAAAAAGTTCTTGGGTTTGACTTTTTTGATTGGGTTGATAAGGAAGCCGTCTCTGGCTTCTTAATGGTCCAATAGTCCCTTGATGGCAACGGCTATATTTCCGGCAACCATGACTCGTAATCAGTATTTGCTACTTCTTCGGATGTTGCGTATTGTTGACAATGCTTTAGCCTAGCCACAAGATCATCCTGATCATGACCGTCTTTTGAGGATTAGGCCAATCCTTGATCACTTTGTAGATGAGTTTTCAGAGGTCTATGTTTGAGCCAAAGAAATAAGTGTGGACGAGTCTTTGGTCTTGTTCAAGGGTCGTTTGGTTTATAGGCAGTACATTCCTAGCAAGAGGGTACAGTATGGAATTAAATTGTATAAGAGGAGTCTGGGTAAGAAAATGTTGGGGGATCCACACAAGCTACACCTCCCTGGACCCCTCCGGGTGCCTAGTTTTAAAAAATGTCTGGGTTTGGTAGGCTTCCCTAGATGACAGCTGCACCTGGGACCAAAAATCGAGTGTCCCCCCTGCAAAAACAGGTTGTTTTGTAATAGATCATTTTGATGTGTCTATGTTGTGTTTTGGGGCATTTCCTGTCGCGGGCATTAGGCCTACCCACACAAGTGAGATGCCATTTTTATCGGAAGACCTGGGGTAATTTTGGGTAGAAGGAAGTTTGTGGTCTCCTCAGATTCCAGAACTTTCCATCACCAATATGTGAGGAAAAAGTGTTTTTTTGCCAAATTTTCAGGTTTGCAAATGATTCTGGGTAACAGAACCTGGCGAGAGCCCCACAAGTCACTCCATGCTAGATTCCCTAGGTGTCTAGTTTTCAGAAATGTCCAGGTTTGCTAGGTTTTCCTAGGTGCTGGCTGAGCTAAAGGTAAAAATCCAAAGCTAGGCACTTTTCACAAAACAGGTAAGTTTTCTTTGGGAAAATGTGATGTGTCCATGTTGTGTTTTGTGGCATTTCCTGTCGCGGGCACTAGGCCTACCAACACAAGTGAGGTATCATTTTTATCAGGACACTTGGGGGAATGCTGTGTGGAAGGAAATTTGTGGCTCCTCTCAGATTCCAGAACTTTCTATCATCGAAATGTGAGGAAAAAGAGTTTATTTCGCTATATTTTGAGGTTTGCAAATGATTCTGGGTAACAGAACCTGGTGAGAGTCCCAGAAGTCATTCCATTCTGGATTCCTTTAGGTGTCTAGTTTTCAGAAATGTCCAGGTTTGCTAGGTTTTCCTAGGTGCCAGCTGAGCTGGAGGACAAAATCCACAGCTAGGTACTTTGCGACAAACGGGTCAGTTTTCTCTATGAAAATGTGATGTGTGCACATTGTGTTTTGGGGTATTTCCTGTCGCTGGCAGTAGACCTATCCACACAAGTTAGGTACCATTTTTATTGGGAGACTTGGAGGAAGGTTGGGTAGAAGGAAGTTTGTGACTCCCCTCATATTCCAGAACTTTCCATCACCGAAATGTGAGGAAAAAGTGTTTTTTTGCCACATTGTGAGGTTTGCAAAGGATTCTGGGTAACAGAACCAGGTGAGAGCCCCACAAGGCACCCCATTCTTAATTCCCCTGGGTGTCTAGTTTTCAAAAATATATAGGCTTGCGAAGTTTCCCTAGGTGCAGGCTGAGCTAGAGGCCAAAATCCACAGCTAGGCACTTTGCAAAAAACAGGTCAGTTTTCTTTGGGAAAATTAAATGTGTCCATTTTGTGTTTTGGGGCATTTCCTGTTGCGGGCAGTAGACATACCCACACAAGTGAGGTGCCATTTTTATTGGGAGACTTTGGGGAATGCTTGGTGGAAGGAAATTTGTGGCTCCTCTCAGATTCCAGAACTTTCTTTCACCGAAATGTGAGGAAAAAGTGTTTTTTTACCAGATTTTGAGGTTTTCAAAGGATTCTGGGTAACAGAACCTGGTGAAAGCACCACAAATTACCACATCCTGAATTCCCCTAGGTGTCTAGTTTTAAAAAAATGCACAGGTTTGGTAGTTTTTCCTAGGTACCCAGCTGAGCTAGAGACCAAAATACACTGCTAGGCACTTTGCAAAAAACAGGTCAGTTTTCTTTGGGAAAATGTGATGTGCGCACGTTGTGTTTTGGAGCATTTCCTGTTCCGGGCAGCAGACCTACCCACACAAGTGAGGTATCATTTTTATGGGGAGGCTTGGGGTAAGGCTGGGTAGAAGGAAGATTGTGGCTCCCATCATATTCCAGAACTTTCCATCACCGAAATGTGAGGAAAAGTGTTTTTTTTTTTTTGCCAATTTTAGAGGTTTGCAAATGATTCTGGATAACAGAAGCTGGTGAGAACCCCACAAGTCACTCCATTCTTAACTTCCATAGGTGTCTAGTTTTAAGAAATGTCCAGGTTTGCTAGGTTTTCCTAGGTGCCGGCTGAGCTAGAGGCCAAAATCCATAGCAAAGCACTTTGCAAAAAACAGGACAGTTTTGTTTGGGAAACTGTGATGTGTCCATGTTGTGTTTTGGGGCATTTCCTGTCGCGGGGATTAGACCTACCCACACATGTGAGGTACCATTTTTATCGGGAGACTTTGGGGAATACTTTGCAGAATGAAATTTGTGGCTCTTCTCAGATTCCAGAACTTTGTATCATCGAAATGTGAGGAAAAAGTGTTTTTTGACACATTTTGAGGTTTGCAAAGGATTCTCGGTAACAGAACCTGGGGAGAGCCGCACAAGGCACCCCATTCTGAATTCCCCTGGGTGTCTAGTTTTCAAAAATATAGAGGCTTGCTAGGTTTCCCTAAGTGTAGGCTGAGCTAGAGACCAAAATCCACAGCTAGGCACTTTGCAAAAAATAGGTCAGTTTTCTATGGGAAAATATGATGTGTCCATGTTGTGTTTTGGGGCATTTCCTGTCGCGGGTACTAGGCCTACCCACACAAGTGAGGTGCCACTTTTAAAGGGAGACTTTGAGGAATGCTCGGTGGAAGGAAATTTGTGTCTCCTCTCAGATTCCAGAACTTTCTCTCACCGGAATGTGAGGAAAAAGTGTTTTTATGCCAGATTTTGAGATTTGCAAAGGATTCTGGGTAACAGAACATGGTGAATGCACCACACGTTACCCCATTATGGGTTCCCCTAGGTGTCTAGTTTTAAAAAATGCACAGGTTTGGTAGCTTTTCCTAGGTACCCATCTGAGCTAGAGACCTAAATACACTTTGCAAAAAACAGGTCATTTTTCTTTGGGAAAATGTGATGTGTGCACATTGTGTTTTGGGGCATTTTGCGGGCAGTAGACCTACCCACACAAGTGAGGTACCATTTTTATCGGGAGACTTGGGAGAAGGCTGGGTAGAAGGAAGTTTGTGGCTTCCCTCATATTCCAGATCTTTCCAGCACAGTAATGTGAGGAAAAAGTGTTTTTTTTGCCAATTTTTGAGGTTTGCAAATGATTCTGGGTAACAGAACCTTGTGAGAGCTCCACAAGTCACCCCATTCTAAATTTCCATAGGTGTCTAGTTTTCCGAAATGTCCAGCTTTGCTAGGTATTCCTAGGTGCCGGCTGAGCTAAAGGCCAAAATCCACAGCAAAGCACTTTGCAAGAAACAGGTCAGTTTTCTTTTGGAACATGTGATGTGTCCATGTTGTGTTTTGGGGCACTTCCTGTCACGGGCAGTAGACCTGCCCACACGTGTGAGGAACAATTTTTATCAGAGGACTTGGAGGAATACTTTGCAGAAGGAAATGTGTGGCTCCTCTCAGATTCCAGAACCTTCTATCATCGAAATGTGAGGAAAAAGTGTTTTTTGCCACATTTTGAGGTTTGTAAATGATTCTGGGTAACAGAACCTGGAGAGAGCCCCACCAGGCACCCCATTCTGAATTCCCCTGGATGTCTAGTTTTCAAACATATATAGGTTTGCTAGATTTCCCTAGGTTCCTGGCTACTTAGAGGCCAAAATCCACAGCTAAGCACTTTGCAAAAAACAGGTCAGTTTTCTTTGGGAAAATGGGATGTGTCAATGTTGTGTTTTGAGGCATTTCCTGTCACGGGTACTAGGCCTACCCACATAAGTGAGGTGCCATTTTTATCAGGAGAATTTGTGGCTTCTCTCAGATTCCAGAACTTTCTATCACCGAAATGTGAGGAAAAACTGTTTTTGTTGCCAAATTTTGTACTGAGCTAGACTCCAAAATCCACTGCTAGGCACTTTGCAAAAAGAGGTAAAAGAACCTGGTGAAAGCTCCACAAGTCACCCCATTCTAATTTTCCATAGGTCTAGTTTTTCCTTGGTGCCTGGCTGAGCTAGATACTAAAATCCACTGCCAGGCACTTTGCAAACAACAGGTACATTTTCTTTGGGAAAATTTGATGTGTTCATGTTGTGTTTTGGGGCATTTCCTGTCGCGTTACTAGGCCTTCCCACACAAGTGAGGTGCCATTTTTATCTGGAGACTTTGGGGAATGCTGGGTGGAAGGAAATTTGTGGCTCCTCTCAGATTCCAGTACTTTCTATCACCGAAATGTGAGGAAAAAGTGTTTTTATTGCCAAATTTCGGAGTTTGCAAAGGATTCTGGGTATCAGAACCTGGTGAGAGGGCCACAAGTTACCCCATCCTAGGTTCCCCTAGGAGTGTAGTTTTGAAAAAATCACAGGTTTGGTAGTTTTTTCCTTGGTGCCGGCTTAGCTAGAGACCAAAATCCACTGCTAGGCACTTTGGAAAAAACAGGTCAGTTTTCTTTTGGAAAATGTGATGTGTCCACGTTGTGTTTTGGGGCATTTCCTGTTGCGAGGCAGTAGACCTAACCACACAAGTGAGGTACTGTTGTTATCGGGAGACTTTGGGGAATGCAGGGCAGAAGGAAATTTATGGCTCCTCTCAGATTCCAGAACTTTCTATCGTCAAAATATGAGGGAAAAGTGTTTTTTGCCACATTTTGAGGTTTGCAAAGGATTCTGGGTAACAGAACCTGGCGGAAGCCCCACAAGGCACGTCATTGTGAATTCCCCTGGGTGTCTAGTTTAAAAAATATATATAGGTTTGCTAGGTTTCCTAGGTGCCGGCTGAGCTAGAGGCCAAAATCCACAGCTAGGCACTTTGCAAAAAACAGGTCAGTTTTCTTTGTGAAAATGTGATGTGTGCATGTTGTGTTTTGGGGCATTACCTGTTCTGGGCAGTAGACCTACCCACACAAGCAAGGTACAATTTTTATCGAGAGACATGGGAAAGGCTGGCTAGAAGGAAGTTTGAGGCTTCTCTCATATTCCAGAAATTCCATCACCAAAATATGAGGAAAAAGTGTTTTTTGCCAATTTTTTTAATTTGCAAAGGATTCTGGGTAACAGAACCTGGTGAGAGCCCCACAAGTCACCCCATTCTAAATTTCCATAGGTGTCTAGTTTTTAGAAATATCCAGGTTTGCTAGGTTTTCCTAGGTGCTGGCTGAGCTATAGGCCAAAATCCATAGCAAAGCACTTTGCAAAAAACAGGTCATTTTTCTTTGGGAAACTGTGATGTGTCCATTTTGTGTTTTGGGGCATTTCCTGTTGCGGCCAGTAGACCTTCCCACACAAGTGAGGTGCTATTTTTATCGGGAGACTTTGGGGAATGCTGGGTGGAAGGAAATGTGTGGCTCCTCTTTGATTCCAGAACTTTCTATCACTGAAATATGAGGAAAAAGTGTATTTTTTGCCAAATTTTGAGGTTTGCATAGGATTCTGGGTAACAGGTCCTGGTGAGTATGCCACAAGATCCCCTATCCCTGGTTCCCCTAGGTGTCTAGTTTTCAAAAATGCACCGGTTTGGTAGTTTTTCCCAGGTGCCGGCTGAGCTAGAGGCCAAAATCCACTGCTAGGCACTTTGCAAAAAACAGGTCATTTTTCTTTGGGAAACTGTGATGTGTCCATTTTGTGTTGTGGGGCATTTCCTGTCGCAGGCAGTAGACCTACCCACACAAGTGAGGTGCTATTTTTATCAGGAGACTTTGGGGAATGCTGGGTGGAAGGAAATTTGTGGCTCCTCTCTGATTCCAGAACTTTCTATCACCGAAAAATGAGGAAAAAGTGTTTTTTTTGCCAAATTTTGAGGATTGCAAAGGATTCTGGATAACAGGACCTGGTGAGTACACCACAAGTTCCCCTATCCCTGGTTCCCCTAGGTGTCTAGTTTTCAAAAATGCACCGGTTTGGTAGTTTTTCCTAGGTGCCGGCTGAGCTAGAGGCCAAAATCCACTGCTAGGCACTTTTCAAAAAACAGGTCAGTTTTCTTTGGGAAAATGTGATGTGTCAATGTTGTGTTTTGGGGCATTTCCTGTTGCGGGCAGTAGACCTAACCACACAAGTGAGGTACTGTTGTCATCGGGAGACTTTGGGGAATGCAGGGCAGAAGGAAATTTGTGGCTCCTCTCAGATTCCAGAACTTTCTATCGTCAAAATATGAGGGAAAAGTGTTTTTTGCCACATTTTGAGGTTTACAAAGGATTCTGGGTAACAGAACCTGGCGAGAGCCCCACAAGGCACGTCATTGTGAATTCCCCTGGGTGTCTAGTTTTAAAAAATATATAGGTTTTCTAGGTTTACTAGGTGCCGGCTGAGCTAGAGGCCAAAATCCACAGCTAGGCACTTTGCAAAAAACAGGTCAGTTTTCTTTGGGAAAATGTGATGTGTGCATGTTGTGTTTTGGGGCAGTACCTGTTCTGGGCAGTAGACTTACCCACACAAGCGAGGTACCATTTTTATCAGGAGACTTGGGAAATGCTGGGTAGGAGGAAGTTTGAGGCTCCCCTCATATTCCAAAAATTCCATCAACAAAATATGAGGAAAAAGTGTTTTTTGACAATTGTTTAAGTTTGCAAAGGATTCTGGGTAACAGAACCTGGTAAGAGCCCAACAAGGCACCCCATTCTAAATATCCATAGGTGTCTAGTTTTCTGAAATGTCGAGGTTTGCTCGGTTTTCCTAGGTGCCGGCTGAGCTAGAGGCCAAAATCCACCTCTAAGCACTTTGCAAAAAACAGGTCATTTTTCTTTGGGATTTCTTTGTCCATTTTGTGTTTTGGGGCATTTCCTGTTGCGGGCAGTAGACCTACCCACACAAGTGAGGTGCTATATTTATCGGGAGACTTTGGGGAATGCTGGGTGGAAGGAAATTTGTGGCTCCTCTCTGATTCCAGAACTTTCTATCACCGAAATATGAGGAAAAGTGTTTTTTTTGCCAGATTTTGAGGTTTGCAAAGGATTCTGGGTAACAGGACCTGGTGAGTATGCCACAAGTTGCCCTATCCCTGGTTCCCCTAGGTGTCTAGTTTTAAAAAATGCACCGGTTTAGTAGTTTTTCCTAGGTGCCGGCTGAGCTAGAGGCCAAAATCCACTGCTAGGCACTTTGCAAAAAACAGGTCAGTTTTCTTTGGGAAAAAGTGATGTGTTCATGTTGTGTTTTGGGGCATTTCCTGTTGCGGGCAGTAGACCTACCCACACAAGTGAGGTGCCATTTTTATCGGGAGACTTGGGAGAAGGCTGGGTAGAAGGAAGTTTGTGGCTCCCCTCATATTCCAGATCTTTCCAGCACCGTAATGTGAGGAAAAAGTGGTTTTTTTGCCAATCTTTGAGATTTGCAAATGATTCTGGGTAACAGAACCTTGTGAGAGCTCCACAAGTCACCCCATTCTAAATTTCCATAGGTATCTAGTTTTCAGAAATGTCCAGGTTTGCTAGGTTTTCCTAGGTGCCGGCTGAGTTAAAGGCCAAAATCCACAGCAAAGCACATTGCAAGAAACAGATCAGTTTTCTTTGGGAATATGTGATGTGTCCATGTTGTGTTTTTGGGGCACTTCCTGTCACGGGCAGTAGACCTACCCACACATGTGAGGTACAATTTTTATCAGAGGACTTGGAGGAATACTTTGCAGAAGGAAATGTGTGGCTCCTCTCAGATTCCAGAACCTTCTATCATCGAAATGTGAGGAAAAAGTGTTTGTTGTCACATTTTGAGGTTTGTAAAGGATTCTGGGTAACAGAACCTGGAGAGAGCCCCACCAGGCACCCCATTCTGAATTCCCCTGGATGTCTAGTTTTCAAAAATATATAGGTTTGCTAGGTTTCCCTAGGTTCCTGGCTACTTAGAGGCCAAAATCCACAGCTAAGCACTTTGCAAAAAACAGGTCAGTTTTCTTTGGGAAAATGGGATGTGTCAATGTTGTGTTTTGGGGCATTTCCTGTCACGGTACTAGGTCTACCCACATAAGTGAGGTGCCATTTTTTATCAGGAGAATTTGTGGCTTCTCTCAGATTACAGAACTTTCTATCACCGAAATGTGAGGAAAAACTGTTTTTGTTGCCAAATTTTGCACTGAGCTAGACTCCAAAATCCACTGCTAGGCACTTTGCAAAAAGAGGTAACAGAACCTGGTGAAAGCTCCACAAGTCACCCCATTCTAAATTTCCATAGGTGTCTAGTTTTTCCTAGGTGCCTGGCTGAGCTAGATACTAAAATCCATTGCTAGGCACTTTGCAAACAACAGGTCAATTTCCTTTGGGAAAATTTGATGTGTTCATGTTGTGTTTTGGGGCATTTCCTGTCGCGTTACTAAGCCTTCCCACACAAGTGAAGTGCCATTTTTATCTGGAGACTTTGGGGAATGCTGGGTGGAAGGAAATTTGTGGCTCCTCTCAGATTCCAGAACTTTCTATCACCGAAATGTGAGGAAATAGTGTTTTTATTGCCAAATTTTGCAGTTTGCAAAGGATTCTGGGTATCAGAACCTGGTGAGAGGGCCGCAGGTTACCCCATCCTAGGTTACCCTAGGAGTCTAGTTTTGAAAAAATCACAGGTTTGGTAGTTTTTTCCTTGGTGCCGGCTTAGCTAGAGACCAAAATCCACTGCTAGGCACTTTGGAAAAAACAGGTCAGTTTTCTTTTGGAAAATTTGATGTGTCCACGTTGTGTTTTGGGGCATTTTCTCTTGCGGGCATTAGACCCACACAGGTGATGTACCATTTTTATTGGGAGACTTGGGGGAAGGAATTGTAGAAGGAATCTTGTGGCTCCCCTCATATTCAAGATCTTTCCATCACCGAAATGTAAGGAAAAAGTCTTTTTTTTGCAAATGTTTGAGGTTTGGAAATGATTCTGGGTAACAAAACCTGGTGAGAGCTTCACAAGTCACCCCATTCTAAATTTTCATAGGTGTGTAGTTTTCAGAAATGTCCAGGTTTGCTCGGTTTTCCTATGTGACGGCTGAGCCAGAGGCCAAAATCCACAGTAAAGCACTTTACAAAAAACAGGTCAGTTTTCTTTGGGAAAATGTGATGTATCCATGTTGCGTTTTGGGGCATTTCCTGTCACGGGCAGTAGACCTACCCACACAAGTGAGCACCATTATTATCGGGAAACCTCGGGGAATACATTGCAGAAGGAAATTTGTGGCTCCTCTCAGATTCCAGAACTTTCTATCATCGAAATGTGAAAAAAAGTGTTTTTTGCTACATTTTGAGGTTTGCAAAGGATTCTGGTTAACAGAACCTGGCGAGACCTCTACCAGGCACCCCATTCTGAATCCCCTCGGTGTCTAGTTTTCAAAAATATATAAGTTTGCTAGGTTTCCATAGGTGCTGGCTGAGCTAGAGGCCAAAATCCACAGCTAGGCACTTTGCAAAAAAAAAGGTCAGTTTTCTTTGGGAGAATGTGATGTGTCCATGTTGTGTTTTGGGGCATTTCCTTTGGCGGGGCCTACTAGGACTTACTAGGCCTACCCACACAAATGAGGTGACATTTTTATTGGGAGACTTTGGGGAATGCTGGGTGGAAGGAAATTTGGAACTCCTCCTAAGTTCCAGAACTTTCTATCACTGAAATTTAAGGAAGAAGGTGTTTTTTTCTCCAAATTTTGAGGTTTGCAAAGGATTCTGGGTAACAGAACCTAGTGAAAGCGCCACAAGTTACCCCATCCTGGGTTCCCCTAGACGTCTAGTTTAAAAAAATGCACAGGTTTGGTAGTTTTTCCTAGGTGCTGGCTGAGCTAGAGACCAAAATCCACTGCTAGGCACTTTGCAAAAAACAGGTCAGTTTTCTTTGGGAAAATGTGATGTGTCCAAGTTGTGTTTTGCGGCACTTCCTGTCGCGGGTGGTAGACCTACCCACACAATTGAGGTACAATTTTTATCGGGAGACTTGGGGGAAGGCTGGGAGGAAGGAACTTTGTGGCTACCATCTTATTCCAGAACTTTCCATCACCAAAATGTGAGGAAAATATTATTTTTTTTGCCAATTTTTGAGGTTTGCAAATTATTCTGGGTAACAGAACCTGGTGAGAGCCCCACAAGTCACCCCATTCTAAATTTCCATAGGTGTCTAGACCTAACCACACAAGTGAGGTATTGTTGTTATCGAGAGACTTTGGGGAATGCAGGGCAGAAGGAAATTTATGGCTCCTCTCAGATTCCAGAACTTTCTATTGTCAAAATATGAGGGAAAAGTGTTTTTTGCCACATTTAGAGGTTTGCAAAGGATTCTGGGTAACAGAACCTGGCGAGAGCCCCACAAGGCACGTCATTGTGAATTCCCCTGTGTGTCTAGTTCTAAAAAATATATAGGTTTGCTAGGTTTCCTAGGTGCCGGCTGAGCTAGAGGCCAAAATCCACAGCTAGGCACTTTGCAAAAAACAAGTCAGTTTTCTTTGGGAAAATGTGATGTGTGCATGTTGTGTTTTGGGGCATTACCTGTTCTGGGCAGTAGACCTACCCACACAAGCAAGGTACAATTTTTATCGAGAGACATGGGAAAGGCTGGGTAGAAGGAAGTTTGAGGCTTCTCTCATATTCCAGAAATTCCATCACCAAAATATGAGGAAAAAGTGTTTTTTGCCAGTTTTTTTAATTTGCAAAGGATTCTGGGTAACAGAACCTGGTGAGAGCCCCACAAGTCACCCCATTCTAAATTTCCATAGGTGTCTAGTTTTCAGAAATATCCAGGTTTGCTAGGTTTTCCTAGGTGCTGGCTGAGCTAGAGGCCAAAATCCATAGCAAAGCACTTTGCAAAAAACAGGTAATTTTTCTTTGGGAAACTGTGATGTGTCCATTTTGTGTTTTAGGGCATTTCCTGTTGCGGGCAGTAGACCTACCTACACAAGTGAGGTGCTATTTTTATAGGGAGACTTTGGGGAATGCAGGGCAGAAGGAAATTTGTGGCTCCTCTCAGATTCCAGAACTTTCTATCGTCAAAATTTTTTTGCCACATTTTGAGGTTTACAAAGGATTGTGGGTAACAGAACCTGGCGAGAGCCCCACAAGGCACGTCATTGTGAATTCCCCTGGGTGTCTAGTTTTAAAAAATATATAGGTTTTCTAGGTTTCCTAGGTGCCGGATGAGCTAGAGGCCAAAATCCACTGCTAGGCACTTTGGAAAAAACAGGTCAGTTTTCTTTTGGAAAATGTGATGTGTCCACGTTGTGTTTTGGGGCATTTTCTCTTGCGGGCAATAGACCCACACAGGTGATGTACCATTTTTATTGGGAGACTTGGGGGATGGCGTTGCAGAAGGAATCTTGTGGCTCCCCTCATATTCAAGATCTTTTCATCACCAAAATGTAGGGAAAAAGTCTTTTTTTTGCAAATTTCTGAGGTTTGGAAATGATTCTGGGTAACAAAACCTGGTGAGAGCTCCACAAGTCACCCCATTCTAAATTTCCATAGGTGTCTAGTTTTCAGAAATATCCAGGTTTGCTAGGTTTTCCTGGGTGCTGGCTGAGCTAGAGAGCAAAATCCATAGCAAAGCACTTTGCAAAAAACAGGTCATTTTTCTTTGGGAAACTGTGATGTGTCCATTTTGTGTTTTGGGGCATTTCCTGTTGCCGGCAGTAGACCTACCCACACAAGTGAGGTGCTATTTTTATCGGGAGACTTTGGGGAATGCTGGGTGGAAGGAAATTTGTGGCTCCTCTCTGATTCCAGAACTTTCTATCACCGAAATTTGAGGAAAAAGTGTTTTTTTTGGCCAAATTTTGAGGTTTGCAAAGGATTCTGGGTAACAGGACCTGGTGAGTACGCCACAAGTTCCCCTATCCCTGGTTGCCCTAGGTGTCTAGTTTTAAAAAATGCACCGGTTTGGTAGTTTTTCCTAGGTGCCAGATGAGCTAGAGGCCAAAATCCACTGCTAGGCACTTTGCAAAAAACAGATCAGTTTTCTTTGGGAAAATGTGATGTGTCCATGTTGTGTTTTGGGGCATTTCCTGTTGCGAGGCAGTAGACCTAACCACACAAGTGAGGTACTGTTGTTATCGGGAGACTTTGGGGAATGCAGGGCAGAAGGAAATTTATGGCTCCTCTCAGATTCCAGAACTTTCTATCGTCAAAATATGAGGGAAAAGTGTTTTTTGCCACATTTTGAGGTTTGCAAAGGATTCTGGGTAACAGAACCTGGCGAAAGCCCCACAAGGCACGTCATTGTGAATTCCCCTGGGTGACTAGTTAAAAAAATTATATAGGTTTGCTAGGTTTCCTAGGTGCCGGCTGAGCTAGAGGCCAAAATCCACAGCTAGGCACTTTGCAAAAAACAGGTCAGTTTTCTTTGTGAAAATGTGATGTGTGCATGGTGTGTTTTGGGGCATTACCTGTTCTGGGCAGTAGACCTACCCACACAAGCAAGGTACAATTTTTATCGAGAGACATGGGAAAGGCTGGGTAGAAGGAAGTTTGAGGCTTCTCTCATATTCCAGAAATTCCATCACCAAAATATGAGGAAAAAGTGTTTTTTGCCAATTTTTTAAATTTGCAAAGGATTCTGGGTAACAGAACCTGGTGAGAGCCCCACAAGTCACCCCATTCTAAATTTCCATAGGTGTCTAGTTTTCAGAAATATCCAGGTTTGCTAGGTTTTCCTAGGTGCTGGCTGAGCTAGAGGCCAAAATCCATAGCAAAGCACTTTGCAAAAAACAGGTCATTTTTCTTTGGGAAACTGTGATGTGTCCATTTTGTGTTTTGGGGCATTTCCTGTTGTGGGCAGTAGACCTACCCACACAAGTGAGGTGCTATTTTTATCGGGAGACTTTGGGGAATGCTGGGTGGAAGGAAATTTGTGGCTCCTCTCTGATTCCAGAACTTTCTATCACCGAAATATGAGGAAAAAGTGTTTTTTGCCAATTTTTTTAATTTGCAAAGGATTCTGGGTAACAGAACCTGGTGAGAGCCCCACAAGTCACCCCATTCTAAATTTCCATAGGTGTCTAGTTTTCAGAAATATCCAGGTTTGCTAGGTTTTCCTAGGTGCTGGCTGAGCTAGAGGCCAAAATCCATAGCAAAGCACTATGCAAAAAACAGGTCATTTTTCTTTGGGAAACTGTGATGTGTCCATTTTGTGTTTTGGGGCATTTCCTGTTGTGGGCAGTAGACCTACCCACACAAGTGAGGTGCTATTTTTATCGGGAGACTTTGGGGAATGCTGGGTGGAAGGAAATTTGTGGCTCCTCTCTGATTCCAGAACTTTCTATCACCGAAATATGAGGAAAAAGTGTTTTTTTGCCAAATTTTGAGGTTTGCAAAGGATTCTGGGTAACAGGACCTGGTGAGTATGCCACAAGTTCCCCTGTCCCTGGTTCCCCTATGTGTCTAGTTTTCAAAAATGCACCGGTTTGGTAGTTTTTCCTAGGTGCCGGCTGAGCTAGAGGCCAAAATCCACTGCTAGGCACTTTGCAAAAAACAGGTCAGTTTTCTTTGGGAAAATGTGATGTGTCCATGTTGTGTTTTGGGGCATTTCCTGTTGCGGGCAGTAGACCTAACCACACAAGTGAGGTACTGTTGTCATCGGGAGACTTTGGGGAATGCAGGGCAGAAGGAAATTTGTGGCTCCTCTCAGATTCCAGAACTTTCTATCGTCAAAATATGAGGGAAAAGTGTTTTTTGAGGTTTACAAAGGATTCTGGGTAACAGAACCTGGCGAGAGCCCCACAAGGCACGTCATTGTGAATTCCCCTGGGTGTCTAGTTTTAAAAAATATTTAGGTTTTCTAAACACAAGTGAGGTGCCATTTTTATCGGGAGACTTGGGAGAAGGCTGGGTAGAAGGAAGTTTGTGGCTCCCCTCATATTCCAGATCTTTCCAGCACCGTAATGTGAGGAAAAAGTGTTTTTTTTGCCAATTTTTGAGGTTTGCAAATGATTCTGGGTAACAGAACCTTGCGAGAGCTCCACAAGTCACCCCATTCTAAATTTCCATAGGTGTCTAGTTTTCAGAAATGTCCAGGTTTGCTAGGTTTTCCTAGGTGCCGGCTGAACTATAGGCCAAAATCCACAGCAATGCACTTTGCAAGAAACAGGTCAGTTTTCTTTGGGAATATGTGATGTGTCCATGTTGTGTTTTGGGGCACTTCCTGTCACGGGCAGTAGACCTACCCACACATGTGAGGTACAATTTTTATCAGAGGACTTGGAGGAATACTTTGCAGAAGGAAATGTGTGGCTCCTCTCAGATTCCAGAACCTTCTATCATCGAAATGTGAGGAAAAAGTGTTTTTTGCCACATTTTGAGGTTTGTAAAGGATTCTGGGTAACAGAACCTGGAGAGAGACCCACCAGGCACCCCATTCTGAATTCCCCTGATTGTCTAGTTTTCAAAAATATATAGGTTTGCTAGGTTTCCCTAGGTTCCTGGCTATTTAGAGGCCAAAATCAACAGCTAAGCACTTTGCAAAAAACAGGTCAGTTTTCTTCAGGAAAATGGGATGTGTCAATGTTGTGTTTTGGGGCATTTCCTGTCACGGGTACTAGGCCTACCCACATAAGTGAGGTGCCATTTTTATCAGGAGAATTTGTGGCTTCTCTCAGATTCCAGAACTTTCTATCACCAAAATGTGAGGAAAAACAGTTTTTGTTGCCAAATTTTGTACTGAGCTAGACTCCAAAATCCACTGCTAGGCACTTTGCAAAAAGAGGTAACAGAACCTGGTGAAAGCTCCACAAGTCACCCCATTCTAAATATCCATAGGTGTCTAGTTTTTCCTTGGTGCCTGGCTGAGCTAGATACTAAAATCCACTGCCAGGCACTTTGCAAACAACAGGTACATTTTCTTTGGGAAAATTTGATGTGTTCATGTTGTGTTTTGGGGCATTTCCTGTCGCGTTACTAGGCCTTCCCATACAAGTGAGGTGCCATTTTTATCTGGAGACTTTGGGGAATGCTGGGTGGAAGGAAATTTGTGGCTCCTCTCAGATTCCAGTACTTTCTATCACCGAAATGTGAGAAAAAAGTGTTTTTATTGCCAAAATTCGCAGTTTGCAAAGGATTCTGGGTATCAGAACCTGGTGAGAGGGCCACAAGTTACCCCATCCTAGGTTCCCCTAGGAGTCTAATTTTGAAAAAATCACAGGTTTGGTAGTTTTTTCCTTGGTGCCGGCTTAGCTAGAGACCAAAATCCACTGCTAGGCACTTTGGAAAAAACAGGTCAGTTTTCTTTTGGAAAATGTGATGTGTCCACGTTGTGTTTTGGGGCATTTTCTCTTGAGGCATTAGACCCACACAGGTGATGTACCATTTTTATTGGGAGACTTGGGGGATGGCGTTGCAGAAGGAATCTTGTGGCTCCCCTCATATTCAAGATCTTTCCATCACCAAAATGTAGGGAAAAAGTCTTTTTTTTGCAAAGTTTTGAGGTTTGGAAATGATTCTGGGTAACAAAACCTGGTGAGAGCTCCACACGTCACCCCATTCTAAATTTCCATAGGTGTCTAGTTTTCAGAAATATCCAGGTTTGCTAGGTTTTCCTAGGTGCTGGCTGAGCTAGAGGCCAAAATCCATAGCAAAGCACTATGCAAAAAACAGGTAATTTTTCTTTGGGAAACTGTGATGTGTCCATTTTGTGTTTTGGGGCATTTCCTGTTGTGGGCAGTAGACCTACCCACACAAGTGAGGTGCTATTTTTATCGGGAGACTTTGGGGAATGCTGGGTGGAAGGAAATTTGTGGCTCCTCTCTGATTCCAGAACTTTCTATCACCGAAATATGAGGAAAAAGTGTTTTTTTGCCAAATTTTGAGGTTTGCAAAGGATTCTGGGTAACAGGACCTGGTGAGTATGCCACAAGTTCCCCTGTCCCTGGTTCCCCTATGTGTCTAGTTTTCCAAAATGCACCGGTTTGGTAGTTTTTCCTAGGTGCCGGCTGAGCTAGAGGCCAAAATCCACTGCTAGGCACTTTGCAAAAAACAGGTCAGTTTTCTTTGGGAAAATGTGATGTGTCCATGTTGTGTTTTGGGGCATTTCCTGTTGCGGGCAGTAGACCTAACCACACAAGTGAGGTACTGTTGTCATCGGGAGACTTTGGGGAATGCAGGGCAGAAGGAAATTTGTGGCTCCTCTCAGATTCCAGAACTTTCTATCGTCAAAATATGAGGGAAAAGTGTTTTTTGCCACATTTTGAGGTTTACAAAGGATTCTGGGTAACAGAACCTGGCGAGAGCCCCACAAGGCACGTCATTGTGAATTCCCCTGGGTGTCTAGTTTTAAAAAATATTTAGGTTTCCTAGGTGCCGGCTGAGCTAGAGGCCAAAATCCACTGCTAGGCACTTTGCAAAAAACAGGTCAGTTTTCTTTGGGACAATGTGATGTGTGCATGTTGTGTTTTGGGGCAGTACCTGTTCTGGGCAGTAGACCTACCCACACAAGCGAGGTACCATTTTTATCAGGAGACTAGGGAAATGCTGGGTAGAAGGAAGTTTGAGGCTCCCCTCATATTCCAGAAATTCCATCACCAAAATATGAAGAAAAAGTGTTTTTGCCAATTTTTTAAGTTTGCAAAGGATTCTGGGTAACAGAACCTGGTAAGAGCCCCACAAGGCACCCCATTCTAAATATCCATAGGTGTCTAGTTTTCTGAAATGTCGAGGTTTGCTCGGTTTTCCTAGGTGCCGGCTGAGCTAGACGCCAAAATCCACCTCTAAGCACTTTGCAAAAACAGGTCATTTTTCTTTGGGAAACTGTGATATGTCCATTTTGTGTTTTGGGGCATTTCCTGTTGCGGGCAGTAGACCTACCCACACAAGTGAGGTGCTATATTTATCAGGAGACTTTGGGGAATGCTGGGTGAAAGGAAATTTGTGGCTCCTCTCTGATTCCAGAACTTTCTATCACAGAAATATGACGAAAAAGTGTTTTTTTTTTGCCAGATTTTGAGGTTTGCAAAGGATTCTGGGTAACAGGACCTGGCGAGTATGCCACAAGTTCCCCTATCCCTGGTTCACCTAGGTGTCTAGTTTTAAAAAATGCACCGGTTTGGTAGTTTTTCCTAGGTGCCGGCTGAGCTAGTGGCCAAAATCCACTGCTAGGCACTTTGCAAAAAACAGGTCAGTTTTCTTTGGGAAAATGTGATGTGTTCATGTTGTGTTTTGGGGCATTTCCTGTTGCGGGCAGTAGACCTACCCACACAAGTGAGGTGCCATTTTTATCGGGAGACTTGGGAGAAGGCTGGGTAGAAGGAAGTTTGTGGCTCCCCTCATATTCCAGATCTTTCCAGCACCGTAATGTGAGGAAAAAGTGTTTTTTTTTGCCAATTTTTGAGGTTTGCAAATGATTCTGGGTAACAGAACCTTGCGAGAGCTCCACAAGTCACCCCATTCTAAATTTCCATAGGTGTCTAGTTTTCAGAAATGTCCAGGTTTGCTAGGTTTTCCTAGGTGCCGGCTGAACTATAGGCCAAAATCCACAGCAATGCACTTTGCAAGAAACAGGTCAGTTTTCTTTGGGAATATGTGATGTGTCCATGTTGTGTTTTGGGGCACTTCCTGTCACGGGCAGTAGACCTACCCACACATGTGAGGTACACTTTTTATCAGAGGACTTGAAGGAATACTTTGCAGAAGGAAATGTGTGGCTCCTCTCAGATTCCAGAACCTTATATCATCGAAATGTGAGGAAAAAGTGTTTTTTGCCACATTTTGAGGTTTGAAAAGGATTCTGGGTAACAGAACCTGGAGAGAGACCCACCAGGCACCCCATTCTGAATTCCCCTGATTGTCTATATTTCAAAAATATATAGGTTTGCTAGGTTTCCCTAGGTTCCTGGCTACTTAGAGGCCAAAATCAACAGCTAAGCACTTTGCAAAAAACAGGTCAGTTTTCTTCAGGAAAATGGGATGTGTCAATGTTGTGTTTTGGGGCATTTCCTGTCACGGGTACTAGGCCTACCCACATAAGTGAGGTGCCATTTTTATCAGGAGAATTTGTGGCTTCTCTCAGATTCCAGAACTTTCTATCACCAAAATGTGAGGAAAAACAGTTTTTGTTGCCAAATTTTGTACTGAGCTAGACTCCAAAATCCACTGCTAGGCACTTTGCAAAAAGAGGTAACAGAACCTGGTGAAAGCTCCACAAGTCACCCCATTCTAAATATCCATAGGTGTCTAGTTTTTCCTTGGTGCCTGGCTGAGCTAGATACTAAAATCCACTGCCAGGCACTTTGCAAACAAAGGTACATTTTCTTTGGGAAAATTTGATGTGTTCATGTTGTGTTTTGGGGCATTTCCTGTCGCGTTACTAGGCCTTCCCATACAAGTGAGGTGCCATTTTTATCTGGAGACTTTGGGGAATGCTGGGTGGAAGGAAATTTGTGGCTCCTCTCAGATTCCAGTACTTTCTATCACCGAAATGTGAGAAAAAAGTGTTTTTATTGCCAAAATTCGCAGTTTGCAAAGGATTCTGGGTATCAGAACCTGGTGAGAGGGCCACAAGTTACCCCATCCTAGGTTCCCCTAGGAGTCTAATTTTGAAAACATCACAGGTTTGGTAGTTTTTTCCTTGGTGCCGGCTTAGCTAGAGACCAAAATCCACTGCTAGGCACTTTGGAAAAAACAGGTCAGTTTTCTTTTGGAAAATGTGATGTGTCCACGTTGTGTTTTGGGGCATTTTCTCTTGCGGGCATTAGACCCACACAGGTGATGTACCATTTTTATTGGGAGACTTGGGGGATGGCGTTGCAGAAGGAATCTTGTGGCTCCCCTCATATTCAAGATCTTTCCATCACCAAAATGTAGGGAAAAAGTATTTTTTTTGCAAAGTTTTGAGGTTTGGAAATGATTCTGGGTAACAAAACCTGGTGAGAGCTCCACAAGTCACCCCATTCTAAATTTCCATAGGTGTCTAGTTTTCAGAAATATCCAGGTTTGCTAGGTTTTCCTGGGTGGTGGCTGAGCTAGAGAGCAAAATCCATAGCAAAGCACTTTGCAAAAAACAGGTCAGTTTTCTTTGGGAAAATGTGATGTGTGCATGTTGTGTTTTGGGGCAGTACCTGTTCTGGGCAGTAGACCTACCCACTCAAGCGAGGTACCATTTTTATCGGGAGACTTGGGAAAGGCTGGGTAGAAGGAAGTTTGAGGCTTCTCTCATATTCCAGAAATTCCATCACCAAAATATGAGGAAAAAGTGTTTTTTGCCAATTTTTTTAAGTTTGCTAAGGATTCTGGGTAACAGAACCTGGTAAGAGCCCCACAAGGCACCCCATTCTAAATATCCATAGGTGTGTAGTTTTCTGAAATGTCGAGGTTTGCTCGGTTTTCCTAGGTGCCGGCTGAGCTAGACGCCAAAATCCACCTCTAAGCACTTTGCAAAAAACAGGTCATTTTTCTTTGGGAAACTGTGATGTGTCCATTTTGTGTTTTGGGGCATTTCCTGTTGCGGGCAGTAGACCTACCCACACAAGTGAGGTGCTATATTTATCGGGAGACTTTGGGGAATGCTGGGCGGAAGGAAATTTGTGGCTCCTCTCTGATTCCAGAACTTTCTATCACCGAAATATGAGGAAAAAGTGTTTTTTTTGCCAGATTTTGAGGTTTGCAAAGGATTCTGGGTAACAGGACCTGGTGAATACGCCACAAGTTCCCCTATCCTTGGTTCCCCTAGGTGTCTAGTTTTTAAAAAAGCACTGGTTTGCTAGTTTTTCCTAGGTGCCGGCTGAGCTAGAGGCCAAAATCCACTGCTAGGCACTTTGCAAAAAACAGGTCAGTTTTCTTTGGGAAAATGTGATGTGTTCATGTTGTGTTTTGGGGCATTTCCTGTTGCGGGCAGTAGACCTAACCACACAAGTGAGGTACTGTTGTTATCGGGAGACTTTGGGGAATGCAGGGTAGAAGGAAATTTGTGGGTCCTCTCAGATTCCAGAACTTTCTATTGTCAAAATATGAGGGAAAAGTGTTTTTTGCCACATTTTGAGGTTTGCAAAGGATTCTGGGTAACAGAACCTGGCGAGGGCACCACAAAGGCACGTCATTGTGAATTCCCCTGGGTGTCTAGTCTTAAAAAATATATAGGTTTGCTAGGTTTCCTAGGTGCCGGCTGAGCTAGAGGCCAAAATCCACAGCTAGGCACTTTGCAAAAAACAGGTCAGTTTTCTTTGGGAAAATGTGATGTGTGCATGTTGTGTTTTGGGGCATTACCTGTCATGGCTACTAGGCCTACCCACACAAGTGAGGTGCCATTTTTTTCGGGAGACATTGGGGAATGCTTGTTGGAAGGAAATTTGTGGCGCCTCTCAGATTCCAGAACTTTCGATCACCAAAATATGAGGAAAAAGTGTTTTTTGCCACATTTTGAGGTTGCAAAGGATTCTGGGTAACAGAACCTGGCGAAAGCCCCTCAAGGCACTCCATTCTGAATTCCTCTGGGTGTCTTGTTTTAAAAAATATACAGGTTTTCTACGTTTCCCTAGTTGCCGGCTGAGCTAGAGGCCAAAATCCACTGCTAGGCACTTTGGAAAAAACAGGTCAGTTTTCTTTGGGAAAATGTGATGTGTCCATGTTGTGTTTTTGGGCATTTCCTGTTGTGGGTACTAGGCCTACCCACACAAGTGGGGTGCCATTTTTATCAAGAGACTTTGGGGAATGCTCAATGGAAGGAAATTTGCGGCTCCTCTCAGATTCCAGAACTTTCTATCACCAACATTTGAGGAAAAAGTGTTTTTTTTGCCAAATTTTGAGGTTTGCAAAAGATTCTGGGTAACCGAACCTGGTGAAAGCGCCTTCAGTTACCCCATCCTGGGTTCCCCCACGTGTCTAGTTTTAAAATTTGCACAGGTTTCGTAGTTTTTCCTCGGTGCTGGCTGAGCTATATACCAGAATATTCTGCTAGGCACCTTGCCCCCCCAAAAAAAACCTTTTCTTTGGGAAAATGTGATGTGTGCACGTTGTGTTTTGGGGCATTTCCTTTTGAGGGCAGTAGACCTACCCACACAAGCGAGGTACCATTTTTATCGAGAGACTTGGGGAAAGGCTGGGTAGAAGGAAGTTTGTGGCTCCCCTCATATTCCAGAACTTTCCATCACCAAAAGGTGAGGAAAAAGTGTTTTGTGCCAATTTCTCTGGTTTGCAAAGGATTCTGGGTAACAGAACCTGGTGAGAGCCCCACAAGGCTCCGCATTCTAAATTTCCATATGTGTGTAGTTTTCAGAAATGTCCAGGTTTGCTCGGTTTTCCTAGGTGCCGGCTGAGCTATAGTCCAAAATCCACAGCAAAGCACTTCGCAAAAAAACAGGTCAGTATCCTTTGGGAAAATGTGATTTGTCTATGTTTTTATTTAGCATTTCCTGTTGCGGGCAGTAGACCTGCCCACACAAGTGAGGTACCATTTTTATCGGGAGATTTTTTGCCACATTTTGAGGTTTGCAAAGGATTCTTGGCAACAGAACCTGATGAGAGCCGCACAAGGCACCCCATTCTGAACTCCCCGGGGTGTCTAGTTTTCGGAAATGTCCAGGTTTGCTAGGTTTTCCTAGGTGCCGGCTGGGCTAGTGGCCAAAATCCACAGCAAAGCACTTTGCAAAAAACAGGTCAGTTTTCTTTGGAAAAATGTAATCTGTCCATGTTGTGTTTTGGGGCATTTCCTCTTCTCTGGTACTAGCCCTACCCACACAAGTGAGGTGCCATTTTTATCGGGACACTTCGGGGAATGCTGGGTGGAGGGAAATTTGTGGCTCCTCTCAGATTCCAGAACTTTCTTTCACCGAAATATGAGGAAAAAGTATGTTTTGCCACATTTTGAGGTTTCCAAAGGATTCTGGGTAACAGAACCTGGCAAAAGCCCCACAAGGCACCCCATTCTTAATTCCCCTGGGTGTCTTGTTTTAAAAAAATATATAGGTTTTCTAGGTTTCCCTAGGTGCCAGCTGAGGTAGAATCCAAAATCCACTGCTAGGCACTTTGGAAAAAACAGGTCTGTTTTCTTTGGAAAAATGTGATGTGTCCATGTTGTGTTTTGGGACATTTCCTGTTGTGGGTATTAGGCCTACCCACACAAGTGAGGTGCCATTTGTATCGGGAGACTTTGGGGAATGCTTGGGGTAAGAAAATTTGATCCTCCTCTCAGATTTCAGAACTTTCTATCACCGAAATATGAGGAAAAAGTGTTATTTTTGCTAAATTTTGAGGTTTGCAAAGGATTCTGGGTAACAGAACCTGGTGAAAGTGTCACAAGTTACCCCATCTTGGGTTCCCCAAGGTGTCTAGTTTTAAAAAATGCACAGGTTTGGTAGTTTTTCTTAGGTGTCGGCTGAGCTAGAGACCAGAATACTCTGCTAGGCACTTTGCAAAAAAAAAAAGTCAGTTTTCTTTGGGAAAATGTGATGTGTGCATGTTGTGTTTTGGGGCATTTCCTTTTGAGGGCAGTAGACCTACCCACACAAGCGAGGTACTATTTTTATTGGGAGACTTGGGGAAAGGCTGAGTAGAAGGAAGTTTGTTGCTCTCCTCATATTCCAGAAATTTACATCACCAAAATTAGAGGAAAAAGTGTTTTGTGCCAATTTCTCAGGTTTGCAAAGGTTTCTGTGTAAAATAACCTGGTGAGAGCCCCAAAAGGCACCGCATTCTAAATTTCCATAGGTGTCTAGTTTTCAGAAATGTCCAGGTTTGCTCAGTTTTCCTAGGTGCCGCCTGAGCTAGAGGCCAAAATTCACAGCAAAGCACTTTGCAAAAAACAGGTCAGTTTCCTTTGGGAAAAAGTGATGTGTCCATGTTCTGTTTTGGGGCATTTCCTGTTGTGGGCAATAGACCTACCCACACAAGTGAGGTACCATTTCTATCAGGAGACTTGGGGGAATACTGGGCAGAAGTAAATGTGTGGCTCCTCTCACATTCCAGAACTTTCTATCATTGAAATGTGAGGAAAAAGTGTTTTTGCCAAATTTTGGGGTTTGCAAAGCATTCTGGGTAACAGAACCCAGTGACAGCCGCACAAGGCACCCCATTCTAAACTCCCCTGGGTGTCTAGTTTTTGGAAATGTCCAGGTTTGCTAGGTTTTCCTAGGTGCCGGCTGAGCTAGTGGCCAAAATCCACAGCAAAGCACTTTGCAAAAAACAGGTCAGTTTTCTTTGGAAAAATGGGATGTGTCCATATTGTGTTTTGGGGCATTTTCTGTTGCGGGTACTAGGCCTACCCACACAAGTGAGGTGGCATTTTTATCTGTAGACTTTTTGGAATGCTGGGTGGAAGGAAATTTGTTCTAGAACTTTCTATCACCGAAGTGTGAGGAAAAAGTGTTTTTTTTGCCAGATTTTGCAGTTTGCAAAGGATTGGGTATCAGAAACTGGTGAGAGCGCCACAAGTTACCCCATCCTGGATAGAAGAACAAGTATTATTCCCCCTTGTGTTTCTCTACAGTTTTTCATTCCAAATGTAAGACAGTGTGTATAAAATACATCTGTTTGAGAAATGCCCTGTAATTCACATGCTAGTATGGGGACTCCGGAATTCAGAGATGTGCAAATAACCACTGCTTCTCAACACCTTATCTTGTGCCCATTTGGAAATACAACGGTTTCCTTGATACCTATTTTTGACTCTTTATTTTTTACCAGATAATTTGCTGCAAACCCAGTATACAATGAAAACCCATTGCAAGGTGCAGCTCATTTATTGGCTCTGGGTAGCTAGGTCTCTTGATGAACCTTTAAGCCCAATATAGCCCTGCAACCAGAAAAGTCCAGCAGATGTAACGATATATTGTTTTTAAAAATCTGACATCGCAGGAAAAAGTTACAGAGTAAAACGTGGAGAGCAATGGCTGGTTTTTTTCCCTCAATTTCATTTTTTTTGTTTTTCAGCTGTCATTTTCTGTAGGAAAACCTTGTAGGATCTACACAAATGACCCCTTGCTGAATTTAGCATATTTTCTACTTTTCAGCAATGTTTAGCTGTCTGGGATCCAGTATTGGTTTCACACCCAGTTCTGTCACTAACTGGAAGGAGGCTAAAAGCACAAAAAGTAGTAAAAATGGGGTATATCCTAGTAAAATTCCAAAATTGTGTTAAAAAATGTGGTTTTCTGATTCATGTCTCCCTGTTCCTGAAAGCTGGGAAGATGGTGATTTTTGCACCACAAACTCTTTGTTGATGCCATTTTCAACGGAAAAAAACACGTGCTTTCTTCTGCAGCCTTTTTTCCAATTTTTAAAAATCAAACATTTTGCTGTATTTTGGTTAATTTCTTGATCTCCTCTAGGGGAACCCACAAGCTCGGGGCACCTCTAGAATCCCTAGGATGTTGGAAAAAAAGGACACAAATTTGGCATGGGTAGCTTATGTGGACAACGTTATGAGGGCCTAAGCGCAAACTGCCCCAAATAGCCAAAAATGCTTTGCACCTGAGGGGGGAAAGGCCTGGCAGCGAAGGGGTGAAACCTAGGCCTATGTTTCAAAGTTGTTTACAGCTGTTGTGGTGTATTCATGCTCTCTGAGTTATGGGTAAGTTACAGATGGTATGTGATGGTGATAATGAGTATGCCATGAGCATTCTGGGTTAAAGTGATTTTATTGAAATATTTAATATTTAAATGGTGAATCTTGTACAGTGTTTATGAGAAAAAGTTGTGCACAATTTGTTCTCTTCTGTGTAGTCCAGCAGCAGTGTTTGGTCGTTCCCCCTCCTCCTGTAGGGCACCATTGTCATCATCCTCCTCATTGGGACATCTACCTGTTCATCCCAGGGGATATTGGTGCCTAGACAAATGTTATGCAAAATAGCACTCAAAAGGATCAGTTTGCAGACAAGGGGTGGTACATATAACAGGCTTCTTCCTGTTAGAGCTAGGCCAATGTCCTCTCTACCAGATTCCTGGTCCTTCGGTGGCCTTCAATGTAAGCCCGCTCTGCATCAGTTGTAGGATTCCGAAAAGCGATCATAACCCATGGCTGGATCCCGTAGCCTTGGTCTGCTGGAAAGGAATGTGAGAATATGTGTCAGTCATGCATATTTGTTATTTGTTATGTGCCTTGGCACATATTTATTTTGAGTGGAGTGGTGTTTCGGACTTGCATCTGGTATTGTGTGTGGATGGATGGTTGCATTGGTGTAAGGTGGTGTAAGGTGGCCTCAGGGCCCTCGTGATTGTTGTTTAAATTCTGGTCTGACAGTTCACCCATGTTGAATGTGTATTGTGTTGTCTATATTTGACCCTGAGGCCCAATTCAGGAGGACCTAGCACCTCCTTGCGCCACATTAGCTAGATTTTGATTTTCACTATTGTTGCCCAACAGGGCCAAAATCACATCGTCATGTTTGCAAAGTGGCACTACGCATGCAGTGTGACACTTAGTGACCCTTTGTGCCACATTATGCCTGTGCCAGGCATCATGTGTGCAAGGTGCAGAGGAATCTAAGTGGTTTCAATGTGTCATTTTTAGCAGATACTTTCAATGCCTGCAGAGAGCAGGTGTTAGAAGTGGGCACACCATTGCTTTAAATGGGCCTGTATGTGTGTAATTTGGCTCCAATCCTACACAGTCCATCAACGGCATCCATTATCTTGACACTATTGCACCTACTCTCCCCCATGGTGCACCTTATATTTAATACAGCGCACACATGGTGGCGGTAAGAGGACACTAAGGGGCGCAAGTAAAGTAGCACTCACACAATCTTTCATTGATGGCAATGTTGTATTTCAAAGTATGTTGCACTATGCCCCAAAAAAGCGAAAGGTAACACAATGAGTATATCTGGAATGTTTTGGTGATATGTAGATGGTAATTGCACCACTCTGTGGCATTTGATGTTGATGCTGCTTGAGGTTTCTACAGCATGGTAAATGTGGGGCAGTCCCAATATGTGAGTTATTTGCCGGTGGCATGGCTGATGCATTTCACATAGCTGAGCTATTACTTGTTAAGTTTTATGTGTAAAGGATCTGTATTTTTTTGTCAACATGTGGACACGTGTAGTGGTTTGAGCCCAGCTTTTGTATGTAAAGAGGACATAACACCACCTGTCCATCACGTAAAGCATCAGTCAGGTGGTGGCAAGAACATGAACGTGTGTGAAGGTGATGTGCATTGAATGCGGTGTAGTATGGCATGTGGTAAATGTGTTGTTATTTAAACATATGTGTTTCCCTGTCCATGTGTGTTTAGGTGGTGTATGTAATGTTTATCCCACAAGTTTGGTGTGTTTTCTGTGTTATGATTTGTTTGCTGGCTTACCTACTAGTAGGCTATTGCCATAGTGTCCATCCTGGAATCGTTGTTTGATAGTTGAGTGTCTGAAGATGTAAGCATCATGGACACTACCGGAATATTTTGCTAGGATGTTGGTGACAATTCCATGGTGGTCCACAATGGCCTTCACATTGATAGAGTGGGTATGTTTGAGGTTCCTGTAGAGGTGTTTGGTTGCAGCAGGAGTGACAAGTTGGACATGGGTGCAGTCAATTGCACCCAGGACATGCGGGAAGCTGGCATCCAGGACCATAGCAAGGAAGGCAGAAAGAGATGGTTGGGAGCTACCACCCACTTGTGCAGCAGTGGTCTGGAATGATCCTGAGGCTAGCATGTGTTGGACAGCCAATAGACTAGTCATGGGTGGTATGGTTGTGTGACTCTCCACTCTTGCTCTGATGTCAGGCACAATGTGGTGGAGCAGGTGTACAATGAATTCCTGCTTCAGATGGTAGAGTCTGATCACCTCTTCTTCCCTGAGGCCAAGGATGGATGCAAACTGGCAAAATATCCTCTCCCTCCGTCTGTGCTGCCTTTGTGGCTGCTGTGGTGGTGGTTGAGGCTGCTGTGGTGGTGCTGGTGCACTTAGTGATGTTGCTGTATCTTTTACTGGTGCCACCCATACACACACCACACCCACACACCCACAGCACTATAAAACACCCCCCCACAACCCTCTGCCAACACCAATTATTACCACTAGGAGACTGAGAAGAGCACAGAGACAACTAGACAAACACACCACTTATACCCATACACCCCTCACGCACTCCATATCACACACCCTATCACATTACCCAAAACACCCTCACCAACACATCTCACACAACACCCATGGCACCACAAAGGCACCCCCGTTTCACTGAGAAGGAGTTAAGGGTCACGGTGGAGGAAATTGTCAGGGTAGAGCCACAGCTGTTTGGAGCACAGGTACAGCAGATATCCATTGCCAGGAAGATGGAGTTATGGTGGAGAATCGTGGACAGGGTGAATGCCGTGGCACAGCACCGAAGAACAAGGGATGACATCAGGAAGAGGTGGAACGACCTATGGGGAAGGCACCAGCTCGCCATTCAGAGGTCTGGCGGTGGACCCCACCTCCTCCCCCACAGCTCAGAGCAAGGGAGGAGCAAGTACTGGCATTACTGCATCCTGACGGACTCGCTGGAGTAGCAGGAGGACTGGACACTGGTAAGTCAACATTTACTAATCATCACGCCCCCATACCTGCATGCCATCTCACACCCACACCCTCACTCCCACACTCCACTCCAACCCACACACTGCACCTGCACATCTCACTAACCCCAATGCCAAGCCCTGCATGCCATACCAATGCGTGAACACTCCTCCAAGCCCTGCATGGACACCCATCACTAAAGCTTGCACAGCATAGGGAAACTAACAATCCCACAATGCATCACCATACACAAGCAAAAACTGGCAGGGCAACACCAACCATAGAGGGGAAGCTAGCTATGTACACATGGCATACACTTGAAGCATAATACATCACAACTCCGGACTTCTAGATCTGGAGAACCTACCTGGCCCATCAGGGACCACTGGACAGCTGGTCACACAAGCACAATCACAGACCACCACAGAGCCTCCCCCATCAGGATCCAACACTACAGAACCCACCCAGCGTACCCAAACCTCTGTCCACAGGACACATCAATCAGCAGTGTGCTCATCTGTACAGGGACCCCAGGACACACCTCGCCCCCAAGACAATCAGGGACCTGGGTTCAGTGGCAGTGGGCACACTGTTTAGGGGACAGGGACATGGTCAACAGGGAAACTGGGAGGACTGCTGTGCTCCAGTGGGAGGACAGGAGCAGGGACCCGACTCTCCAGGAGGTATTCTCCGAGATCCTGGGAGCCTACCAACATTCCCAGGACACGATGGGCCATATCCTAGACAACGTGTAGTAGAACAGGCGGCTTCAGGAGGTACAGTATCAGGGGATCAGGGAGGACTTGCAGGCCATTAACACCACCCTGATCTCCATAGCAGGGGCCCTGGCAGACATGGTCAACATCATGAGTGAGGCAACAGCACACCAGGGGGCACCTACTACTTGCCAGTCCATTGACCAGACCTCCACTTCTGCTGCCTCTAGTGGTCAGGAGGCCCCACCACAGGACACACAGGCCACCACCCCTCTCCCTGCAGAAGGTGAACCACCCCTCAAAATTTCCCTACGAGCCAGACAGAAGCCAGAGACATTTGCCAAGACCATCGCCAAGAAATGAGACTCTCCTGATTGTCCCTCTTGTGTCCCACTCAGTCACCTTGTCCACCTTGAACTGCCATTGCTCCCCTTCCTATGGCCCCTTGGACACTGTACCGGTGCTACAAACAGACTGGAACAATATCCTGGACTTTCCTCCATCATCACCCCATTCCATTGCACGTTCCCCTCAATTTCTTAGCACTACAATAAACACCCTCGGAAAAAACTTGACTACTAGTATTTCATGTATTGAAAATTTATATTGATGGAAACAGCTACATCCATTGCAAATGAACTGTGCAAAGTGAGAGCATAGAAAGAATAACCTGTAGCTGGCTGTAGTGATCACATCAGGACATTTGTGTCATATCATCAACATCTGGAAAATGATAATCCAGAAGTGACAATAAGTGGAGGTAAAAAGTGGGTAATGCCATCATGCCACCACTGCACAGCATACACCAACAGTCATAGAAATGTGAAGTTGCACTGTCTCACCTGTGTGTCATTGGAAGTACTGACTGATAACTGATGTTCTGTTGTCCACATCCTCATTCTCTGCCTCCTCATCCTCACTGTCCTCAGGGTCCACTGCTGCCACACGGGCATCTCCAGTCTTCTTCTCCTGCAGAAAAGGTACATGGCGTCTGAGGGCCAGATTGTGCAACATGCAGCCTGCCACTACTATCTGGCAGACGTTCTCGGGTGAGTAGCACAGGGATCCACCTGTCAGATGGAGGCACCTGAACCTCGCCTACAGGAGGTCGAAGGTCCTCTCAATGATCCTTCTGGTTCACCCATGTGTCTCATTATGCCATTCTTCAGACCTTGTCCTGGCATTCCTCACAGGGGTCAGCAGCCACAATAGGTTTGGGTAGCCAGAGTCATCTGCAGGTATTGAGGGACAACACTTAGCCACACACTATCCTATTAGGTTAACATCAGAGGCATACACTAACATACACCGGGTGGGGACCAAGGCTCACCTATGAGCCACACCCTGTGCCTCTGTAGTTGGCCCATCACATTTGGGATGCTGCTATTCCTCAGGACAAAGGCATCATGCACCGACCCAGGATATTTAGCATTGACGTGGGAGATGTACTGGTCCGCCAGGCACACCATTGGCTCATTCATGGAGTGGAAACTTTTACGATTCCTTTACACCTGTTCATTCTGGTGGGGGGGGGGGGACAAACGCAATATGTGTCCTATCAATCGCACCAATACTATTGGGGATATGTCCCATTGCAAAGAATCTGGCCTTCACTGTGGCCAAATCTTCCACCTGGAGGAAAGCAATGTAGCTGCACATGTGTTTTACCAGGTCAGACAAGACTCTTGCCAGCACGATTGAGAACATTGCATTGGCTGTGACATTCCTGCTGCCAAGCCTACTGTCTCTTGGAAAGAACATGTTGCCAGTAAATGACAACTGATAGAACTTGCACAAGAGGGGGATCCCAGTGGGATGATGGATAGCTGATATCAGGTCAGGCTCCAACTGTGCCCACAGCTCTGTGATTGTGGCCCTGTCCAGTCTATAGGTGAGTATAATGTGCTTGTCGTCCAGTGTAGCTAAGTCCACTAGGGGTCTGTACACTGGGGTATGTCTCCATCTCCTATTTATCCACAGCAGTAGGTATCTAAGGGACACAAGAGTGAGTAGGCTGTCACAATTTGAACAACTAAACCACAACAGCAGTCCACATCGTGCAATTACTTGTTGGGACAGTATACATTTCTAAGTTTGTGCCTATTTATCCTGTGATGCAGCAGTTATTGATAGGCCTGTTCAAGCCCCCCTGAAATGGCAACCGCCTGTCCTGTGTGGAGGGACAGGTGGAAGTGGGGTAATTCTGCTGACGTTGGGCGTCATGGCGGTAGGCGGTCGTGAACCGTCGTGTAATTCCTCATTGGATAAAATTGGGCCCTATGGAGCACTATGGCCAATGGGGATCTACGCCGGCGGTGATGGTGTACACCTCAGCGGACATGATCGCCATTTTCTAAATCATTCCTCACTTGTTTCCTGACCTTCAACAGGAGAAGACCTACACTGCATGTGCTGCTGTGACCTGTGTCTGGAACCTACCATGGCCTGTGTGACCCGGTAAAGGGCCCCAGCCTTCACTTTGGAGGAGTTGGAGTGACTGGTAGATGGGGTCCTACCCAGTACAGACTGCTGTATGGGCCTTCACACCAACAGGTGAGTACACTGTGGGCACAATGCATGTGGCATGGAGGCATGGAGATGTGTGTGAAGGCATTGTGTAAGGGAGGATTATCTGTTGGTGGTGTACATGATGTGCGCTGGGCAATGTTTGTGCCAATGTTGATGGAAACGGGTATGGTGGGCCATGTTTGTGACAGGCTGGACTGTTAGTTTAACGGTGTTCCCCTGTCTTTTTTTGCCTCTGCAGGTCAGTGCCCATCAAAAGAAGGGAATATGGCGTGCCATCGGCAAGGAAGTGCAGACCCTGGGGGTTTATGGCAGGTGGAGCACCCACTGTCGGAAACGGTGGGAGGACCTGAGATGCTGGGCACAGAAGACCGCCACGGAGGCCCAGCTGGGGATGGCCTCCCAACGAGGAAGGGGTGCCCATCTGAACCTGACCCCCTGATGGCCCGCATACTGGCAGTGGCGTACCCTGAGCTGGATGGGTGCTTGAGGGAATCACAGCAGCCACAAGGGGGTGAGTACAGTGGGTATCATTACTTATTTTGGCTGGTGGGGTGGTATCTGGGTGGTAGTTGTGTGTTAGTGGGTGCTCCTAAGGCCAGGTCAGACATTTCAGCATGGGTCCTCTGAAGGATAGTGGTTGCATGGCCAATAGAGGTAACCTAGCTTGTTAGTAGTCACTTTCAGGCAGGGCATTGTGAGTCCCAGGTGTGCTGCAGTTGGCGGTGTGTGCTCCTCATCATGGCTTGGTGACTAGCCATATCACTGGTAGTGCACTGCATATTGCGTATGCCTATTCCCTTTGTGTGAGGGTGCTGTGCACACCAGTGGTGGTGTTGGTGCAGTGATTGACCCAGTGTATCCTTTGTCTCTCTCCCCCCTTCTTTTTTTGTCATCCTGTCCTTATGTGCATTAGCATCATCTGGTGCAGGGCACCAGTGACAGAGGGAGCTGCATCCCACATGACCCTGGAGGCAGAGTCCGCTGACGCCGAGGGAACCAGTGGGGCGGAGGGTGAGGGGGGCACCACAGCGGAGATTGGAGGAGACAACACAGACTCTAATATTTCCTCCGATGAGAGTTCCTTGGTGGTGGCAGACACCTCTGTGACCATCCCAGCTTCAGGTATAGCCGCCACCCCCTGTAACAGCACCTCCCTCCCAATATCCCCTCAGCGAGTTGCCCATGCCCGCTCACCCAGAAGGGTGGGCATCTCCTTAACCTGAGGCACCTCAAGCCGTGCCCCAGTGAGCTCTGCTGCCCTGAGTGAGGAGGCTATTGACCTTCTGAAATCAATCTCTGTAGGGTAGTCAACCATTGTGAATGCCATCCAGGGGCTGGCATCCCAGATGCAGCAATGCAATGCATTCCCGGAGGGCATTCACAGAGGATTGGCAATCCAACAGAGATCGATTCAGGCTCTGGCCTCCTTCTCTGATGGCAGCCATTGTCCCTGTTTCTACTGTCCCCCCTCCAACTACCACTTACCAGTACCACTCCCCTCCACCCTAACCCATCCCAGGCACACATACAGATGAGCATGCACACAAGGTAACACACAAGAGTGGCACAGGAAAACACAAGCACCACACTTCATCCCACAGGCGCTCACACAAACACCATACAGTTGCAGACACGTCAACATCCACAGCCTCCACTGTCTCCCCCTCCTCCTCCTCCACCTCCCTCCCAGTCACTTCCACACTCACACCTGCATGTACTACATTAACATCCACTATCAGCATTACCACACCAAACAGAACACACACCTCACTGGCAGACACCGCCACAACAACCATGCACACGTCCCCTGTGTCCTCTCCCATCGTGTCTGTCCCCCCCTCCTAAGGGACACAAACGCATGCATTCACACACCCAACAGCCACCCACCTCACATCAGCATACAGCCCATGCATCTGCACCCAAGTCCAGCAGACATACACCTCCAACAACTACTCCATCATCTTCCACTCCCATTACTCCTCCCTCCTCCCGCCCCAACGTCCATAAAAAGCTTTTCCTTTCCCAAATTGACCCCTTCCCTACCCCGTCCAGCATGTATGGGCAGAGTACCAAGGACACAGCCCAGCACCTCAGCCAAACAGTACACGGGGACAGTGGTAGCACCACCTACTCGTGGTCGTTAGGATACCAGACCTACAACACAGAAGGGGAAGTTGCTAGCACTACCAGGGAAGAGTGTGAAGGGGCCTGCAGCACCTGTGAAGAAGGGGAAGGGACCTGCACCAGCTGTGAAGAAGGGGAAGGAGCCTTCACCACAAGGCAGAGAGGGGAAGAGCCCATCCACCCCTGCCAGGAAGGGTAAGGGATCCATGACCCACGGACAGGAGGAGACAAGGTACTCTACGCCAGCAGAAGCTGTCAGGCTAACACCGCCACCACCACCAGCTGTCAAGGGGCCCCCACCACCAGCTGCGGAAGTGCAGCCATCAGGGAGTGCAGGGGCTGCCCAGGAAGCTCCTCCAACTACCACCACAGTGCAGCCATCGGACAGTGCAGGGGCTGCCCAGGAAGCTCCTCCAACCACCACCACAGTGCAGCCATCGGACAGTGCAGGGGCTGCCCAGGAGGCTCCTCCAACCACCACCACAGTGCAGCCGTCACTGCCAGTGGACACCATGTAGGCCACCCTTTAGGGACTGGTGTGTGGGCTGCCCCCTTCAGAACCAGTGGGCAAGTCACCCACTCGAGAGACTGTGGCCTTGCACTTCCCAGGACAAAGCAATGGGCATGTTGCCCCCTCCAGAATCAGTGGGCAATTCACCCACTAGAGAGACAGTGGCCTTGCACTCCTCAAGACAAAGCAATGGGCATGTTGCCCCCTCCAGAACCAGTGGGCAAGTCACCCACTCGAGAGACTGTGGCCTTGCACTCCCCAGGACAAAGCAATGGGCATGTTGCCCCCTCCAGAACCAGTGGGCAAGTCACTCACTCGAGAGACTGAGGCTTTGCACTTCCCAGGACAAAGCAATGGGCATGTTGCCCCATCCAGAACCAGTGGGGACGTTCCCATATTTGGCTGAGGTGCCCCACCATCCCCCTATGGTGCCTTCCCACTTGCAAAATTATGCCACTGCAGTGTTCTCTCCAGCTGTGTCAGGAGACATGTTGGGCCTTGAACTGTGCCCTCATGACTTTGTACTGGGCATTGACCCTTCATGGACATTTTTATATATTTAGTTAGTGTGGTGGATTTTGCTATGCTAATACATTGTCGTTACTCCAGCATTACAGTCCGTGTTTTATTCTGCTGTGTGTTGTGTGCCATTGGTTTACGTGTGCAGCTGGTTGTGTGTATGGTGTGTGTGTGTCACTCTAGTTTTCCTCTCCCCCTCCCTTGTGTGCTAGGCGGCTGTACTCACCTTTGTCGTCTTCATCGGCGTTGGTGTTCCAGGTGGAGCATGATGTAGAAGATCATTTGAAAGACTTGCAATTCGGGTTCCATGGCGCTGTAGTTCTTCCCTGTGTCTCCAGTGGTGAATCCTTTCACTTCTGAGCTCTGTTTCCACCAGGCTTTTGTTAGCATTGGTACCGCCTCAGAAAAGGTGGCGGTTTCGTGTATCATAATATGGTGGGTGGTACTTTGTCTTCCACCTGGCTGTTGACAGCTATCGCCCTGGTGGTTGGTGTGGGAGTTATAGCCGCCATGGTCATAATTTGGCGGTACTTAACGCCAGCCTGTTGGCGGTATTACCGCTACTTTATCACTCACTGCCAGGGTCGTAATGAGGGCCTTAGCGTCATTTTTTGGACCCGGTCCTATGCGTGTGTCATTTTTCCGTCGGCTTGTAAATATGTCGCTAATGCGCTAACATCATTTTTGGGAGGGGAAACGTCTACCTTGCATATCGTTGTCGTGAAATGACACAAGATGAGGTGGTGCTCCCAAAAAATGACGCTAAGTCAGAAATGTTGTCGTTAGTATTGTTAGAGAGACAAAATCTAAATATGTCACTGGGTTAGCACCACTTTTGCATAGGAAAATGACACAAAGGCAGTGCTAACTTTTCTTAAATCTGCACCTTTGTTTTTGTGATGTCATACACGTAAGTTAAAAAAAATATTGTACAAGGATGTTGTTTGCTTGATAAGGCATGCATGAGTATTTCTTTGTACTTTCATATGATTTTTAGATTTCATTGTGGTGGGTGGTCTGGAATTTAAGTAGGGGCCTAGCTATTTCTTTGCATCCCATTGATTTTTCCTCTTTTGTAAATGAAAATTGTTGTACAGCTCAGTACCTTTTTTTTCTTGTCTGTTGCATTTGCAACATTCATGTATTTTACTTTGTGACTAGACTTCCAATGGGCCATCTAGCCAGTAGGCCCAGTACTTGTCATCAGTGTATGAAAGAAATGTTTCTGTGGTATATAGTTTTAAAACTTCATTTAGGACATGGATGGCATTGGAATAAATTAAAAATGTTGGCTATTGTTTGCTTTTCATTTTTTTCTGCAAAACGTGAATACGTAGGGTAATAGGAGAATGTGTGTTGTTGTAATATTTGTATAGCTCAATTAATTCTGTGTTTTGCAGTGCTGAATTAATGCCAGTGTTTTCTTTAGTGTTACCACCACGCCTCCTTTTTCTGGCCAGTGTGTGTGTGTGTGAATGTGTGTGTGTGTGTGTGTGTGTGTGCATGTGTGTGTGTTTGTCATTGTCTAGCATTTGTCTTTGTTCTCCATGCCATGTGTCCAGGGGCCAATTTGTGTAGTCTATGTCCATAGGCCTGAATGTGTTCTTTGTTCCCAATGCCTCCTTGCTCGCCATTGTTGTTTGTCTAAGCGACTGGCAGCCATTTTGTGCATCCAGCCAGTGTGCTTCTGCCATAGGCTTGCATGTGTTCTTTGTTCTCCATGCCACCTTGCTCGCTGCTGTTGTTTGGCCATGTGGCTGGCAGCCATTTTGTCCATCTAGCCAGTGTGCCTTTACCGTAGGCTTGTATGTGTTCTTTGTTCTCCATGCCTCCTTGCACGCTGCTGTTGTTTGGCCATATGACTAGTGGCCATTTTTTGCATCCAGCCAGTGTGTTTTTGCCATATGCTTGCATGTGTTCTCCATGCCTCCGTGCTCACTGTTGTTTTTTGACCATGTAGCTGAGAGCCATTTTATGCAACCAGCCAGCATGCCTTTGCCTTGCGCTTGCATGGATGGATGTGATACCGGTTTAATGGATGTGATACCGGTTTAATGACATGCTTGAGGACCACTGTAGGCTATGTATACTAAGAATTTGATTTTGATGAACAGTGCTTATATTATTACATGCTTTTTTTATTTTACACCTCCTTCTTAGGCCTCTTTCTTCTTGTCCTGCCATACAAACATTGACAAATATTGATCATTTTTTAAATGTAATTAATTTTTCTTTAATTTTAAATTTTTTATTTTTTATGTATATTTTTCATTTTAATTTTTTAATTTTATATTTGGTACAGTTTAATTTTCATATTTTTAATTGTGTTTACTTTTTATTTTTTTTAATTATGTTCATTTTAGTATTATTTTTGTATCTTCCGAATATATGTATTTAATTTTTTTGTATTTTGCCTTAATCCATTAATCCAGACATCCATCACAGACACAAAGCAACTCAACAGCATTGTTTCTTTAGGTATAATTCCATTTTGTCCTAGACACCCTGCCTGTGGTGCACTGCAGACACATCAGCAGCATCATTCATGTTTTAAATGATAATTCCATTTCCCCTGGACCACCTGGCTGCCATATTTTTTTAAGGATTATTTCATTTACCCATGCACCTCTCTGACTACCACAGGAGCCATATCTGTATGTTGTGTTGCCTGATTTATAATGAAGTTGTATGGTATGGTGGTCGTGTGGTTTGACCTTACAATTTTTGGATACATTGTTATCTATTACATAAGTAACCAACTGCACTAATATTGCATGTGCCTGTAGTATTTCAACCTGCAACAATGCCACATTTCACTAACTACATGTTTTTCTTGCTTGGTTGCTTTTAGGTGCACAACAGAAGAAGAAACATCACCGGCAGTACTCCCAAAGAGAAGGCCTGTACAGTGATTTCAGTCCTTCAATCCCTTCTGCTTGTGCAGCTCTAGTGATATATGAATATTGACCACTGACTTCGTGTCACACCACTTTGCACTTATCTTAGCTGTCCACCGTCACATTAGTGATCACCAGTTACAGACTCCATTTTGTATTTAGCTTAGCCTTAGCTTCACTGCCACGTTAAAGGTGCGAGTAGTGTTCCGTACAAATATGTTATGAAACGTGTTTTCTTTTCTGCATGTTCTTTTTCTTACCGAAGAGCTAGGACATAAGGTGGAGGAGTCAGTTAGCAAGATAAGGATGTACTAGACTGATGTTTATGGTACAGCAGGGAACAGTTTGGTGTTGGGAAAGACACCTCAGGATTTTGGCCAAGTCCCAGCATGCTTCTTTCAAAGCTGACCTAAAATAGCCAGCATTTTTTAATACATCTTGCGCAGCGGGAGGGTTTTTTCCAGAAAGCTCCTTCCTCATTTGTTTAAAATATATGAGACCCAGATCGACAGTGGGAGATTCAGAAACCTCAATCAGGATTTTAGACATCGAATGCCTGATATATATTTCTTGTGAGGGTAGAGTTCTCTCTTTCACTCAGTCGAACATGGTCATCAGCTTGCTAGCAGGAGAAAGATGAATATAAGTGTTTGTATCCTTGCATGTATATATTTGCTGTTTATAGATTGAAGATTCTGTGTACATGGTCTTACTTCATTGTTGAATATTTTAGAAGTACACTTTTGGCTATTCAAGACTTCAGTGTATTTTGGCTCAGTCAAAAGTAAGGCAAAACAGCAGCTTAGTGCCACTGCCAAGTAAGAGCTTTAAGAAAGTTGCTCCCAAGAAAGTGGTCAGTGAGAAGAGGCAGCTTTCCATCAGTGGCATGCCGATCGCATCCTTTTTCAGGAGATGTGTGCCTGTCACAGCAAGATCTGGGGAGGAACCATGGAGCAGCACTTCTGCACTAACAGCACCACCCCAACCTAAGCTCAAGACCATGTCTGTCAGTGAGGCAGCCACTGCAACAATGGTGATGCCGATGAGCACTGATGTTGAATTGTATTTGTACCTTTTTCAAAATAGTACCCAATCATTTCAGGAAATGGAGCAAAGTGGACAAGAGCCACATCCAGAAGTATTAGATCTTCCTGAAGTTGGAGCAGAACAGAAGGTTGAGCTTCCTGCTGAGCAAGACTTCCTTAGAATCATTGCCTCCCAGATCTCCAGCAAGGAAATGAAAGGGTACTACTCCACTATCTTCTCCAAGCACCACTTCTGATGACGAAGGTGGGAACATGGAGTGGACCCCAGCAGAGTCAATGAGATGCCAAGAGAGGCAAGGGAAAAGCAAAGTTCCTGAAAGCCTTAGAATAATGGAAGGGGATGATGAGGATGAAGAGCCACGACATTACTATTCAACCTGCTCTGAGGGTTGTGGCTCAGGAAACACCACCAGCTCCCATATTTCTAAGGCCCCAGCTGAGACCTGAATCAACCCATACCTCATAGAAGTATGCACAGCAGAGAGGCAATCGGCACACCCAAGTACCTCTAGTTCTTCTTCAGACATTGGCAGTGGACTGCTAAGAAAGTACTCCTCCCCAGCTTCAGACTTTTTACACTTAGAAAACAGGGGGAGAACATTGCACTATGCTCACTTTGTCACACAAGTGTTCGTCAAGGTAACCCTGGTTCACATTATGGTATTGAAGGCCAAATGACCCATGTGAAAAAAACACGCAATCCGGTGGGAGGAGCACCTTAAAAACATTGCTGAACGTGGTTGTGGTCTTGAAGGTGAGGAAAGCTGGGAAACATCAGCTACAACTAATCAAATCACAGTGGATGGTGAGGAAGAAGAGGGTGACAACCTCATGCAATGCCACCCTGTTCCCAGCAGTGCACCAGAATCCCTGCCTCAGTGACCTCACAATGGTACAAGAAGACTCAGAGTCAGATGGAGACACCACAGTATATAGTAACTGCTTCATGATACACATTGGGTCTACCACCCCCTTCTCCTAGAAAGTCACTTGCTTCAGTAGCCCCAGAAAAGAAGAAAATCCAGGCTACTGTCAGGGGAATGTTTAGGCAAAAGGAGCCCTATGACAGCAACCACCCAATGGCATGTTTGTACAATGAGAAGCTGGCAAAAATGTTAGTACTGGACCTCCTCCCTTTTTCTTTTGTGGAAGGAGTGGGATTTTTAGAATTTGTGGCAGCCATATGCCCAAAATGGAAGGTTCCAACTTGGAGCTATTTTGCCAGAGTTGCTATTCCAGTGCTACATCCTGATGTGCTGCAATTGGTTGGACAAGCTTTGCAGCAAAGTGTTATCCACCCTATCCACCTGACAATTAACATGTGAACCAGTTGTCAGGCGATTGATTACATGTGCATCAATCTACACTGGATATCTTTTGCAGGGGTAAAGCAAAAGCTATCTACAGGTCTTGGCCTTGAATAAAGTTTTAACAGCGTTTGGTGCCATGCAACAGTAGCCATGTTCACCAAGGAGAAAGCAAATACATCTACAAACATTTTGAAAGAATTTTACAGCAAGGTGTCGGAATGGCTGTGACCCAGAGGTCTCCTAATTAGATTTGTTGCCCTGGACAATGGCAGGTACATAGTCATGGCCCTTTCAGGTGGTGGCTATTTCAGGATCCTGTGTTTGGCGCATTGCATCAACCTGGTTGTGCAAGACTTTCTCAGAAAAGAAAACAGAGCCAGCAACATACTGATCACTTTCAGATTAATCTGCACTGATTTCAGCCATTCTTTTAAAGCCCAGAAGCAGATGCTGATTATTTGGTGTGCTAATAGAGGAGCAGTTAAAGCCCTGATGCAGGAGGTGCCAAAAAGTTGGAACTCAACCTATTATTTGTTGCAATGTCTGTTTGAGCAGTACAACCAGATCAATGACTATGGGGGTCATTCTGACCTTTGGCGGTAAAAGGCCCTTACCGCCGGTCAGAAGTCCGCCACTCTACCGCCGCGGTAAACCGCCACGGTCATTCTGACCCACAACTGTGAATCCGCCAAAAATCCGACATCCAAGGAAGGCCGCCTCATCAGCGGGCCGCGGAAAACTGGAGATGACCAAACCTCCACCGTCACGCCAACACAAACACGCCCATGCCATTCTGACCCACGAATCCATGCGGCGGTCTTTCAACTGCGGTATTCCATTGGCGGTACACACCGCCGCGCTCAAAATACACACACCTTTACAAAACACAGCCACATTGGACAATTCGAAATACACACACCTGATACACATACACACACCACTCCCACACACCCATTGCAATATAAAACACACACCTACATCACCCACAAACCCCCACTATTTGGAAATCGGAGCGAAGGCGAGAGCGAGAGAGATAGAGATAGAGAGAGCGAGCACAGCAATAGAAAACCCCAACACACACAGGAACCCAACTTCATCACCCACACCACATCCACGCACACATCACCACATATCACCACGCACATCACCACAAACACCACCCCACACCTCATCCACACCACCCCATGGCACCCCAAAGACACCCAAGGTTTTCGGACCAAGAACTCCGGGTCATGGTGGAGGAAATCATGAGGGTTGAGCCCCAGCTCTTCGGCACACAGGTGCAGCACACCACCATAGCAAGGAAGGCTGAGCTATGGCAAAGGATCGTAGACAGGGTCAACGCTGTGGGACAGCATCCCAGAAATCGGGAAGATATCAGAAAGCGATGGAACGACCTACGGGGGAAGGGCGCTCGATGATCTCCAGGCACAACATCGCTGTGCAGAAGACTGGCGGCGGACCCCCACCCACTCCACCCCAATTCACAGCGTGGGAGCAAGAGGTGGTAAACATCCTGCATCCTGATGGCCTCGCTGGAGTACATGGAGGAATGGACTCTGGTAAGTAGAATCTCAACTACTTCACCCCCCCCAACCACCAGCATGCCAACCCCCCCCCCCTCACCCCCAATCTCAACCCCCCAGCACACAACCTCCCTGCCAATGTCTCACCAGCACAACCCACCCTAAACAACACCAACCCCTGAATGCCAACACAAACCATAGACAGCCACCACCAAAGCATGACCATTGCACATACCCATACACCCCCCCCCCCAAACCCTCACAACACCTCCCACAAGGGAATGCCAGCACTGGGGGACAAGGGCACTCAAAATGCACGCCATGGCACACACAGAAACAATAACCATACTCCTTTACCCCTGCAGGGCCCGAACGCCAACACACCGCCACGGAGGGTCCAGATTTGTCCATCCCACCCCCAGAACAGGCCCCCAGCGAGGACAGCAGCTCTGTCGACCTAGAACCTGACGACCAGCCCGGACCATCGGGGACCTCTGGACAGTCGGTTCCCCACACACAGACACAGGCCACAGCAGACCCAAACCCCTCTGGGAATAACAGCACAGCTCCCACCCAGCGGGCCCATGCCTCTGTCTCGCGGACACGTCAATCAGCGGTGTGTCCGCCACTACAGGGCACGCAGGCTGACCCAACACCCCAACAACAACAGGGACCTGGGGGCAGTGGTAGTGGGCACACCGTCAAGGGGACAGAGGCCCGGGGAAACAGGGCAACTGGGAGGGCTGCTGTGCGACAATGGGGGGAGGACAGGCCCAGGGAACCGACTCTCCAAGAGGCCCTCACCACCATCATGGGAGGATACCATCACTCCCAGGAGACGATGGCGACGGTACTGGCCAGGTTCACCGAGATCCAGGCACAGCAGGATGAACGGTACATGGGGTTCAGCAATGAACTCAGGAACATCGCTACCGCTATGGGGACCATAGTCCAGGCCCTCAACCGTATAGAAACAACATTGCGGGACCATGTGGCACCACAAAGGGCCCCTGTCACTAGCCAGGAACAGCCTACCACCTCCGCCGGCGCTAGTGGTCAGGAGGCCCCCACAGATTGACGAGAACCCCACCTCCTGCTGAAGAACAACCACCCCGCAAGAGGAACCTGAGATCTCAAAGGAAGACAGAGTAGGATGCCAAGACCCCGCCAGCCTAATATGCCCCCGGATGTCATTCCACTGTCCCACAGCGTCAGCCTGTCCAACCTTGAACTGCCCCTGCTCCATCCTTCCACAGGCATATGGACAATGCACCTGTGCGACCGAGAACTGGACTCTGCCATGGACATAACTCCACCCTCACCCATCACCGTTTTAATATCATGTACCAATATCTAGCACTAAAAATAAATCACTCATTGCACTGAAATCATTCTGGAGTCAGCCTGTATTATTGACAAATGTATAACACATTACTTATCAATAATGTTCTGTAATTTATGTGATGACAACATACCGATGTCAATAAGCATTAGTCCATGGGCTAACAAAGCCGAAGTCACGCAGTGGGTCATACAGCACTGAAAAGGGAAGGGAAAATCAAACATCAGTTTAAAAGAATTGGGGGGAAATACACAAAGTAAAGATGCAGGGGGCTTTCTGTAAATGTTAAATGGCGTGGCTGATTTCTACCTGTGTGCTACTGAAAATACTGTTGAATAACTCTGTCCCTGTTGTCTGGGTCGTCCTCTTCGTCTTCCTCCTCTTCACTCTCCGCAGGCTCCACAGCTGCTTCAACACCACCATCTGGACCATCCTCCTGCAGGAAAGGCACCTGACGTCGCAATGCCAGATTGTGAAGCATACAGCAGGCCACAATTATCTGGCACACCTTCTTTGGTGAGTACATCAGGGAACCCCCTGTCATATGCAGGCACCTAAACCTGGCCTTCAGGAGGCCAAAGGTTCTTTCAATGATCCTCCTAGTTCGCCCATGGGCCTCATTGTACCGTTCCTCTGCCCTGGTCCGGGGATTCCTCACTGGGGTCAATAGCCAAGGCAGGTTGGGGTAACCAGAGTCACCAATTAGCCACACACGTTGTATCTGTAGCTGTTCCATCACATAAGGGATGCTGCTATTTCGCATCACATACGCGTCATGCACTGACCCAGGGAACATGGCATTCACATGGGAGATGTACTGGTCAGCCAAACAGACCACCTGGACGTTCATCGAATGGTAACTTTTCCTGTTTCTGTACACCTGCTCATCGTCTTTTGGGGGTACTAAAGCCACATGGGTCCCATCAATGGCACCAATTATGTTGGGGATATGTCCAAGGGCATAAAAATCACCCTTCACAGTGGCCAAATCAACCTCCTCAGGGAATACAATGTAGCGCCGCATGTGTTTCGTCAGGGCAGATAACACTCTAGACAAGATTTTGAAAACATAGGCTGAGACATTCCAGATGACATGGCCACTGTTGTCTGGAATGACCCACTTGCCAAAAAATGGAGGACTGACAGAACCTGCACTAGAGGGGGGATCCCTGTGGGTTGGCGGATGGGGGACATCAGGGCTGGCTCCAGCTGGGCACACAGTTCATGTATAGTGGCACGGTCAAGTCTGTAGCGTAGTATTATATGGCGTTCTTCCATTGTCGACAGGTCCACCAGCGGTCGGTACACGCGAGGATTCATCCTTCTCATCGCAAGTCCCAGCGGACGGTGCCTAGGAAGGACAACATGGAGCACAGAGTCAAGCAAATCACAGGTACGTAACCACAGCTTGCACAGTAATTGACTCGAAATGCAGTGAAAGGCTTGTATGAGTGGCAATGCAAGGCCTAGGCCTCTGTGACGCAGTTGAAATTATGCCATGTGGGCCCTTGGAATGGCGGCTGCCTGACCTGTGAAGTGGGACAATGGGATGTGAGGTCACTGCGCTAGCATGGCACACCGTGGCGGTGGGCGGTCGAAGACCGCTGTACGAAGGCACATTGGTTAACATTGAACCCTATGGGTTTCATGAGCCAATGACGATGTGCGCCGGCGGTCGCGGTACGCACCGCCGCGGTACGCACCGCCGCGGGCGTGACCGCCATTTTCTATCTCCTTAATCACTCGAGACTTGATCATCCACAGGAGAGGACCTATACTGCAAGTGCTGCTGTGACCTCGGTCTGGAAGATACAATGGCTGCTGCGACTGGGGAAACGGCCCCTGCCTTCACTTCTGAAGAGTTGGAGAAACTTGTGGATGGGGTCCTCCCCCAGTATGCGCTACTCTACGGTCCTCCAGACCAACAGGTAAGTACACTGAGTGCACATTGAATGGGTTATGCCTGTGTGGAGTGGGGTGGATGTAAGTTGGTGGGGTGGGGAGAAAATGAGGAGTGCAAGGCACGGCAGATGAGAGAATGTGCCACATGGCAAGGTTGGGGAGGGGGGGGCATTCACATCTAACAAGCAGTAAAATAAAGTTTTTTCTTTCCCACCCTGTACATGTCAAACAGGTCAGCGCCCATCAGAAAATCGACATTTGGCGTGCCATCGCCAAGGAAGTCCGGGCACTGGGGGTCTACACCAGACGGGGCACCCACTGCCACAAGAGGTGGGAGGACATCCGCCGCGGAACCAGAAAGACCGCCGAGTCACTGCTGGGGATGGCCTCCCGACCTAGGAGGGGTGCCAGTCGTACCCTGACCCCCCTGATGTCCCGGATCCTGGCGGTGGCCTACCCTGATTTGGATGGGCGCTTGAGGACATCACAGCAGACACAAGGGGGTGAGTATCTGCACATTCTGCTATCTTTACGCGCAGTTGAGGCGTCTGGGTGGGGGAGGAGGGCTGTGGGTGACAGTAGGCCAGGGCGCTTTCTGTAGTGTAGTCCCCTCCCTTAGACATGGCCCTGTGCCCCCGCCCCCCACCTCTGTAGGGTGCCAAGTACAGCTAACCATGGTCCTGCATCACACATGTGCGCGTTTGTTGTCCCTAGACCTGTTGGCCGAGTCAGAAATACTGAGTAGTGTACCCCGATTGCATGGCTTAGTGCATGAGGAACCTGTGTCTGTCCTCTCCGCCAACGGTGTTGACATGGCATGCACTCAACCTGTTTTAATTTCTCCCCCCACCCTTTTTCTATCTCTTCATGTGCATGTGTGCATTAGCATCATCAGGCGGAGGAGATTTGGCATCGGAACATGAGGGAGCTGCAAGTCACAAGGCCCCGGTGGGCACTGGAACAGACACCGAGGGCACCAGTGATCCGGAGGGCGAGGGGAGCACCACCACGGGGACCGGTGAAGACACCAGCGACACGGACACGTCCTCGGTTGGGAGCTCCCTAGCGGTGGCGGCAACATCCGGGCCCCCGCCTCTACAGGTACAGCCGCCACCCAGCGCACCAGCACCGCCCTCCCAGCAGCCCCTCAGCCTTCGCTCCGTGCCCGCTCGCCCAGGAAGGTGGGCGTCTCCTTCGCCCCAGGCACCTCAGCCCCTGCCCCTGTCACCCCTGCTGCCCTCAGTGAGGAGGTCATTGACCTCCTTCAGACCATCATTGTTGGGCAGACTACCCTTTTGAATGCCATCCAGGGGGTAGAAAGGGAGGTGCATCGGAGCAATGCCTACCTGGAGGGCATTCATTCGGGGCAGGCTGCCCATCAACGATCGTTCAATGCTCTGGCCTCAGCACTGACGGCAGCCATTGTCCCTGTTTCCAGCCTCCCTCTTCTAACTGCCTCCACCCTTTCTCTGTCTCCTGTTCCTCAGCCTATCCCATCCACACCATCAGACCAGAATGCACACACCTCAACACCCAAGAGCAGCTCATCCAGACACAAGCACCACAGATCCCACAAACACTCACCCAAGCAACACCCAGATGCAGACATTCCAACAGTCACTACCACCTCTGTGTCCCCCTCCTCCTCGTCTCCCTCCTCCCTCCCTGTGACGTCTACACTCACACATGCATGCACACCACCATCAGCCAGTACTCCCATCACCAGCACACCCTCCAGTACAGTCCGCACACGTGCAGTCACCACCCCCACTGCCATTTACACGTCCCCTGTGCCCTCTCCCACTGTGTCTGTCACCCCCTCTTCCAAGACACATAAACGCAGACAGACACCCAAACAACAGCCAACCACCTCACGACAGCCTACGTCTCAGTCACCTGCACCCAAAGACAGCACACCTGACTCTCCTACAACCACATCCTCTTCCTCCACTTCCATCACCACTACTCCTACCCTTTACCTTGGTCCTAAGAAATATTACCTCTCTAATCTTAACCTCTTTCCCTCCCCTGACCCACCCCCTCCATCTGCTAAGAGTCCCAAGAGCACCTCAGCCACCACCAGCCCTGCTTCGAGTGTCACAGTGGTGCATGGGTTCTGGAGTCCACCCTTTGGCGGCAGTGACACTTCACTCAGCAGCAAGGACACATCCAGCCCCCCCCAGGCAAGAGGACCCGGAAACTAAAGGGCCGCCGTGAGAGGACCGACACGGCTGCCCCCAAGGAGCTCACTTCGGCCACTTCACCTGCCACAACAGCCAGGGGAGGGAAGGGCCCGAGAGCCCCATCTAAGGAGCGAAAGGGCAGCAGGGCGGAGAGGTCAGCCAGCAGGAGCGCGGAGCAGGAGGGCCCCACAAGCCCCATCCCGACTGCAAGGGACGAGAACAAAGGGCCCAGGACTCTGTCCCCGAAGGGGCCTGCCACTGCACGGTCGGAGGGCGAATGAGCAGGGAGTCCAGGCCAGGTCTGGCTCCCTAGACTTACTGGAAGAGCACCGCTGAACAGGGCCCCGCCGTGAAGACAGTCACCGCTGAACAGGGCCCCGCCGTGCAGAAGAGCACCGCTGAACAGGGCCCCGCCGTGAAGACAGTCACCGCTGAACAGGGCCCCGCCGTGCAGAAGAGCACCGCTGAACAGGGCCCCGCCGTGCAGAAGAGCACCGCTGAAGAGGGCCCCGCCGTGAAGACAGTCACCGCTGAACAGGGCCCGCCGTGCAGAAGAGCACCGCTGAAGAAGGCCCCACCGTGAAGACAGTCACCGCTGAACAGGGCCCCGCCGTGCAGAAGAGCACCGCTGAAGAGGGCCCCGCCGTGAAGACAGTCACCGCTGAACAGGGCCCCGCCGTGCAGAAGAGCACCGCTGAACAGGGCCCCGCCGTGAAGACGAGCACCGCTGAACAGGGCCCCGCCGTGAAGACAGTCACCGCTGAACAGGGCCCCGCCGTGCAGAAGAGCACCGCTGAAGAGGGCCCCGCCGTGAAGACAGTCACCGCTGAACAGGGCCCTGCCGTGCAGAAGAGCACCGCTGAAGAGGGCCCGCCGTGAAGACAGTCACCGCTGAACAGGGCCCCGCCGTGCAGAAGAGCACCGCTGAACAGGGCCCCGCCGTGCAGAAGAGCACCGCTGAACAGGGCCCCGCCATGAAGACAGTCACCGCTGAACAGGGCCCCGCCGTCTCAAGCACTGCTCCGCTGGGCCCCACCGTCTCAAGCACCACTCCGCTGGGCCCCGCCGTCTCAAGCACCGCTCCGCTGGGCCCCACCGTCTCAAGCACCGCTCCGCTGGGCCCCGCCGTCTCAAGCACCACTCCGCTGGGCCCCACCGTCTCAAGCACCGCTCTGCTGGGCCCTTCCTGTCAAGCACCGCTCCGCTGGGCCCCGCCATCTCAAGCACCGCTCCGCTGGGCCCCACCGTCTCAAGCACCGCTCCGCTGGGCCCCACCGTCTCAAGCACCGCTCCGCTGGGCCCCACCGTCTCAAGCACCGCTCCGCTGGGCCCCGCCGTCTCAAGCACCGCTCCGCTGGGCCCCACCGTCTCAAGCACTGCTCCGCTGGGCCCTTCCTGTCAAGCACCGCTCCGCTGGGCCCCGCCGTCTCAAGCACCGCTCCGCTGGGCCCTTCCTGTCAAGCACCGCTCCGCTGGGCCCTTCCTGTCAAGCACCGCTCCGCTGGGCCCCGCCGTCTCAAGCACCGCTCCGCTGGGCCCCACCGTCTCAAGCACCATTCCGCTGGGCCCCACCGTCTCAAGCACCGCTCCGCTGGGCCCTTCCTGTCAAGCACTGCTCCGCTGGGCCCCGCCGTCTCAAGCACCGCTCCGCTGGGCCCCGCCGTCTCAAGCACCGCTCCGCTGGGCCCCACCGTCTCAAGCACCGTTCCGCTGGGCCCCACCGTCACAAGCACCGCTCCGCTGGGCCCTTCCTGTCATGCACTGCTCCGCTGGGCCCCACCGTCTCAAGCACCGCTCCGCTGGGCCCTTCATGCAAGCACTGTTCACGGTTCACTGTGCACACCATGCATCCTCCTTGACCAGTGGAGAAATGTATCCACCTGATGGACTGTGGCTTTGCACTCCCCAGGATGGTACAGTGGGCACCCCACCCACTGTAGAGACATTGAGAGACTGTGGCTTTGCACTCCCCAGGATGGTACAGTGGGCACCCCACCCACTGTAGAGACATTGAGAGACTGTGGCTTTGCACTCCCCAGGATGGCACAGTGGGCATGGTGGCCCCTTCGTGGATCTGGTGTCGTGGACTCATGTGGCTGTGGTGCCCCCCCTTCCCTTCCCCCTGAGGTGCCTGTAGTTTTGTCATCAGATGCCCCTGCAGTGTTCTCTCCAAAGGACTCAGGTCTCCTGTGTGGGCTTTGCCCTTGTGTCGCAAAACTTTGGCCCACGGACAAATCGAAATTCGTAACATTTGCTAGGCTAATTGCTTCGGTTATCCACTGCTGTGTATATGGACTTTTTGAAATGTAAATATTTTTGATAGTTGACCAATATTTCTCAGAGCCTATTTTGTACATAAACTTTTATTCCCAAATTGATTATGTAATTGCATTTTTTATGGGGGTTTGGGTGGTGTCACTGTGACTTGTTGCTCTGCATTGGTGTGTACATATTGGGGGGGGGGGTGTCGCATATGTGTGTGCCCGTAACATTTTCTCGTCCCCCCTCCCCTGTGTCGTAGGTGCGGTACTCACCGTTGTCGTCTGCGCCGGCGTTCGTACTCGTGGTAGATGAGCAGGTAGACGAGAGCAGGTGGGATGTTTAATTCGGGTTCCATGCTGTCCTCCTTCCTCGTGGAGTGAGTAGAGGTGAGCATTTTCCCGTTCGTAGTCTGTTTCCGCTGTGTTTTTATCGGCGGTGCTCCCGCCCCGGAAAAGGTGGCGGATTGGTGAGTTGTGATAGTGTGGGCGGTACATTGTCTGCCGCCTGCCTGTTGGCGGTGACCGCTGCGCTGTTTGTCTGTCCCGCCGTGGCGGTCGGAGTGTTAAAGTGGCGGGCTGTGTTGGCGGTTCCCGCCGGGGTCAGAATTCCATTTTTTGGACCGCCAGCCTGTTTGCGGGTTGGCCGCCGCTTTATCACCGACCGCCAGGGTTAGAATCACCCCCTATGTCATTCAAAGAGGAGGGGATGCAATTGGGAAAGCTATGACCATGGATGCAGACAAATGGGGCTTAGTCAATGCCTGACACAGATGCTGCTCCTTTTTGAGTTTTTCAGATAGAAAGTTGATAAAGACAACAGTATGATGGGCCAAGCTATTCCGTTGTTGCATCTGCCACGGGACCAGGTTAAGAAGGTGTCTGAAAGGTTTGCACTTGGAAGTGTGAAGTAAAACATAGAAGCTCATGCCTTGGTTGAGAGCTTAAGCTATTGCTTCACTTGTAATCCAAAGCTGCAAAATGACATTGTCTCGTCCGAAGCGTACATCTGTTCCACTCTACTTGACCCATGCTACAGAAACATTCTTCACACTTTCATTCCTTTTTCTGAAGGTGATGTTATAAAATACAGGAGGTGGATTGTTGAGCAAGCAAGAGACCTGGAAAAAGAATAGCTGAACTTAGAGTCCCCTTCTGCAATCTGGGGTGCTGCCTTCAACCTCCAGTGAGGGCAGTCTGGTCTCACAGCAGCCAACATCAGCAACAAGATTACCAACAACAACAGTAATAGAAGAATCAGACCCAACCTCTACATTGGCTTGGTTTCAAGTGGAAGGTCTTAAGTTCAGTGGAGGGGCGAAGGCAAAAGAGGTCGAGCAAATGGCAGCACCAATGATCATTCAGAAGGTGTTCCAGGACTATCTGGAGGACCCAAAAGAGATGTAATTGGATCAAAACTCATTGGTTTATTTGTATGGGAAGATGCACCAATGTCTAGAGATCAACAGGCTGACAATAAATTATCTGGCTTGTCCTGTAGCCAGTGTGTCTGCTGAGTGTGTGTTCAGTGCAGGTGCCACAGTTGTTACAGTGAGAAGGACCAGTCTTTTGCCTTAAAACAAGGAGAGATTGACCATGATCAAAATCAACCAACATTTCATACTAGCTGATTACACCATTCCTGAAATGTCACAGGAGGAGGAGAAGGATGATTGGTCAGATTCAAGTGTGTTAGCTGACAAACTTCTGAGCGAACCACCTGAGATTGAGGACAAACTCTACTTCCCAGGCTGAGCATGCCAGTGCCACCATAGAACTTTTCATTACATCTCATTGAATTTCTTTCTGTGCAAAAAAAACATTAGCTAGTGGAGCATTAAGTTTGTGTCAGATTTATGCTGCCACCATGTTTTAGTCACATATATGGTTGGATTGGATTTGGACCAATGTGCAGTGAAGAAGCCTCCACATTCCCTTCAGGACACTGGCGACACTGTCTGCCTCCCTCACATGCCATTGCCTATTCTTTTTTTACATCATCTAGAAAGGCTGCCCCAGAAGATCATTGATTAAAAGACTGCCAGTAACAATGCCAAATTTCAGTGTGTTGCTAGCATCAAAGAGAATGTACCTACCACTGTGTTTGGATTGGAAGAGGTAATTACTAACATTGCACCAATGAGTGATGATATAGTGAGTGATTGTGAGTGATGATTGATTATCAAACTTAGCTAAATGTACCTGCAAGGTCCACTACTTTTTTTTCTGGTTCTTCAGAGACCTGACCAGTCCTTTTAGTTACCAAACACAGATCTACACAAAATACTCCAATTCTGTTTCTACATTTGTTCTTCAACAGCAGCGCACTACACAGGTCTACCGCAATCGGTTTGCGAATGAGATAGAGTTACTCAGAATCAGGAGGAGGAGGGTGGAAGGACTCAGGGTGGGACTACCTCCACAGCTAGAAGAAGAAATGTATCAACTTCAAAGAGAAATTATGAGGATGATGAAGACTCAGAGGCCTAGTCCTCACTCAGTTCTGTGGACTGGAGAGAGGTGCGTTGATTTGGGGAATGCTGCTGAGTGTGTGCTTGCTACATTGCTGACTCAATCGTGAAACTTCTCCTTATGTTCTTGCTCTGCCTCTGAGTCTTCTTGGTATATACCTGACTCCTCATGAATCTTACCTTGCTTCCTTCTATCATTCTCCTTTAGTCTTTAATACAGTTACTGTTTTTAAATATGCAGGACTTCTCCTAGTACTCACCTTCACAAATGAAACTTGGTGCAAGCTCAACACTCCAGCTTACCTACTGGACAGGTTCAGCCAAGCACCCAAGAGTGACGGACATTCCAAGAAGAACGGAGATGCTCTGCACAACTTGGCATTACTGTATCATTTTCCTTTTAACAATCATAATTTTTAGAACTGGGTGTGTCAAATTCACTCCGCCATTATGTGTATTTTTCAAACCTAGAAGATAGAACATTAGAGATATACTATCTTTGGTCTCTCTGTGGCTGAAGGATTGTTTGCAATACATTTAACTGAACTGTGTCATACTCATTCCTTCATTTCCTTCCACAACAGATTGATCATTGTGTGATCCTCAGTGCCCCGGTGAACATACTTGTTGTTGCTTGTGTGTAGTGATTGTCTCTGTCACACCTTTCACCAAATCCCCTTTCCCATCAATTCATCAAACCCCTAACCTCCCTCCCTCGGGCTGTGTGATTTTTATTGAGGTGTGACTTAATTCTCCACCATAAATGGATAACACACTTGCTAGGGTGGATGTGGTGAAAGTTACACCAGTTCACGGGTTGCATAATCTTCTGTTACATGAGCAATAGCCCACACCATCCCCATTTACCCACCCATGCATCATTTAGTAACATCATCATTCAGGCCTTGCGTAAACACTTAACCTTGTCCACACCACTTCTTACTCCTGACTTGAGGATTTAGGGGGTTATTCTAACTTTGAAGGAGGTGTTAATCCGTCCCAAAAGTGACGGAAAAGTGACGGATTTACCACCAGACTTATTACGAGTCCATTATATCCTATGGAACTCGTAATACGGCTGGTGGTATATCCGTCACTTTACCGTCACTTTTGGGACGGATTAACACTCCTCCAAAGTTAGAATAACCCCCTTAATTTCTTAAGTTTAGTTTTCATTAACTACTAGCTCCTCATTGCTCAGAATGAGTTGATATTGCTAGTTTTTATTATCATATCAGGTCCTCTTTGTCTTCATGGTAGCCTGGTCTCAGTCTTTCTAAACTTGTGATATAGTATAACCCACAAACTCTCTGTTTTCTTTCAATATAGTTGACAGTGATGGATAACCCTTTGATTAATCCTACAGTTGGAGTTTGCATAGGTGGGAGTGGCACCTTGTGTCTCCCCTGTTAGCGTGCTAGCCTGCTACAACTACTACCACCACCTTAAGATAAGATGCCACCTTGGGAAAACCCTGCAGTAAGAAGACTGAGGCCCTCATTACAACCCTGGCGGTCGGTGGTAAAGCGGCGGTAAAACCACCAACAGGCCGGCGGTAAAAAAAATGGAATTATGACTGCGGCGGAAACCGCCAACATAGACAGCCACTTTAACACTCCGACCGCCATGGTGGTACAAACAAACAGCATGGCGGTCACTGCCAACAGACAGACGGAAGACAATGTACCGCCCACACCATTATGAGAGGCCAATCCGCCACCTTTTCCGAGGAGTATTCACCGTGAACAAAAACACGGCGGAAACTGGACTTGGAAGGGAAAACGCTCACCTCTACACACCCCACGTTGAACCAGGACGCCATGGAGCTGGAACTCCAAATTCTACCTGCCATTGACTTGCTGCTCCTCTACTAGGAGCACGACCGATGGCGGCGACGACCACGGTGAGTACTGCACCTACAACACAGAGGAGGGGGGAGGGAAAGGAGAGTGACACACACACGCAACACGCAACACCCCCACCCTCACACACAACAACACACACACAATACATGCTGAAACATTACATTTACACCCCCAAACTTCCCCTGGAAGAACGCAATGACAAAAGGAAATGAGTTGAATGATTGTAATCAGGAAAAATCCATTAGTGAAAAATATATATACACTATTAACAAATATGTACACCAAGAATTCAAGTCCATGTACTGCACCTACATAGTCCGTGGACCACTGGGCCCAAAATGCATGGGCGAGGCCCACACTCAATACCCGATCCAAACGGAGAGAACACTGCAGGGGCATCAGATCGAAATAAAACAGGCACCTCAGGGGGAATGGAAGGGGGGGCACCTCAGCCGGATGAGTGCACGACGCCAGCTCCACGAGGGGGCTCCATGCCCATTGATGTATCCTGGGGAGTGCAAAGCTACAGTCTCTCAAGTTTTTTCAGTGGGTGGTATGCCCACTGCTTTATCCTGGGGAGTGCAAAGCCACAGTCTCTCAAGTCTTTTCAGTGGGTGGTTTGCCCACTGCTTTATCCTGGGGAGTGCAAAGCCACAGTCTCTCAAGTCTCTCCAGTGGGTGGGTTGCCCACTGCTTTATCCTGGGGAGTGCAAAGCCACAGTCTCTCAAGTCTTTTCAGTGAGTGGGTTGCCCACTGCTTTATCCTGGGGAGTGCAAAGCCACAGTCTCTCAAGTCTTTTCAGTGGGTGGTTTGCCCACTGCTTTATCCTGGGGAGTGCAAAGCCACAGTCTCTCAAGTCTTTTCAGTGGGTGGTTTGCCCACTGCTTTATCCTGGGGAGTGCAAAGCCACAGTCTCTCAAGTGGATAACAGTCTCCACTGGTTCTGGAGGGGGCTTTGTGCCCAGAGTGCTTCATCCTGCCAAGGACTGAGGTAGTGGATGCCTTTCTCCACTGGTTCTGGAGGGGGCTTTGTGCCCAGAGTACTTCATCCTGCCAAGGACTGAGGTAGTGGATCTGACACTCCACTGACGGTGGGCCAACATGGTGCAATGTGGCGTGGCCGCTGGCGGTGCTGGCGGCGGCCTCAGTAGCGGCGGTGCTTGCTGCGCTCATTGGGCAGCGGTGGTGGTGGGGGGCTCACTGAGTGTGCTGCTGGCGGCGGTGTCCTGGGTGGCGGTGCTGGTGGGGGGCTCACGGAGCGTGCTGCTGGCGGCGGTGTCCTGGGTGGCGGTGCTGGTGGATGGCTAGCTGAGCATGCACTGAGCGTGCTGCTGGCGGCGGAGTCCTGGGCGGCGGTGCTGGTGGGGGGCTCACCGAGCGTGCTACTGGCGGCGGTGTCCTGAGCGGCGTTACCCGGTGCATGTGGTGGTGCAGGTGGCGGTCTTGTCCGCCGTGCAGGTTGGCAGAGACTTCCCTTTCTTTCTCTGGGCCTTTCCCACCTTGGATGGTGGCACAGCTGTCTTGCCACTCCCAACTGTTGTCCTGGCAGAGCCCTTGGTGTCAGGTCTTTTGGCATTCTTCCTCTGGGCTGTGGCCAACTTCTTTTGTTTTTGAGGTGGGGGAATGTCCTTGGCCTGGCTCCTTGGGACACTGGCTGCCCTGCTGCTTGGCGCACTGCAGAAGCCGGTTACTGCTGGCACCACTGTTCCCGGTGATGTGGTGGCTGAGGTGCTGCGTTGGGACCTGGAAAGGCGGGCCCTAGGGGACGGAAGGGGTGGGGGAGGTGGAGGGAAGAGGTCAAGGTTTGACAGGAAACGTTTTTTAGACACACTGGGACGGGTAGATGGAGGGGGTTTGGGAGTGGAGGAAGAGGTAGTGGTTGTAGGAGGTGTTTGTTTGCTGACTTTGGGTGAAGGTGCATGGGCTGGAGGCTGTCGTGAGGTGGATGGGTGTTGGGTGGGTGTGTGACTGCGTTTGTGTTCTTTGGGAGGTGGGCTCACTGACACACTGGGAGAGGACACAGGGGATGTGTGAATGGTAGTGGGGGTGGTGAGTGCACATGAGCGGTGTGTGGTGATAGTCGTGCAGTTGATGGACGAAGTGGCTGAAGATGTAGTGCATGCAGGTGTGAGTGGAGATGTGACAGGGAGGGAGGAGGGAAACGTGGAGGAGGGGGACACAGTGGAGGCAGTGGCTGTTGGTATGTCTGCATGGGGATGATGCTTGTGTGAGTGCCTGTGGGATGTGTGGTGCTTATGTTTGCCAGAACTACCCTTGTGTGTTGAGGTGTGTGCATGCTGGTCTGATGGTGTGCTTGGGATAGGCTGAGGTACTGGGATTGGGTCTGGGTGGAGTAAGTTGGAGGGGGGAGGCTGGACACAGGGACAATGGCTGCCATCACTGCTGAGACCAGAGTCTGGAAAGCTTGCTGTTGGGCTGCCTGACCAGAATGAATGCCTTCCAGGTATGCATTTGTCTGTTGTAACTGCCTCTCTACACCCTGGATGGCATTCAGAATGGTAGACTGCCCAACAGTGAAGGATCTGAGGAGGTCAATGGACTCCTCGATTAGGGCAGCAGGGCTGACTGGGGCAGAGGCTTAGGTCCCTGGGGCGAAGGAGATGCCCACCCTCCTGGTTGAGTGGCCACAGGGCACACGCTGAGGGGCTGCTGGGAGGGCAGTGCTGGTAGGGGGGGTGGCGGCTGTACCTGTAGATGCGGTGGGCACAGAGGGGCCCACCACCGCAAGGGAGCTCCCATCAGAGGAAGAGTCGCTGTCGCTGATGTCATCTCTGGTCCCCGCCTTGGAGCTCCTCTCGCCCTCCGTCCCACTGGAGAATTCGGAGTCCATAGTCTCGCCCTCCAGGGCAATGTGGGATGCAGCTCCCTCCTGCTCCGGTGGCACTGCTCCTCCGCCTGATGATGCTAATGCACACAAGAACAGGGAGACCACAAAAAGGGGGGGGAAGAAAGAAGAAAGACATGTTCAGTGCATGCAGTACCGCTACCGTTGGCAGACACTACAAACACAGCAGCCCTCTGCACTACGCCATGGATTTAGAGTTCCTAGATTAATCACATGCCCAAGGGGTATAAGGCCTATGCCCGATTGCTGCACACATGGAAGTCACAGGAGCATGACTAGGGGTAGATGGCTCTTAACACTGGTGGGGTGGGGTGCCACATAGCCTGCCTCATGAAGGGACGTGCCTACAAAACTCGCCCTGGCCTAGGGGAACCTGTAGGAGGCTGGACTGGCTTGTAGTGAGTACCAAGGGGTACTTGCACCTTGCACCAGGCCCAGTTATCCCTTATTAGTGTATAGGGTGTCTAGCAGCAAAGGCTGATAGATAATGGTAGCTTAGCAGAGCAGCTTAGGCTGAACTAGGAGATGAGTGAAGCTCCCACAGTACCACTTAGTGTCATATGCACAATATCATAAGAAAACACAATACACAGTTATACTAAAAATAAAGGTACTTTATTTTTATGACAATATGCCAAAGTATCTCAGAGTGTACCCTCAGTGACAGGATAGGAAATATACACAAGATATATATACACAATACCGAAAATATGCAGTATAGTCTTAGAAAAAAGTGTATAGTTACAATAGGATGCAATGGGGACACATAGGGAGAGGAGCAACACAAACCATATACTCCAAAAGTGGAATGCGAACCACGAATGGACCCCAAACCTATGTGATCTTGTAGAGGGTCGCTGGGACTATTAGAAAATAGTAAGGGTTAGAAAAATAGCCCACCCCAAGACCCTGAAAAGTGAGTGCAAAGTGCACTAAAGTTCCCCAAAGGACATAGAAGTCGTGATAGGGGAATTCTGCAGGAAAGACACAAACCAGCAATGCAACAACAATGGATTTCCAGTCGAGGGTACCTGTGGAACAAGGGGACCAAGTCCAAAAGTCACAAGCAAGTCGGAGATGGGCAGATGCCCAGGAAATGCCAGCTGTGGGTCCAAAGAAGCTTCTACTGGACAAGAGAAGCTAAGGTTTCTGCAGGAACGACAAGGGCTAGAGACTTTCCCTTTGGAGGACGGATCCCTCACGCTGTGGAAAGTCGTGCAGAAGTGTTTTCCCGCCAAAAGACTGCCAACAAGCCTTGCTAGCTGCAAATCATGCGGTTAATATTTTTGGATGCTGCTGTGGCCCAGGAGGGACCAGGATGTTGCACATTGCGCCAGGAGACAGAGGGGACGTCAAGCAAGACAAGGAGCCCTCTCAGCAGCAGGTAGCACCTAGAGAAGTGCCAGAAACAGGCACTACAAGGATGCGTGAAATGGTGCTCACCCGAAGTTGCACAAAGGAGTCCCATGTCGCCGGAGACCAACTTAGAAAGTCGTGCAATGCAGGTTAGAGTGCCGTGGACCCAGGCTTGGCTGTGCACAAAGGATTTCCGCCGGAAGTGCACAGGGGCCGGAGTAGCTGCAAAAGTCGCCGTTCCCAGCAATGCAGTCTGGCGTGGGGAGGCAAGGACTTACCTCCACCAAACTTGGACTGAAGAGTCACTGGACTGTGGGGGTCACTTAGACACAGTTGCTGGATTCAAGGAACCACGCTCGTCATGCTGAGAGGAGACCCAAGGGACCGGTGATGCAGTTCTTTGGTGCCTGCGGTAGCAGGGGGACGATTCCGTCGACCCACGGGAGATTTCTTCGGAGCTTCTAGTGCAGAGATGAGGCAGACTACCCCCACAGCATGCACCACCAGGAAAACAGTCGAGAAGGCGGCAGGATCAGCGTTACAGAGTTGCAGTAGTCGTCTTTGCTACTATGTTGCAGTTTTGCAGGCTTCCAGCGCGGTCAGCAGTCGATTCCTTGGCAGAAGGTGAAGAGAGAGATGCAGAGGAACTCGGATGAGCTCTTGCATTCGTTAGCTAAAGTTTCCCCAGAGACAGAGACCCTAAATAGCCAGAAAAGAGGGTTTGGCTACTTAGGAGAGAGGATAGGCTAGCAACACCTGAAGGAGCCTATCAGAAGGAGTCTCTGACGGCACCTGGTGGCACTGGCCACTCAGAGCAGTCCAGTGTGCCAGCAGCACCTCTGTTTCCAAGATGGCAGAGGTCTGGAGCACACTGGAGGAGCTCTGGACACCTCCCAGGGGAGGTGCAGGTCAGGGGAGTGGTCACTCCCCTTTCCTTTGTCCAGTTTCGCGCCAGAGCAGGGCTAAGGGGTCCCTGAACCGGTGTAGACTGGCTTATGCAGAAATGGGCACCAAATCTGCCCATGAAAGCATTTCCAGAGGCTGGGGGAGGCTACTCCTCCCCTGCCTTCACACCATTTATCAAAGGGAGAGGGTGTAAGACCCTCTCTCAGAGGAAGTCCTTTGTTCTGCCATCCTGGGTCAAGCCTGGCTTGACCCCAGGAGGGCAGAAACCTGTCTGAGGGGTTGGCAGCAGCAGCAGCTGCAGTGAAACCCCAGGAAAGGCAGTTTGGCAGTACCAGGATCTGTGCTACAGACCACTGGGATCATGGGATTGTGCCAACTATGCCAGGATGGCATAGAGGGGGCAATTCCATGATCATAGACATGTTACATGGCCATATTCGGAGTTACCATTGTGAAGCTACATATAGGTAGTGACCTATATGTAGTGCACGCGTGTAATGGTGTCCCCGCACTCACAAAGTCCGGGGAATTGGCCCTGAACAATGTGGGGGCACCTTGGCTAGTGCCAGGGTGCCCTCACACTAAGTAACTTTGCACCTAACCTTCACCAGGTAAAGGTTAGACATATAGGTGACTTATAAGTTACTTAAGTGCAGTGGTAAATGGCTGTGAAATAACGTGGACGTTATTTCACTCAGGCTGCAGTGGCAGGCCTGTGTAAGAATTGTCAGAGCTCCCTATGGGTGGCAAAAGAAATGCTGCAGCCCATAGCGATCTCCTGGAACCCCAATACCCTGGGTACCTCAGTACCATATACTAGGGAATTATAAGGGTGTTCCAGTAAGCCAATGTAAATTGGTAAAATTGGTCACTAGCCTGTTAGTGACAATTTGAAAGAAATGAGAGAGCATAACCACTGAGGTTCTGGTTAGCAGAGCCTCAGTGAGACAGTTAGGCACCACACAGGGAACACATACATATAGGCCACAAACTTATTAGCACTGGGGTCCTGACTAGCAGGGTCCCAGTGACACATAACAAACATACTGAAAACATAGGGTTTTCACTATGAGCACTGGGCCCTGGCTAGCAGGATCCCAGTGAGACAGTGAAAACACCCTGACATACACTCACAACCAGGCCAAAAGTGGGGGTAACAAGGCTAGAAAGAGGCTACTTTCTCACAGAACCCACTACCCATCTCCCCCACCCAGACACCTCCCATGCGCGCTGAATAAGATGAATGTGATTGTACTCATCCCCTTGTGGCTGCTGTGATGCTCTTAAGCGCCCATCCAACTCCGGATACGCCACCGCCAGGATCCGGAACATCAGGGGGATCATGGTGCGACGGGCACCCTTCCCGCTTCGGGAGGCCATCCCCAGCTGGGCCTCCGTCGTCTTCTTGCTCCAGCGGCGAATGTCCTCCCATCTTTTACGGCAGTGGGTGCTCCGTCTGTGGTGGACCCCCAGGGTCTGGACTTCCTTGGCGATGGTACACCAAATATCATTCTTCTGTGTGGCGCTGACCTACAGGAATAGTACAGGGGAAAGGAAAATCTATAACTGTCCGGACCGTCACAGTCATTGGCCCACGTTCCCACCCTTGCCCTGACGCACATCCACTCACTGTTGTTTCATGCACGCCTCATCCCCCCCCATCTCCCATCCACACCGCTCCAAACAGGCATTGCCAATACAGCATGCTCACAGTGTACTAACCTGTTTGTCTGGAGGACCGTAGAGTAGCGTGTACTGGGGGAGGACCCCATCCACTAGTTTGTCCAAACTCCTCCGATGTGAAGGCAGGGGCCCTTTCCCCAGACACTTGAGTCATTGTCGCTTCCAGACTTAGGTCACAGCAGCACTTGCAGTGTAGGTCCTCTCCTGCCGAAGATCAGGTATCAAGTGAGTGAAGAGATTGAAAATGGCGGTCACATCCACGGCGGTGCGTACCGTCACTGCCGGCGTACATCATCATTGGCTCCTCAGAACCATAGGGTCCAATGTTAACCAATGCAGGATTGCGCTGCGGTCTTCGACCGCCTACTGTGACGGTGTACAACGCCAGTGCAGTTACCTCATATCCCCTTGTCCCACATTACAGGTCAGGCAGCCGCCATTTCAGGGGGCCACATGGCATTATTTTTAAATGCGTCACACATATCTAGGCCTTGCATACACACGAAGACAGGCACATAGCGGATTGACAAATGTGTGCAATAAAGTTGTTTATTTCGTACCTCAGTGTTGGCTGACCCTCTGATCGCTGTTCTCATCCATAGAGCACGTCCGCTGGGGCAGGTGAGGAGATGGCGCCATCCTCCGGTGTACAGACCGCTGGTGGACCTGTCGACAATGGAAGAGCGACATGTAATAGTCACCTACAGACTTGATTGTGCCACTATCCAGGAACTGTGTGCCCAGTTGGAGCCAGACCTGATGTCAGCTATCCGCGATCCCACAGTTATCCCCCCTCTAGTGCAGGTCCTGTCAGTACTCCATTTCCTGGGAAGTGTGTCCTTTCAAACTAGAGTGGCCATTGCATCAGGCATGTCCCAGCCAATGTTCTCTAACGTGTTGTCCAGAGTGTTGTCTACCCTGCTGAAACACATGCACAGCTACATTGTTTTCTCCCAGGTGGAGGATTTGCCCACAGTGAAAGGTGACTTCTATGCCCTGGGACATATCCCCAACATCATAGGTGCCATTAATGGGACACATGTGGCCTTGGTACCCCCGCAGTAGTGAACAGGTGTACAGAAACCGGAAGAGTTACCATTCAATGAATGTGCAGATGGTGTGTTTGGCCAACCAGTACATCTCCCATGTGAACGCCAAGTTTCCTGGCTCAGTGCATGACGCTTACATTCTAAGGAATAGCAGCATCCCTTATGTGATGGGGCAACTCCGTGTGTGGCTATTAGGTGAGGACATGGACCCTATACAGTGTGAATCGTTGTCTGGGTCTGGGGTTGTCCCTAAGGGTTAGTGTGTGTCTAACAGTTGTCCCTCGACATTTGCAGGTGACTCTGGCTACCCCAACCTGTCATGGCTACTGACCCCAGTGAGGAATCCCAGGACAAGGGCAGAGGAACGCTACAATGAGGCACATGGGTGAACTAGGAGGGTTATAGAGAGGACCTTCAGCCTCCTGAAGGCCAGGTTCAGGTGCCTCCATTTGACAGGTGGCTCCCTATACTACTCACCAAAGAAGGTGTGCCAGATCATCGTGGCCTGCTGTATGCTGCACAACTTGGCTTTGCGACGACAGGTGCCTTTTCTGCAGGAGGATGGTCCAGATGGAGGAATTGTGGCAGCTGTGGAGCCTGTAGACAGTGAAGAAGAGGAGGCAGAAGAAGAGGACATAGACAACAGAAACACAGTGATCCATCAATACTTCCAGTGAGACACAGGTAAGAAGACCTCACTGCCTCCTACATCTGATAAAATTGTTCGACCTCTCATCTGTCTGTCACTTTCACCCAGTGTATGGACCCTGATTTGTCACTTTCCCTTTCGATTTCACAGATGTGGGTCCCACTGTGTGACCTCTGCTATGTTACCTCATGGACTAAAGCTGTGTGACATAGGTATGTTGACAATACAATGGACATTGGTATTTTCCGCATGTTATAAATGGGGTTTTTGGTTGGCAGTCAGGTTACCCCCTGTCCAAGCAAGAACCCTCACTCTAGTCAGGGTAAGTCACACACAATCCAAAATTATCCTGTGCCCACCCTCTGGTAGCTTGGCACGAGCAGTCAGGCCTAACTTAGAAGGCAATGTGTAAAGTATTTGTGCAATAAATCATACAATAACACAATATAGCACCACAAAAATAGACCACACAGGCCCTCATTACAACCCTGGCGGTCCAAGCCACCCTTCTGTCCCACTTTGTCACCCTGTCCATCCTTAAACTGCCCTAACTCCACTTCCTATGCCCCATTGGACAATGCACCTGTGAGACTAATAGACTGGATTCCCCCGACCATTCTACAACCCCCTAAACAAATTTGCACTTAAATAAACACCCTTGAATCACAAAACAATCTGGAGTCAGTCTGTGCTTTCACAAATGTGTATTTGCAATAACTGCGGTGTTAGACCTGACAGCCTTAGGGTGGTCACCCCTAACTTTTTGCCTGCCTCCCTCCACTTTTTGGACACAGTTTTTGCTGGCCTTTAGACTCTGTGCACTTTACCACTGCTAACCAGTGCTAAAGTGCATGTGCTCTCTCCCTTCAAGCATGGTAACCTTGGATCATACCTGATTGGACTATTTAATTTACTTACAAGTCCCTAGTAATGTGCACTATATGTGCTTAGGGCCTGTAGATTAAATGCTACTAGTGGGCCTGCAGCACTGGTTGTGCCACCCACTTAAGTAGCCCCTTTACCTTGTCTCAGGCCTGCCATTGCAAGGCATGTGTGTGCAGTTTCACTGTCACCTCGACTTGGCATTTAAAAGTACTTGTCAAGCCTAAACCTCCCCTTTCTCCACATATAAGTCACCTCTAATGTGTGCCCCAGGTAACCCCTAGAGCAGGGTGCTGTGAGGGTGAAAGGCAGGACATGTACCTATACGGTTTACATGTCCTGGTAGTGTAAAACTCCTAAATTCGTGTTTACACTACTGTGAGGCCTGCTCCCTTCATAGGCTAACATTGGGGGTGCCCTCATACACTATTGAAGTGGTAGCTGCTGATCTGAAAGGAGTAGGAAGGTCATATTTAGTATGGCCAGAATGGTAATACAAAATCCTGTTGACTGGTGAAGTTGGATTTAATATTACTATTCTAGAAATGCCACTTTTAGAAAGTGAGCATTTCTTTGCACTTAAATCCTTCTGTGCCTTACAATCCACGTCTGGCTGGGTTTAGTTGACAGCTCCTTGTGCATTCACTCAGACACACCCCAAACACAGGGTACTCAGCCTCACTTGCATACATCTGCATTTTGAATGGGTCTTCCTGGGCTGGGAGGGTAGAGGGCCTGCTCTCACACAAAGGACTGCCACCCCCCCTACTGGGACCCTGGCAGACAGGATTGAACTGAAAGGAGACATGGTGCACTTCTTAGCCACTCTTTGAAGTCTCCCCCACTTCAATGGCACATTTGGGTATAAAACAGGGCCTCTGCCCTACCACCTCAGACACTTGCTGGAGAAGAAACCTGAACCATAACCTGCATCCTGCCAAGAAGAACTGCCTGGCTGCCTAAAGGACTCACCAGACTGCTTTCTACAAAGGACTGCTGCCTTGCTGTTGCCCTGCTGCCTTGCTGAACTCTTGCCTTGCTGCTGAAGTGCTCTCCAAGGGCTTGGATAGAGCTTGCCTCCTGTTCCCTGAAGTCTCAGGACCAAAAAGACTTCTCTTTTTCAACTGGACGCGTTGTACGCCGAAAAATTCAACGCACACCTTGCTCCGCGGTGAAAAATTCACCACACGCCGGAAAGACGCCGCTCAACGTGACGCCTGCGGTGCGACCGGAAATTCGACGCACGGCCTTGCCTGGACAACGCCGCCCGACTTCAGAAAGGAAATCGGCGCAACGCCTGCCGTGAGGGAGAAAATTCCACGCACAGCCCACCGGAACGACGTGCAGCCGGAAAACAAGCCTAGGATTCCACACACAGACCCCGGGACATCTGGTAATCCCGCGAACCACAGAAGGAGACTGTCCGCACGCCGGAAAACAAAGCACGACTTCCCCGCGTGAAAAATAACGACGCAAGTCCGTGTGTGAAGGGGCGAAACCGAAGCACCCCCCATTTTTCCACGTATCTCCTCCCCTGTGGCCCTTTGCGGAGATTTTCCACTTTAAACCAGGTACTTTGTGCTTAAAAGAGACTTTGGGGCTCATTCCGACCCCGGCGGTCAAGGACCGCCGGGGCCGGGGATGCGGGAGCACCGCCAACAGGCTGGCGGTGCCCCGCAGGGCATTCTGACCGCGGCAGTTTGGCCGCGGTCAGACCAGGAAAACCGGCGGTCTCCCGCCGGTTTTCCGCTGCCCTGGGAATCCCCCATGGCGGCGCAGCTTGCTGCGCCGCCATGGGGGATTCCGACCCCTCACCCCCATCCTGTTCCTGCCGGTTCCGACCACCAGGAACAGGATGGCGGTGAGGGGTGTCGTGGGGCCCCTAGTGGCCCCTGCAGTGCCCATGCCAATGGCATGGGCACTGCAGGGGCCACCGTAAGAGGGCCCCACTTTGAATTCCAGTGTCTGCTCAGCAGACACTGGAATTCGCGACAGGTGCAACTGCACCCGTCGCACCTTCCCACTCCGCCGGCTCCATTCGGAGCCGGCTTCCTCGTGGGAAGGGGTTTCCCGCTGGGCTGGCGGGCGGCCTGCTGGCGGTCGCCCGCCAGCCCAGCAGGAAAGCCAGAATGGCCTCCGCGGTCTTTCGACCGCGTAGCGGCCATATGGCGGTTCCCTCCAGGCGGGCGGCTCCCGCCGCCCGCCGGGGTCTGAATGACCCCCTTTGTTTGCTTTTTAAAGACTTAAGACACTTTATATCACTTTTCAGTGATATCTCTACAATTTCATATTGCATCTTTATTCGTAAATACCTGCAAATATCCAGATAAATATGATATATTTTTCTAAACACTAGGGGGGTCATTACAACATTGGTGGGCGGCAACTGCTGCCCGCCAAGTTGTAACCGCCGTGCGGCCGCCAATGCGGGCGCACTCCCGCGGTGCCCATAATGACATCTCCGCTGGGCCGCAACATGGGATCCGGCTCCAAATGGAGCCGGCGGTGTTGCGGCCGTGCAACGGGTGCAGTTGCACCGTCACGCTTTTCACTGTCTGCTATGCTATGCAGACAGTGAAAAGCTGCACGGGCCCTGTCAGGGGGCCCCTGCACTGCCCATGCCAGTGGGCCCTGCGACTCCCCGTACCGCCAGCCTTTTCCTGGCGGTTCAAACCGCCGGGGCAAATGTGGCGGGAAACCGCCGGTCCTGGCGGTGCGACCGCGGCGCTACTGCCGCGGTCGTAATCCCCTCTGAAGCACCGCCAGCCTGTTGGCGGTGCTTCAGCCAAAACAGCCCTGGCTGGCTTGGACCGCCAGGGTTGTAACGAGGGCCTGTGTGGTCTATTTTTGTGGTGCTATATTGTGTTATTGTATGATTTATTGATGATAATCAGGGTGGTCTCATTTCTTGGCGGGGGTCTTGGCACTGTTCTCTGTCTTTGTCCTGGATCTCAGGGACCGTTCGCGGGGTGGTTCTCCATCTGCAGGGGGTGGGGAGCTGGTGTGGTGGTCCTGTGGCTGTGCGTCCTGTCTACTAGCGCCGGCGGAGGTGGTGGGCAGTTCATCATCCAGGCTAGTGTCAGGGGCCCCTTGTGGTGCCACAGTGTCCCTCCTGGTGTTCACAAGGTCCTTCAGCACCCCTACAATGGTGCCCAGGGTGGTATTGATGGACTTGAGTTCCTCACTGAACCCCAAATACTGTTCTTCCTGCAGCCGCTGGGTCTCTGAAACTTGGCCAGTACCTTTGCCATCGTCTCCTGGGAATGAAGGTAGGCTCCCATGATGTTGAAAAGGGCCTCGTGGAGAGTGGGTTCCCTGGGCCTGTCCTCCCCCTGTCACACAGCAGCCCTCCCAGACCCCTGTTTTCCTCTGCCTCTGTCCCCTGAACCGTGTGCCCACTGCCACTGCCCCCAGGTCCCTGCTGTTCTTGGGGTGGTGGGTTAGCCTGGGTTCCCTGTAGTGGTGGACACACTGGTGCTTGACGTGTCCTGGGGACAGAGGTATGGGTCCGGTGGGTGGGTGCTGTGCTGGTGTTTCCTGAGGGGGGAGGCTCTGTGGTGGCCTGTGACTATGTGAGGGGAACCGAATGTACTGAGGTCCCAGATGGGCCGGGCTGGTCATCTAGATCCAGTTGGACAGAGCTGCTGTCATCACTGTGGGCCTCTTCTGTGGGGGGAGTGGACATGTCTGGAACCTCCTGTCTGGTGATGTTGGGTAGGGGTCCTGCAGGGGTGTAAAAGCATAGTTTTAGTATCTGTGTGTGCCATGGTGTGCAATGGGTGGGTGACCCTGTACCCCAGTGCTTCCATTCCTGTGTAGGACCTTGTGTGATAGTTGTTTAGAGGTCTGTGTGGGTATGTGTAGTGGACATGCATTGGTGATGGGTGTCCATGCTTTGTTGTTGCATGAAGGGCTTGGTGTTGGGATGTGTGGTTTGTGATAGTGGGACATATGTGAGGAGTTGGAGTGATGGGGGTGAGGGCGAGGGTGGGGGTATGTGATAGCATGCAGGTAGGGTGGGGGATGAAGTAGTTAAAGATGTAACTTACCAGAATCCATTCCTCCATCTACTCCTGTGAGGCCCTCAGGATGCAGTATAGCCAAGACCTGCTCCTCCCATGTTGTTAGTTTTGGGGGAGGAGGTGGGGGTCCGCCACCAGTCCTCTGAACCGCAATGTGGTGTCTTGAGACCACGGAACGCACCTTCCCCCGCAGGTCGTTCCACTTCTTCCTGATGTCATCCCGTGTTCTTGGGTGCTGTCCCACTGCATTGACCCTGTCCATGATTCTGCACCATAGCTCCATCTTCCTAGCTATGGAGGTGCGCTGCACCTGTGATCCAAATAGCTTTGGCTCTACCCGGATGATTTCCTCCACCATGACCCTGAGCTCCTCTGAAAATCTGGGGTGTCTTTGCGGTGCCATGGGGTGGTGTGGTGATGTGTGAGGTGGTATGTGTTGTGATGTGTGGGGTGATGTTTAGGGGTGTGTGGTGTTTTGTGTGTGGATGTTGTTGTAAGTGATGATGTTGTGTGCCTCTGTATGCTGGTGTGGTCTTTGCTTTTGCTGTCTCTCTGGCCTTCTTAGGATTTTTGGGTAGTAAGGGTTTGTGGGTAATGTGGGTGTGTGTTTTATATTGTATTGGGTGTGTGGGAGTGGTGTGTGTATGTGTATCAGGTGTGTGTATTTGGAATTGTCCAATGTGGTTGCGTTTTGTAAAAGTGTGTGTATTTTGAGCGCAGCGGTGTGTACCACCAATTGTTTACCGTGGTTGAAAGACCGCCACGTGGATTCGTGGGTCGTGATAGTGTGGGCGTATTCCTGTTGGCGTGACGGTGGAGGTTTTGTTATCGCCAGTTTATCACTGACCTTTGGTGTGGCGGACTTGTGAGGGTGTCTAGATTTTGGCGGTTTCTGAGCAGTGGGTCGTAATAGCTGTAGCAGGATTCCACGGCCGCTGCGGTGTGTTGGCGGTCTTCTGCATGGCGGTAAGCGGCTTTTACGGATAATGTTGTAATGAGGGCCTGAGTTTCTAGCCCTCACTTCATCTATTTAGGTGAGAGAACTATGGATTGAAGTGAACTTGTTTAGTTAGTAATTAACTTCTACTGAAGAAGATGTTGTTTGTGTGTATGTAGATTTATGTAAGTGAAATAGGCAGTGGTGTTCCTTCCCTAGTGGTCAATATAGTTATAGAGGGCAATAGAGCAAGGGTATGACTAACAAACATAAACTTTTTAAAGCAGATTTAAAAAAACAGGCTACACGAAAAGACGGCAGTGTAAATAAACAGACCAAAATAAAGATTTGAGGCATAAATTATGCAAATAAATGATTCCCCTTTTATTTTTTACAAACACAAGCCCCATCCTTTCCACCCACAGCAGGCCCACCTTTCTCCCCAACCAAATCACCCCATTCCCAACCAAATTCAAACAAAGGTCCAGCGAAAGTCCAAAGTGAAAAAACCTGGTCCCAACTCCCTTTCCCACCCTCTCTAACCAGAAGAGTCATTCCTACCAAAACAACTAATTTAAAAAAGGGTTAAAAGAGGACGTTCTCCACTCGAGTCTGTAGATCATCGAGGGATTCCTCTATGTGTGCCACGCTGCGGTCTAGGTGGCATTGGAAAATGTGGTCCAAGCATGAGGAGGGGCAGCAGTGGTGGGATGCAGATGGGCTGATGCCAGCTGGTGGTGGCACTGATGGTGCCACTGGGATGGTTGAGGCACTGGTGGCCCCTTTGGAGGAGCATGGATCAGTGGGCATGTTGGCAGCTGCCTGGGCCTCATCCTCCTTCTCCCGAAGAACTACCAGCCGCTGCTATTCTCTGCGCATGGCCTCTGATCTCTGCTGCTGCAGCCGGGCTGCTATCTGCTGGTGAGTAGAAAAATTTCCTCCAGGAGTAAACATAACAAGAAAGAAAATGACAAATTATAAACAGTGCTCTGTGCAAACAATTTTTTAAAAAGAGTGTCACAGTAGCAGTACATTGCAGGTCCCACTTGTACATAAATGTGACACATACCAAAAGGGATTTTTCAATTTGTGCTGGGTGGCTGGGACAGAACTTTGGAAATAATAAAATACTGAAGTACTAGGAAGTGACAGAGTGGGCACTGGTAGGGAAGGGAAACACACCTTGTTTTAAGTTTGCAATGCATTGACAACTTTGTAAATGCTGCATTAACGGAAGCAGATGTACACTGTAACACTATTGTACTGCTGAATTGAGCCATGCTGCAGTTATATAATAGTGGCATGGGTGACTAATTGGGTGGGAGGTGTGATGATGGGTGGGAGGATACATATCTGGCTTGCTGAACATCTACGGTGAGTTAAGGGAATAGATAGAAAATTAAAATACCCCTACTTTGAACCAAAGCTTTGATAACCATGCAAACCAAGCGAAGTAGGTGAACTGACATGTCCCTCTACAGAAAAGCTCCCTTATTTCTTGGTCCAAGCAATTATCCATTTATCTTTTCATTCATCTTGTCACCCTTTGATACTCACCATTTAAGCTTTACATTCTTTCTCATCCAGTCTTTCACCATTCCAATCCAGCCATCCATATGCCCATCTGTCCATCCATATACTCATCTATCTAGTATCCACCCTTTCAACAATCTATGCATTCACTTACCTACGCATCATTCTGTACCATCCACCCTTCCTTTAACCAACCGAGCTTCCTTTTAGCCATCCACCCTTCACCACTAAGGCATCCTTTCACCCATATACCCTTTCATCCATCCTTTCACCCACCCATGCATCTGTTATCACTCAGCTGTGCATCCTTTCACCCACCCATACATCCTTTCACTCGTATACAATTTCACCCATTCTTTCTTTCAGCCGTCCATCCTTTGTTCATTTTTCCATTAATCTATCATTTGTAGTGTCCGTTCATTATGAGCTTTTGTCTGCTGAGTCACAGATAGAGGAGGCCCTTAAGCACTCAACCCCCGATGTTGCTGCTAAAGCAGGAGGGTCACAAGCAACACCCTTGCGGAGAGTATACTAGTAATTGTCAATAAGTAAGAACAATATTACTTACCAACACACGTCCCTGCTGCTGCTAATTCTCCCCCACTGACCGCTGACAGTTCCAGCGCACTGGTGCTGCTGTGGGCCCCTGCACTAATGGTCTATGTTGCTGGAAAAAATGTTACACATTTTAGAGGCCAGATACACCTCCTCTTGTTATTTCAGAACTAATTGAACAAAATATGACCACAAAAGATCACTACTGTTCTATCTTCTTCTTTCATTTACTTTATCAGTTTGTCATGTTAGAAAAACCAGGTGATCAAGTAAACCGCGACTTTTCATAATGGGG